>NC_136630.1:1890309-1942809 GCF_933228915.1 Telmatherina bonti
AAGTCGACTTTAAATTCATTGAAAAAAAACAAAAAAAAAAAACAACAAAAAAACAACAACATTGTTTGCAATTAGCAAAACTAGCACAAATGTCCCGAAACGTGTGAGAGTAAAATATCTGAAATACTTGCCCATGCTGCTGCCCGCTTCATCATTTTCCCCTTGCTCCGCGGTTGTTTCATCACTTTTCCGGTTGAACCTTTTTCTCAATCGTGTTGAAAGCTTTCGGGCAACTGCAGTGGTTGAAGGTGCCGCCATTTCTGCCGCTCGGCGCATGTAGCTTTCTGACCGGGACTAGTCCCACCGGCAGGACACCATTTCCCATAATGCTTTGCTGTCCGCGCTGACAACACGTTGTAAACTACAGGTTTTAGATTACGTCAGAGCAGGTTGGCGGTAACGGAGACAAGAGCAGTGTATGCAATCCTGAAGCAATCCTATCAGTTGAGCTGGTGGAGGGAAAGAAACATCTGAAACTTATCAAATGGATGCAAAAGAAAAAAGCACTTAAAAGAACAATGAGATGTGGAGCATGTGGTCATAAAATGAAGTTGAAGAAAAAGAACTGCATCGACCAATATGAATGGTAAGGTGGGGTGGTTAAATTTTATATGTAATTTTATAAAGCATGCACTATGTACTGCATATATAATTAGTTTTCATTATATATAAACACAATGCATTATAAATTGCATGCTCATTTTTGTGAAAGCTTGTTTTTCTTAGCTTGCTATATATATGATAACTAATACAGTGAAAGTGTTGAAAAATGGTTTTTAGTATAGTCACTTCATAACTAGCATGATATTGCATTATTTTGCCAATGATAGCATCACATCTAAATTTAAAGGCAAGGCAAGTTTGTTTGTATATCACCTTTCATGTACAAGACAATTCAAAGTGCTTTACATACAACATTAACAGCATTACAGAAAAAAGCATAAAAGAAAATACAAATTACAAAATAATATATTATATATAAAATTATTTTATAAAAGAGGTTTATCTTTCACCTATCTCTCAGGAGGTGCCAACGTAGCAGTCACAGAGGCAGAAGTCTTCATTTAGTCATTCCAAAGTGTCCCTCTTCAAATGGATGAGATTTCTGCACAGGTTTGTTTCTTCCACTTACACACTAAACCCCTCAAATTAATTACCATTTGTCTGCTAATTTTGATTTTTTTTTTTTTACAGGTTTTCTCAGGGACTTCGTTTAAGACAAATAGATATGATTGAAGATGACATAGCAGGGAGCTCTGCAACCTTGTCAAAAATGGCCAAAAAAGTGCGAGAGGCACGTGTGATGGCAGTGGACAGAATGAGGAGAAGAAGAGGACAACAAATAGGGGGCAGAAGACAGTTTGTTGTGATAGATGAGTCACTTTCGTCACAAAAGGAAGGTAAGAATAATAAATATTTAAGAAATAAAACGCTTCACATAAAAATACATTTTCATGTTACTCAACTATTATTACTTAAAAGGGTCTGACCATGCTTTATTTAAATTAATGCAAATCTTTGTGAAATGATTTTTACCTACTTATTTTCAGTATGGGCGAGGGAGACTGGCTGGTGGATGGAAAAGGAAGAAGTGGGTGTTTGCCATGCTGGGGGTGAAATACCAAGGACATGGATCTGTAAAACCAGTTCTCCGCTTAGTTGAAAGAAGGACCAGAAGAGAGCTCATGCCGATTATTGCTCACCATGCTAAGAGAGGGTCCATCATCATCAGCATCACCTTGCAGTTATTGAATGGTACAAATGGCTGGCAAAAGAACATCCCAATGGAAGTCTAGGATGTCTCCTTCATGACATTGGACAGCTTTATAGATAAATTTTGCCAGAGATTATAACTGATTTATTCTTTGTAGTTGTATGTCTACAGAAGAAATGTTATTTTATTATATTTGTGTTTAAATAAATGCTACCTTTCAGCATCATTTTCCGGTATTGTACACTGTTTCTTGCACATTGGTTACAGATCATTTGTAACAGGTAAGAAATATCTAGCATTAAAAAACACATGAATAAATTATGAGTTGGTTACACTTTAGATTGGGTGATGCAGAGAGATCTAAATATGATTTATTAATATAGTTACGCATAATCTATAACACCTTCTAAATATTTATTAATGTGAACTAGTGTGTAGGGCTCACTAGAGTGGTTCTTGACACATTCTGTGACACTTGATGTGCACACCTGGTGGGATCTGTGGAACATAACACCAGTTCACATACTTGCATTTTGTGCTTTTTACAGATCAGCTTTCTACAAACTACTTTATTTAAAAGTACAGATACAAATGAATTATTAAATCAGTAGTATATTATTTACTAATCATTCATGAATATGTCATCATGTTTTGTAAATGATTAGTTTATCATATAGTCATTTGTAAATGATTTGGAGTTAATCTACTAAACACACATTAAATATGACCCTAATATGTTCTAATGATTTTTTAATACATTGTAAAGTTTTATTAATGATTAGTTCATTATTAAATAATTTCTTACAAATGACTTACAACAGAACCTCAGTTCACATATTTGCATTTTGTGCCTTTTTACAGATCAGCTGACTAGTTATGACTACACTTACTACTACAGATACAAATGAATTATTAAATCAGTAATATACTTTTTACTAATCATTCATGCATATATTGTCATGTTTTGTAAATGATTAGTTTATCATTATATAATCATTTGTAAATGATTTAAAGTTAATCTACTAAACACACATTAAATATTACCATATTATGTTCTAATGATTTATTAATTAATTGTAAAGCCTTATTAATGATTAGTTAATCATTAAATAATTTCTTACAAATGACTTACAAGAGAACCTTATTATAAAGTGTTACCGGAAAAATAAGAGGAAATATCTCAGGCTTTAAAACAGGAACGACACAACAACATCGTCTTCATGTGTTAAAGCTGCGTTATCTTCTTGGCGAGGTCATGTTCAGCTTTCCCAGGGAAACACTGACTTATGGATCCACTGCCACTATAGTCTCACACAGATACAGTTATGATCCAAAGTCCAGGATTTTCACAGCACAGAACATGGTCCACATGATATGTTTAACAGTATCCAACAGAAGAACATTATAATTATGAGACTATAATCACATGACTAAATGATTCAGATGCAGCCTCAGAAGCTCATCTGCTGCACGGCGTCGACCAGGGCAGCTCACCGCCCCTTTAACCCTTGTCAGCATGCACCATGGTCTCCACAGGGACTCCAACATGTTAACATGCCCGAGGGGGATTCAGGGGGTGGACTGGGGAAGGGGGAGTTCTTGGTCTGGACCACTGCAGAGTTCTGGGTGTCACACATGCTGTCAGTCAGGACACTGGAGCAGAAACGGTCCCTACAACATGCTGCAACACTCCACCTCCCTCCTGTGTCAGCTCTGAGTCCTGGAGCAGGACCTGATATGCAGATGTGACTGCAGGGACCCGGCCGCTGCTGATGGGGCCCGGGGATCCCAGAACCAGAGGGTCTGGCAGAGCCCTGCTGGTTGTGACTGTGAACAGTGTGGAAATGGATTTTATGGGGGACATGTGGGCTTGGTTTTCACCTTAGTCCTCTGGAGGTGATGGATCCTCCTTGTCCTCAGACTGACTGTGGGATTTTCTGGAAGTAAAAGACTAACGGATGTGGCCGGCAGGCAGCACAAATCCCACCCCGACTACAGAGTCAGATGATGTTTTCTGGAATAAGCTGCACCCTGATTCTGTCAGAAAGACTGTTGTGTTCACTCAGTTCTCTGTGGAAAACCTGGATCTGCTTCCTTGAACCTTTGGCCCCTCCCTGATCCTTTACATGTCAGTCTTTATTAATTACACATATGAACCTGATTTATCAACCAGGAAGCTTTAATAGACATGTGTTGGGCACTTCCTGGCATGAATTTCTGCTTGTATGCTGATTGGTGGGCGGGGTGTGGTGACTGTAGTGGATCTGATTCCTGAGCAGACCGAGTGGTCCGAGCTGAATGATTATACACACCTACATATATTCCTGGCCTTGTATCCACATGACCAGGCCACACAATTAGGCCAAAGACCAAACATTTTCTCACTATTTCTGCTTAGCTTCATACTACACTTTGAACATGCATAAAAAGTTCTGCAGTCCTGCAGACTTTTGCAACTGAACAAGGTCCCAGTATTTTCTCTGCTCTGCTGCTGTGAAGCAAAACATCAGTTCTTACAGACAAAACAACTTCTGGCACGCTCTACATCTCTAGCTGTGCCTTATCACAAAACATTTATCTTCAGTGTCTCTGACAGAACATGCACCAGGCAGGCTGTTACGGTGGCAAACCTGTTTAAA
This sequence comes from Telmatherina bonti, assembly GCF_933228915.1. Classification (NCBI taxonomy): domain Eukaryota; kingdom Metazoa; phylum Chordata; class Actinopteri; order Atheriniformes; family Telmatherinidae; genus Telmatherina; species Telmatherina bonti. The sequence goes on from NC_136630.1 coordinate 1,894,663, forward strand.
GACAGCACACAGATGATCTCTGAGTATTCCCGGCTCGTGTACATTTCTAAATTTTCAGCCCAGACAACATAAGGCTGCATTAACTGTATGACAATTAATAAGAAGGTAATTTCCTGGCTTCGGTGTACGCCACTCAGGTGCAATATGACCAATCGAAGAAGAATATTAGGGAAGGTTGGAATCCTCCATGTTTTTATTTGCTGACAGCCCGGTGTGTTAGTCCTGATCTGAACTCTGTTATTGTTAAATCCACATCAAGTGCTTTTATCTGACGAGGGGAAGCAACTCTTGTGAAGGCTGCCAGTAGACAGTCTGGTCTCTGGGTCAACACGCTCAACAAACAAATAATTGTACCCTGTAGATCTTCATAATACCGTAAACATGAGGCCGATCATCTGGGATAATATTGATCTTTCCAAGGTTAAGCTAGTTATGCTAGACCGTTAGCCTTGGCCTTTTCTGATACACACATTTGTGTTAAGTCCAGTGGAGAAGTGTGTGTAACAATGGAAAACATTCTCAAGAAGGACGTATTGCTGTGTGTGTGGGTGTGAGTGTGCACGTGCACGTGTGTGTGAGTCTTGTTGTAGTGGATGAAATCATCTTTAACATCAGTGTTGGATGTTTTATTCCCGATTTGACTGTCAATCGACACACAGTCCTACATCCAGCCTCTCTACTCCCTGGTCCTGTCGATGACACGCTCCATGACTGTGTGGCTGGACTGGCCATCCTCTGCAGCCCCAGACCTGACCTCTCTGACCGACCTCTAGTTGACCCTGACTTGATGGCTCCGCTCTCAGAACCCAGACCCAGGTGTGGGTTTTGGAGCGCTGTGGAAACACCGTGGTTTCCTGACATCTGATGGTGACCCAGTTCGTCACCGTCGCCTTATTGACTCCCTTCTTTCTGCCATTTTGCTCCCTTGACAGGTTGCTGTATGCACATGTGCACTAACTCTTCTGACCCTGTCTCTACAGGTGACTCTCCTGCAGATGAAGGCTGCGTCTCTGACCCACCCTCCTTTTGCAGCCTCTCACTTCCTCTTTTCTCTCACGGCCCACAGATGGAGAGATTTCCTCCTTGGTCTCTCTCAGGCCTTTTCAGGCCTCTTGGACCAAAGCACTTCCTCTCGTGTTGTTGTCCATGCGCATGCGTAAAAGGGAGGACCAAAGAGGTCCCCCCGTAGATTCTTTTCGCAGGTCCACCCGGCGAATGGGCATGGGCCCCTCCAAGGCTCCCCCTCCAGACACGACCCTGTGTGATAGTAATGTTTTAACATACTGTGCTGATCTCATGTGAACCTTTTCAGGCATTTGCTCTCAGGTTGCTGCAGACCTTCCTGAACCAGCGTCTAAGCAGCTCCGTTTACTTCAGCCTGGAGACTTTGTTCTGATGAGGAGCTTCAAACGTCAGTGCTGGGACCACCCATTTCAGATTCTTCTGGCGACCCAGACAGATGACCGTGCTACTTGGCTGAATACATGCTACTTTGGTGCCCGTAGTATCCAACTGTCGTAGTATTGCTGCAGGAAGGTTCCTGCACCGACGGCGGCTCCCCAGCTTGCTGCTACACCTGACGCAAGAAGAATAACGCACCACCCAGCAGAGGGCAGAATAATCCCTGTGGTAGCGTGGGTAGTGAGACAGTGAGACTCTCACACCTGAAGACCAGCCACCGTTCTCAAGCAATCTCAGTGTGGAGTGAAATTAACGTCCACCTGCAACAGTAGTGTGCCAAGCTCCAACGCAAGCTCCACCCACCCGGCATCATGGAGAGAGATCGACCCTAGCATCCGTTTAGGGTTCATGTCTGATCATTAAAGGGCTCAATGTGTTGCTTTGTTATTTTAGCTATCATCATTGTATTTCCTATTGTCTTCTTTAATCAATCTGTTTCACCCCTTGTTAACCACTCTGCCACTCACTACAGCTCCTTCTCTGCTCCACGGTCGCTGAGTGTCCAGAAGGGTTCTAACAGGTAGACGCACCGTCTTCTATTTCCCAGCTAGCACTCTAAGGAGCCCCTGTGCGGTCTCCTCTGTCATTAAGATACCTGCGTCCACTCTCTCCCTCACTTTTTGCTGTATTTATTGAACCACTAGCTGCTGCAATTCGACAGAATCAAATTATAAAGGGCATCCAGTCCAAAAATATAATTCATAAAATAAGCCTTTATGCCGATGATATTTTACTATTCCCCCAAAACTCACAAACATCATTATCTGAAACAATCTCACTAATTAATAAATTCTCATCACTATCTGACTACTCTATTAATTGGTCTAAGAGCACAGTCCTACCAATTAACTGTAGGTTTCGAAATCCATCCAACACTAATTTACAATCAGGTAACATTAGATACTTAGGCATAAATATTCCCCCCAGGCTCTCAGAACTGATAAAATGTAATTACACTAACCTTCTTAAGACAATAGAAGATGAGCTCACTCGCTGGAAGTCACTCCCCATTTCACTTTTGGGGAGAGTTGCTACGATAAAAATGATGGTTCTACCCAAAATTAACTACCTATTCTCCATGATTCCTATGAAACCTCCCTCCACCTGGTTCAAATCACTAGAATCATACACTTCCCAATTTCTCTGGAAGAATAAACCACCCCGGATTAGTTTAAAAACATTACAAAAACCTAAAGATCAGGGAGGCTTCGACTTGCCTAACTTTCAACATTATTTCTTAGCAAATAGGCTGCAATATATCTTAAAATGGCTTAAACCGAGTCCATTAGATGAACCATGGAAAGACTTAGAACAAACATTCTGTGACAATGTGGAAATCTCTAATCTTCCATTATTCAGCTTCAGTGTAAAAAAGTTAAAGTGGTTCAAAAGCGTCAACATTAGCACCTCTCTGACAGCTTGGTGGGAATTTCTTAAAAAAAACATCCATCCATCCATCCATCTTCTGCCGCTTATCCGGGGTCGGGTCGCGGGGGCAGCAGCCTAAGCAGGGAAGCCCAGACTTCCCTCTCCCCAGCCACATTTGCCAACTCTGCGGGGGGGATCCCGAGGCGTTCCCAGGCCAGCCGAGAGATGTAATCCCTCCAGCGTGTCCTGGCTCTTCCCCGGGGTCTCCTCCCAGAGGGACGTGCCTGGAACACCTCACCAGGGAGGCGTCCAGGAGGCATCCTGACCAGATGCCCGAGCCACCTCAACTGGTTCCTCTCGATGTGAAGGAGCAGCGGCTCTACTCTGAGCCCCTCCCGGATGACCGAGCTCCTCACCCTATCTCTAAGGGAGAGCCCGGCCACCCTGCGGAGGAAACTCATTTCAGCCGCCTGTATACGAGATCTCCTTCTTTCGGTCACGACCCACAGCTCATGACCATAGGTGAGGGTAGGAACGTAGATCGACTGGTAAATGGAGAGCTTCACCTTCTGGCTCAGCTCCTTCTTCACCACGACAGACCGGCGCAGAGTCCGCATTACTGCAGACGCCGCACCGATCAGTCTGTCGATCTCGCGCTCCATCCTTCCCTCACTCGTGAACAAGACCCCGAGATATTTAAACTCCTCCACTTGAGGCAGGACCTCACTCCCGACCCGGAGAGGGCAATCCACCCTATTCCGGCTGAGGACCATGGTCTCAGATTTTGAGGTGCTGATTCTCATCCCAGCCGCTTCACACTCGGCCGCGAATCGCTCAAGCGAGAGCTGGAGATCACGACCAGATGAAGCCAACAGGACCACGTCATCCGCAAAAAGCAGGGACCCAATCCTGAGGCCACCAAGTCGGATCCCCTCAACACCTCGGCTGCGCCTAGAAATTCTGTCCATATAAGTTATGAACAGAATCGGTGATAAAGGGCAGCCTTGGCGGAGTCCAACCCTCACCGGAAACGAATCCGACTTACTACCGGCAATGCGGACCAAGCTCTGACACCTGTCATACAGGGACCGGACAGCTTGTACAAGGGGGTCCGGTACCCCATACTCCCGGAGTACCCCCCACAGGAGCCCCCGGGGGACACGGTCGAATGCCTTCTCCAGGTCCACAAAGCACATGTAGACTGGTTGGGCAAACTCCCATGCCCCCTCCAGGACCCCAGAGAGGGTATAGAGCTGGTCCACTGTTCCGCGACCAAGACGAAAACCACACTGCTCCTCCTCAATCCGGGATTCGACTATCCGGCGGACCCTCCTCTCCAGGACCCCTGAATAGACCTTACCAGGGAGGCTGAGGAGTGTGATTCCCCTGTAATTGGAACACACCCTGCGGTCCCCCTTCTTAAAAAGGGGGACCACCACCCCAGTCTGCCAATCCAGCGGTACTGCCCCCGATGTCCACGCAATGCTGCAGAGGCGTGTCAGCCAGGACAGCCCCATAGCATCCAGAGCCTTAAGGAACTCCGAGCGGATCTCATCCACCCCCGGGGCCTTGCCGCCAAGGAGCTTTTTGACCACCTCAGCGACTTCAGCCCCAGAGATAGGAGAGTCCACCCCTGAGTCCGCCAGCTCTGCTCCCTCATGGGAAGACGTGTTGGTAGGATTGAGGAGGTCTTCGAAGTATTCCCTCCACCAACCCACAACGTCCCGAGTTGAGGTCAGCAGCTCCCCACCTCCGCTGTACACAGTATTGATGGAGCACTGCTTCCCCCTCCTGAGCCGCCGGATGGTGGACCAGAATCTCCTCGAAGCCGTCCGGAAGTCTTTCTCCATGGCAACAGCCGAAGCCGCATGCCGCTTAGCCCGCCGGTACCCATCAGCTGCCTCCAGAGTCCCACAGGCCAAGAAGGCCCGATAGGACTCCTTCTTCAGCTTGACGGCATCCCTCACTGCTGGTGTCCACCAACGAGTCCTGGGATTACCGCCACGACAGGCACCAACTACCTTACAGCCACAGCTCCGGCTGGCCGCCTCAGCAATAGAGGCACGGAACACAGCCCATTCGGACTCAATGTCCCCCGCCTCACTCGGGACATGGTTGAAGCTCTGCTGAAGGTGGGAGTTGAAGCTCGCTCTGACAGGGGACTCAGCCAGACGTTCCCAGCAGACCCTCACAGCACGTTTGGGTCAATGGAGTCCGCAGAAGGAGCACCCTCCAGCACTCCCTCCAAGGACTCCAGAAAGGGTGGGTACTCTGAACTGCTGTTCGGCGCATAAGCACAGACAACAGTCAGGACCCGTCCCCCCACCCGGAGGCGGAGGGAAACTACCCTTTCATCCACCGGGGTAAACCCCAACGTGCAGGCACCAAGCTGGGGGCTGATGAGAATGCCCACACCTGCTCGGCGCCTCTCACCATGAGCAACTCCAGAGTGGAAGAAGGTCCAGCCCCTCTCGAGGGTTCTGGTTCCAGAGCCCAAGCCATGCGTCGAGGTGAGTCCAACTATATCTAGTCGGAACCGCTCAACCTCACGCACAAGCTCAGGCTCCTTCCCCACCAGAGAGGTGACGTTCCACGTCCCTAGAGCCAGCTTCTGCAGCCGGGTTCGGACCGCCAGGGTCCCCGCCCCTTGCTGCCGCCCAGCTCACATTGCACCCGACCCCTACGGCTCCTCCCGCAGATGGTGAGCCCACGGGAGGAGCCGTAAAAAAAACAATTCATCAATAATCCCATGTAAACTCACACCTATCTGGAACAACCCTGACATTCTTTTAAACAAAAATATGATCAACTTTAAACAATGGATTAATAAAGGAATTAATTATTTAGAGCATATTATCCATAACAGAAGAATTTTATCTTTTGACACTCTATCATCACAATATGGAATTAATAGTAGCAGATTTCTAGAATATCAGCAACTCAAATCCATTATACTTACGAAATTCCCCCTTCATCAAATAGACTTGGAACTTCCTCCCACAGTAGCAGAATTTATGGAACTTTGGGGGGCGTGAAGGAGGTGGGGGGAGGAGGGCGGCTTGGGAAGGTGGGGGGGATGATTGGGAATGGGTGGGGTAGGAATAGGGTCCACGGCGGAGGGGATCCTTCCTCTGGAGGAATGGGAGGGAGGGGTGAGACGGGAAGGGGGCGGGGGTTGGAGGAAGGGGGGAGGGTTGTGGGGAGGGGTTGTTGGGGGGAGGGTCTACGGACGTGTCCTTGTCCTTGGGGATCCCGCCCCTGGTATCGTGGTGGCGCCAGCCTGCGATGGTTTTGCTCTGGGTGGGCGGGGCCCGCTGGGTCTTGGCCGGGGCTCTGCCGGGGGGAACGGGTGGTCCTGGGGCCTGTGGGCTGCCGGCTCTCTGTGCGGCTCACGCTTCAGCACCCGGCGCCCGCCGGGCCGACGTGCCGTCGCCCTGTGCTACCCGGTGCCCCTGCCTCGTGGAGCCGGGTGGCGCCTGCCTGGAGGCTTCCACTGCTCTGGGCTCGGGGGACGGAGGCTCTCTCTGCTTTGCCTGCCCGGGCTCTGTGCGCGGTGGGCTTGCCAGGCCCTGGGGGCCTTGGCTTCCTCCCCTACACCTCGGGTCGTGGTCGTGCTCCCCTACAAGCACTCAGCTGATCTTTGATTGCATGATCACAGGTTGAACACTCACACGTGCACGCCCACAAAGCGCTCATCTTCCCATCTGGTTCCTACTAAATGTTGCTGATGACTCTCTGTAGGTATGTTTAATAACGGTTGGTATTGTAATTGTTATTTTATTAATTCATTTTTTTACTTTTATTTTTCATTTTTTTGTCTGTTTTTGAATATTGTCATTATCCTACTTATGTCTTGTTGTATTTTTTCAGTACTTTATATTGTTTTGCAAATACTGTAACTTTAGCAGCTTAGACACGCCTTTCTTTTCTCTCTCTCTTTTTCCTCCTTTCATTTCCTCTTTTTTTCCTCTTTCCCTGCCAGGTGCAGCTCGGCCATATCAAGACTGACGATGATTGCAAAATGATAAAAGGAAAATAAATAAATAAATAAATAAAATAAAATAATTATCATAATAATAAAAATATTCAGATTATCAAGGGCAGCTATTTACATGAGATGTCTCCCTTGACAGAGCAAATCTGTCTGGCAAAAATATGGCACGCAGATTGCTGTTCTGTCTGCTGAGATGCTGAACAGGACAGGTTAAAAAAAAAAAAAAAAAAAAAAGATACCTACGCCATGTGTGTGCTCTGGTTCTTTGGATGGCATGGTGATCGGTGGACCGGTTACCAATGGTATTTGTCTGATTCCGCTTCTGCGTCTGCTTGGGGGACCGTTTTTTCCTACACTGGGACTGACTAGTCTCCTTCCACCTACATGGATAGTGAGAATTCTCGCAGGTGGTCTCGTGTGTTGAAATTAGACCTAACTAAGGCTATTCCGGTGTTCATGTTTAACACTACCTCTGAACCCCTTTTGCAGTATCCTCCTCCTACCCAATATCGGGGTGACACTTTTAATAACTCCTGTTATCATATGAGGTTATTTGTGTATGTTCCAGGCCCTCACCGGGACCCGTTAGTAGATTTTTCTCTTTGCAGTGATGTTGTGTTGTCGCCTCGTAGCTTGGCTAAGTCCTATGCTGATTTCCCCGTCATTGGTCTTTTCCCGGGTCCCAAGTCTGACCTGAGTAAGGTGTTGGTTGTGCGTAATGGTGACTTGGAAGTGGATGATTACTTTGAGATTATGACTGGCATGTCTGGTCAGAGTAATGACTGGTTATTGCTGGCTGAGCAGGTAGGAGTGTCTGTTGGAGTTGCTTGTGTGGTCTGCCTGGGGCCCAGACCTGTCCTGCGTGTCGTCGCCCCTCCACCTGAGTTTGACTCCGCCTGTATGATTGATTTACTCTCTTCTGAAAACCCCAACCCTAACCCACTCATATGTATTTCCTGGGATGTTACTTTCCCTGTTACATCCAGCGCACGGTCCCCTCCTGTTTGGTTCAGGTGTGACGAAGCGAGATTTTACTTGCTTCATGAGCTCCTCTTGGGATTCTGGTTTTGTTGGGGTTTTGGACAGTGCTTGGTGTGACAGTGTTTATGCTGTTAATTTTCTATGGCCTGCGCCGGCCTTTCGTGGTGGTACGGTGGTCTGGTTCTTAGGGGCGTGCTGCCATTGAAGTGGACTGGTATATGTGCCCCTGTCACCCTTCTCTTGCCTACAGCTGTCTTCCTGGGTTTCCCATCTGCCCCCTTATCCGGTCACTCGGTCCAGGCACTCTGTTCATCCTGATGACTCAGCTGCTTCTGCCTACGTCAACGCTATTGGGGTTCCATTGCAGTATTTGCTGCCCTTCTTGTTCTGTGTTTGCTGTGTCGTCCCGTGTATCAGAGCCTTGTTGGTTAGGCTGATTGAAACTGCCTTAGGATGTTGCATTCCTCGGCTTGTTTATGACTCTCTTCCTGCTTTGGATCTCTCCCTCTCTCTCTGATCCTTTTTCCTTCTTTTTTTTTTTGGATAGTGATGGCTTTTCTGATTCTGACACTGGCGTGTGAGTGTTTTTCCTTTCAGGATGTTTTTTGACGAATGTTCTTCAACCCTGCCGGGAGTGACCATTCTGATGTTTTAGTTTCCTGTATCTCTTTGGGTAGTTAGTGTTATTTTATGGGTTTGTTTTGTTGCTTTGTTATGTTCATGAATTGTGATTCTTTTGTGTTGATCCTGAAAGGATCAAAAGAGGGGAATGTGATGGAATTATTCATGAATAAAACAAACGTTTTGTTCCTGATCTAGATAGTACTATCCAGGTCGTTGTTCATGGTCTGGATGGTAGTATCCAGGACGTTGTGTCTGTTTTGGATGGAAGTGTCCAAAATGTTGTTCCTGTGCTTGATGGTAGTATCCCGAATTTTGTTCCTGTTCTGGATGGTCGTATCCAGGACGTTGTTCCTGGTCCGGATGATAATATCCCAAATGTAGTTCCCGTTCTGGATGGTTATTTCCACAATGTTGCTCTTGTTTTGGATGGTAGTATCCCGAATGTTGTTACTGGTGTGAATGGCAGTATGCAGTAAGTTTTTCCTGTTCTGGATGGTAGTATCCAGGAAGTTGTTCCTGGTCCGGATGATAATATCCCAAATGTAGTTCCCGTTCTGGATGGTTATTTCCACAATGTTGCTCTTGTTTTGGATGGTAGTATCCCGAATGTTGTTACTGGTGTGAATGGCAGTATGCAGTAAGTTTTTCCTGTTCTGGATGGTAGTATCCAGGACGTTACTCCTGGTCTGGATGGTCGTATCCCGAATGTTGTTTCTGTTCTGTATGTTTGTATCCAGGACGTTGTTCCTGGTGTGGATGGTAGCATCCAGGATCGTGTTCCTGTTCTGGATAGTAGTATCTAGAATTTTGTTTCGGTTAAGGATGGTAGTATCCAGATTATTGTTCCTGGTCTGGATGGTAGTATCAAGGACATTGTTCCTGTTCTGGATGGTAGTATCAACTGTGTTTCTAAGTCTGGATGGTAGTATCCCTAACGTTGTTACTGGTGTAATTGGTAGTATGCAGGAAGTTTTTTCCTGTTGTGGATGGTGGTATCCAGGACGTTGTACCTGGTCTGGATGGTAGTGTCCGGGACGTTATTCCTGAACTTGGTGGAACTATCCAGGACATTGTTCCTATTCTCAATGGTAATATCCAATATGTTGTTGTAAGTCTGGATCGTAGTATCAGGAACGTTGTTGCTTGTCTGGATAGTAGTATCCCAAAGGTTGTTCCGGTTCTTGATGGTAGCAACCCAAATGTTGTTCCTGTTCTGGATGGCAGTATCCCAAATGTTATTTCTGGTCTGGATGGTAGTATCCAGGACATTGTTTCTGGTCTGGATAGTAGTATTCAAAATGTTGTTCCTGTTCAGGATTGTACTATCCCAAATGTTGTTCCTGTTCTGGATGGTGGTATCCAGGACGTTGTTCCTGGACTTGATGGTAGTATCAAGGATGTCGTTCCTGTTTTGGCTGGTAGTATCCCAAACGTTGTTCCTGGTCTTGGGGTCATATCCGGGATGTTGTTCCCATTCTGGATTGTAGCATCCTGGACAATAGTCCTCGTCTGGATGGTAATATCCAGGACATTGTTCCTGGTCTGCATGGTAGTATCCAGGACATTGTTCCTGGTCTTGATTGTAGTATCCCAAATGTTGTTCCTTTTCTAAATGGTAGTATCCCGAGTGTTGTTCCTGTTCTGGATGGTAATATCCCGAGTGTTCTTCCTGTTCTAGATGGCAGTATCACGAATGTTGTTCCTGTTCTGGAAGGTAGTATCCGGAATGTTGTTTCTGTTTTCGATGTTAGTATCCAGGACGTTGTTCCTGGAATTGATGGTAGTATCCAGGATGTGTTTCCTTTTCTGGATGGTAGTATCCTGAATGTTGGTCCTGGTCTTGGTGGTCGTATACAGGGGGTTGTTCTTGGACTTGGTGGTACTATCCAGGACATCGTTCCAGACCAGGAAGAACATCCTGGATACTACCATCCACACAAGGAACAATGTCCTGGATACAACAATCCAGACCAGGAACAACCTCCTGGATACTACCATCCAGAATGGGAACAACATTCGGGATACTACCATCCAGAACAGGAAAAAAAAATCCTTCATACTACCATCCAGAATAGGAACCACTTCCTCTGTACGACCATCCAGAACAGGAAAAAAAAATCCTTCATACTACCATCCAGAATAGGAACCACTTCCTGTGTACGACCATCCAGACGAGGAACAACGTCCTGGATACTTCCATCCAGAAGAGAAAAAACGTCCTATTTACTATCATCCAGAACAGGAACAACGTCCTGGATACTACCATCCAGATGGGAACGTCCTTTATACTACCATCTAGACCAGAAACAATGTCCTGGATACTATAAAAAACCTTGTCTGCTGGGTCTGGTCATGTGATGCTATGATTCATGCTCCCATATGGAGGATCTGATCGTCTGAGTGTGTTCACACACTCTTCCGATGAGAGATTCACTACCTTCATGTCTGGGAGTAATGATGCTTTTTTTTCCCTTTTCTATACAAAATTATTCTTTACCATTGTGGAAGCAGCATATTCACTTCTACTCAACATGCCTGGAACGCAGGGTGGTCCTCTGAAGAAGTCCAGACGCCGGTTGAGAAGATATAAAACATGAAATGTTTTATATAGGAAATGATGCAATATTAATTTCTTTTCAAAGGTTATGCAGCTTGTACCTAAAGCCTGGGAATGAAGTGATGTGTTGTCCACACGATCTGGTCGAGTTGTCAGCAGGACTCTGACTGCAGCGCTTTGAGACATTTTTAATGTCCTCCTTTCATGACTTTGCATCAGAAAAACATCTGTGTCTTTTTCCTTTTGAACAGTTGAAATTTAATCTGCAGGCTGTCAGCCAGTAACAGAGATGTTGGTAAAAACTACATTTTAAGGTAAAAACCAACATTTTATTATTCTTTTTACAAATTCTTTTTTTCCTAGCTTAAGTTAATTTTTCAAAAATAATTCAAGAAGATAAAGTAAAAACAAGGAAAAATGCAATAAATTAAATAGAATTCCATACTCCATAACCAAGAAAATCAAACTAAGAAGGGTTGTAATTCTGCAAGAAATTCATGAGGTTCCATGCCCAGAACTCCTCACCAGGGAGGTCCAGGAGGCATCCTGACCAGATGCCCGAGCCACCTCAACTGGTTCCTCTCGATGTGGAGGAGCAGCGGCTCTACTCTGATCTCCTCCTGGATGACTGAGCTCCTCACCCTATCTCTAAGGGAGAGCCCGGCCACCCTGCGGAGGAAACCCATTTCAGCCGCCTGTATACGAGATCTGGTTCTTTCGGTCACGACCCACAGCTCATGACCATAGGTGAGGGTAGGAACGTAGATCGACTGGTAAATCGAGAGCTTCGCCTTCTGGCTCAGCTCCTTCTTCACCACGACAGACCGGCGCAGAGTCCGCATTACTGCAGATGCCACACCGATCCGTCTGTCCATCTCACGCTCCATCCTTCCCTCACTCGTGAACAAGACCCCGAGATATTTGAGGCAGGACCTGACTCCCGACCCGGAGAGGACAATCCATCCTATTCTGACTGAGGACCATGGTCTCAGATTTGGAGGTGCTGATTCTCATCCCAGCTGCTTCACACTCGGCTGTGAATCGCACAAGCGAGAGCTGGAGATCACGACCAGATGAAGCCAACAGGACCAGGGTAGTTTCTCTCCGCCTTCGGGTGGGGGGACAGATTCTGACTGTTGTCTGAACTGCTGTTCGGTGCATAAGCACAGAGTACCCACCCTTTCTTTTTGATTTTTCTTTTTGTTTCACCCTTTCTTTCTTTTTCGTAATTGTTAGATTTCATTCGTTGTAATTAAACACATGGTATTCTGTTTTTATATAAGTGTTTATCCAATTCTACCTTGCTCCTCTACTTCCTAACCTCTGTAATGTTATTAAACAGTCCCTGTTCTACTGGTATCAGTTTAAAGTACCTGTTGTGTATTTTCTCCATTTTTATGGCCGTTTTTTTTTTCTTTTCTTTAATGCAATGTTCTGAACCAAAATTCTCATCTGGATTTTTTGTTTTATATATTGTCTAAAAAAACAGAAAATAGATGAAGCGATTTCTGTGCAAACCGACAAAGAGTCTGTTCCAGTTTTCGGCCTGTCTTCAGTCCAACAAATAAACTTTTATTTAGTGTTTATATAAAAAGTTTCACTTGTTGGAAAGATGAAAAATTCAGCCAATCAGAAGCTTTTATGCAGCTGAACGAGCCATGTGGAGAATGGCGTCCACACACCTCCCAACACACCATTCAATAACCACACAGAATGATCAAACACACACACACACACACACATCCCAACACACCGATCAATAACCCCACAAAATGATCAATGTGTGTGTGTGTGTGTGTGCGCGTGCGTGCGCACGCGTGTCACTCAGTGTTTAATCCGGTGTGTTATCTGTCTAATGAAAGACCAAATTGCGTAGCAACGCTGACTAGAGGTGGCGTGCGTATGTAAAACAGGAAATGCGGCACAAAAAACTTTCTGATTTCTAAAGCAGCACGTCCCACGTCTGTGGTAAATTTTGCCACATGAGGAAACATCTTGTCACGCCCACATGTTGGCTTTTAAAGGTCAGGCGAACGCCCTGATAAATATTAATCCATATCATTTCTCATTTCCATGACGGTTCAGTTGGACAAAAGCAAAAAAGAGTTTTTTTTTTTTTTTTTTTAATGCGAGTAGAAATTCGGAAAGTAAACGCTGAAAAATGTAAAAATGTTTTATCAGGTGGAGGCAGGATGGACACCAGCATCACCAGAAAGGTGGAGGAGTGTCAGCATCAAACCACCGGACACTTCCAGAGCCAGACCAAGATGGCGCTCTTGAGTGGACATGTCTTCCTACGCTCCACAAACCAAACTGGGTAAACATAAACGAAAGTTGTTGTTTTTTTTTAGTTATTTCTAGTACCACATCCACCCGGCTGTATTTAATTAAACTTTGCTGATAAAACCTCAAGATAAGAGGAAGAGCGACGCTAGAAATTGATCGCGAACACATGCGCTGCTAGCAAGACAATGGCTTCAGCTTCCACAGAGCAAGCAGATGTCAATAACGTGCTCATTGACAACGTGCATGATTACCTCGAGTCTGACACCAGTGCTTTAAAAATCTCCATACCGGAGGACAAGTTTCGCCGCTCCCTGTCAGCCCAGTTAAATCACCTGTAACCAAAGTGAGACGAGTGGAAGACACGACAAATGGTGCTATCCTCGCCCAGCTTCCCTCTCTCAGCTCATCAACAGCAGGTCGATGGAAAGTTCAGTCAGCAACAACTCTGTGCTGATTGCTGACGTGAAACTGGAAGTCAGGGAAAATTCTCAGCAAATCGCTGGTATTAAAGAGTTTAGCATTTTACTAGTCTAGTTTCCCATCTTTTACTTTTTTCTATGTCTTTGTCCATTATTTCTTTAAACACAAGAGGTTTAAGAAACCACCTTAAACGAAAAGCTATATTCCTCTACAGCAAACAGCTTAATTCTGATTTGTGTTTCATACAGGAGTCGCATTCAGTAGAACAAGATGTTAACTTTTGGAAGTCTCAGTGGGGGGGGGGGCTGTCTCACAGATCTGGTGGTGTCGTATTCTAAACTGCTTTAAAGGAAAAGTAATAAACTCTGACTGTGATGAAAGCAGCCATTATATATTTCTGATTTTAGCCATTTCTGACGTGACATACATTATTGTTCATGTTTATGGCTTTAACTCACTAACAGAATTTCTTTTTTTTTTTTTATAAATTGGAGGAGCGACTTTTGTACTGGTTGACTAAATTTCCAAATTCTTATATCATCCTAGGTGGAGACTTCAACACTGTTTAAGATAATCATTTGGACAGGATGCCTGTAAGGAACTTGGAACCTAATTCCTATTTAAAAAACCTCATGCATAGTTTTAGTTTAACCGATATATGGAGAGATAATCACTCACAGCAGAAGTTATACACATGGAGTAATAAAGCACAATCAAGGCAATCCTGGACTGACTTCTGGCTCATATCATGCAAATATTTTACCATTGCCATCATCTGACCATGAAACTATTAAAATTCACTTTCCTTCATTCTCCAGTAACTCCCCTAAATCCTCTTACTGGAAATTAATAGTTCAGTCTTGAAACATGAAGAGGTGACCTCTAACATTGAGAAAATGATAAATTTTTGTTGGAACAAAGCTCAATATGAAAATATTATTGCAATAATTGGGAACTGGTAAAGTATGAAATTGCAAAGTACCTCAGAAAATACTGGAGTGATCTAGCAAAAACAGAAAAGCATCAGAATGTGAGACTGTCCATAAAATAACCTCTTTAACTTCTAAACCTTTAGATCTACTCACTGAATCTGAAAAAACAGAGCTTACTAATCAGCAGCATATTTTGGTTGATATATATTTTTTAAAAAAGCAGAAGGAGCTTTTGTTAGATGTCGCCGTAAGTGGCTAGGAGAAGGTGAACAGAACTCTGCCCACTTTTTTTAGATTAGAAAAACAACTCAAAAACAGCGCTATTCAGCAACTAAGAATTAATGGATCAGTAACGGATGATCCCCAAAAAATAGCTAAATATTGTGCTAGTTTTTACGCTGACCTTTACTCATCAAAACACTGTCCTCTGGAAGCTTCACCTTTTTTTTTTTTTTATTCTATTCCTAATATTAATCAGATTTCTGAAATCAACCGTGACTCTTGTGACACTCTTATCTCACTGAAAGAAGTAATAACTGCAATTAAATTACCTGGAACAGGTGGCTTGACAGCTGAATTTTATCAACATTTTCTCAAAATCTAGCCCCATTTTTAAGAGAAGTTTTTTCTGCAAGGTTCCTTACCCCCTACTTCAACTCAGAGCCTAATAGCACTAATTCCTAAACCCAGGAAAGATTCTCTCTTGTTAGACAACTGGCGTCCCATCTCCTTATTAAATAATTGTAAAATCGTTGCCCTAATACTTGCAAAAAGTTCTGGACTGAATTATTGATGAAAGCCAATCTGAATTTATGCAAAATAGACATATTTCTAATAATGTGAGATCCTGGATATACTGGATTACTCTGAGCTCATTAAAAGGATATATATATATATATATATATATATATATATATATATATATATATATATATATATATATATATATATATATGTAGATATATATGTATATAGATATATATCTATGTACTTAGCAATAAAGCAAATATTGATTTTCTGGAGCGTTTCACGTGTTTATGTTTAATATTCTGCTGTGTATAGTTTTGTTGTGTTTTTCTGCCCGCTGAGTTGAGCTCTCACAGCTGGTTTTAGTCTATAACATGTTTTGTGGGGACTTTTCTTAGTTAAGCTAACCTATCTTAAATGTTACCTTTTCTCACGTGCTCAGATGCAAATTGTCCGAGTCCGGTGCCATCTCACGCTGTTTTGTGTTGCCTGCTGTGTTGCAGGAGCAATAAACCCCCCTTGCAATTCACCTGGTGGTCAACTGTCATTTATGGAGCCGCAGCAGTGTGGAGCTGCATTCATCAAAGACTGAAACGTCACAAAGATTTATATTTGATTTTGAACAAATGTCTCAAACTTCACACAGTGTCTTTGGTTTTCTTTTCTGCTTTTGGCGTTGCCATTTCCCGTTTCTCCAGATGTTGTGCGTACACCAGGGTCAGAGTTGGCGTGGAGGTAGGGACGTTTTACCGCCAAGTCGTGTTTTGATAAATCCAAAAAGTTTACTATAATTGGCGTACGCCGGGTTTTGTGCGTGCGACAGCTTCGTAAATGAGGCCCCTGATGTCTGAAATGCGTCCATTGGCCCTGAAAATGGCCAATCCCTGAAAATGATATAATTTACGATAATTTTGTTTTTCCGCCATCGTCTTTTCGCCATCCTACATTTCCTTTTGATTTGCTTCAGCTCATCATTTCTCCAAGGGGCAGTGAGTTTAGTTGGGATGGTTTTTAGTTTGGGTGGGGCAAGAACATTAAGGGCTGACTGAAGTCTACTGTTAAAATGATTGACAATAGAGTCACAGGAGAGGAGGGCATTTCTCTACGAAACTTTGTAGCCACTTCAGGGGTTAGATGACTCTTCAACATTGTTCTCACTGAGATTTCCCATTGGATTACACCAGTGATCTTAAAAAACACACAGTAGTGGTCAGAGACAGCCAAGTCTATGACAAAGTGCACAGCGGCGTGCAGGCCATGCGTGATGACCAGATCCAGAGCGTGTCCCCTGTTGTGACTCAGTTGCCTTACGTGTTGAATAAAATCCATATAGTTAGGAACATCTAAAAAGTCGATAGTGACAGGGTCTGAGGGGTTGTCCATGTGTAGGTTACAATCACCGGTTAAAACTACCATGTTATTGGAATTATGGATGATTGATCAAATTTCTGAAAATTCACCTATAAAATTGTACATTTCTTCGGGGATCTATAGATTTTGACAATCAAGATTGGAGGACTGCTAAAAACAATGGCATGATGTTCGAAAGTGTTGTATTGATTAAGTACAGTAGGTCTGGTGGCAAGAGTTTTGGATGTTATTGAAGCAGTTCCACTGCTCTCTAAATACTTAAAAAGCTCCTTAAAATCCATTTCGATCATTTCCGACTGTTTACGGGTGACGTCATTGGTGCCAACATGCACTATGATCCGGTTTACTGAGTCCGGGAGAAATTTTCCAAAAGAGCTGGTACTGTAGCTCCGGGTAAACAGTGTGCAATGGCAACCAGTGGGGCAATCGGAGTCTCTATGTCTATAGACCCGGGAACCCCGGCAGCATTCTCTCCGGTGTCCGATTTAATCTGTGGTTACCAAGAGATTTGTCCCTTACGGTGTGTTCAGACCAAACGCATTTTGAGCATCAAGAGCAGCAGGTTTACATGTAAAGTCTATGTGGAGGCGCGTCAAATAGGCGTTGAGCTTTCTCACGTTGCGTTTTAAACGTCGGTGTGACGCATGTCATGCGCCGAAAATTTCAAAAGTTTTTGAAGCTTGACGCGTGTTACACGCGGAACGGGCGTCAAAAGCCAGAGATGGAAAATCTGAACTTTGGCCGCTTGACGCAGGGCGTCAACCAATCAGGGTGTGTTCAGACCAAACGCGTTTTGAACGTCAAAAACACTCAAAACGCTGAACGCTCAATGCTGGTCACTAAACTGTCACTTTTGTGTCCAACGCCCAAAAAGCTCCTGACTCGTCTGCCGCTTGTCTGGAGCGAGCGGCAGACGCGGAGGAGGAGGAAGAAGAGGAAGGAGGAAGAGGAAGGCGGAGCTTTCCTTCCGGTCAGTTTGAATGATGGCAGTGCAGTAGAAATGGCGGCATGGTTTTATTTAATAAATAAAGCTAGAGAACCTTGCCGATAATGCAACAAGAGCCGCACTCAGCAGAGAGACCCCCCCCGCCCCCCAAAAAAAAACAAAAAAGAAAGCATTGCCATGCTACGTACCTATGTTGCCAAATCAGTAACATTCTGCTTTTTCTGTCAGGAATAAACAAAATTCACTACATCCCTAAATCTGTGGTTCTACTTTCATATAACAAAGGTTTGAACTTCATCGACTTTAATTCTCTCAATTGTATATTCAAAATAAACTGGATCAAACATTATCTAAAAAAAACACTTCCGTCTGGAACTTTATACCTCATGTTTTTTCAGAGTTAGGTGACCTAAAGTTCATTTTGTTCTGTCAATAAAATGCGAAAATCCCAATTAAAGTCTCCAACTTCCATCACCAGGCTCTGTTGGCGTGGGCTTTGCTCTACAAGCACAACTTCTCTCCACAGAAATGTTATTTATGGAACAACTGCAACATTGTCTACAAGAATAAGTCTCTCTTTTATGACAACTGGTTCCGCAATGGTATTATTTCAGTCAGTCAGCTTTTTAACAAAGATGGTCCGCCATACAGTTATTCAGAATTCCTTGCCAAGTATCAGATCCCAGGGAGTCCAAAAGAATTCTCCATAGTTTTTATGCTGTGCCGTCTGGCCTCTGTATGTTATCCTGATCGGTCACCAGCTCTCCACCGGTATCAATATCACCTCCAGATCCAACTCAGCTCATGTTAGGTACAATATGTTTTTCTACGAATGAAGGCTCCAATTCCCAAGTTAGATCCTTGCTTCAGGCTGAGCGTCTCTACTTCTGTTATTTTTTACTGGAATAAACTGGACAAAAAAATCTGGTCCCTACGTCTACTGATGAACGTCTACTTTGAACAAGGTCTACAAAATTTGGCACACATGTGTAACACCCCAAGATGAGCAAAAAGTGCATTGACCACCTGTTACCATGGCAACGGGGTGTCCACCATCTTGGCGCCTATTTAGCACTGTATGTGCATTGTTTTTAAACTAACTAGTGTGGGATTCATACCATTGACCTCACATCCACCCGGGAGCTTTGTGACGAGTTTGGGTGGAGGTTTTGGCATGAGGCGAGGACCCGATGGATGCCACTTGCGGCTTTAATTTTATTTGCTGTTAAACATCACATTCATAAATGCAAATTTAGAAATAACACTCAACTTTTTTTTGGTGCCAAAGACTGAACTGTAGCAGTATGTCTCAACTATCATTCCAATGCAATGGAATATTTGCTGAGTTTAAGGTATTTGTTTAAATAACCGCATGAACAACAATGAATAGTAACAAAAGTAAATCAATAACAATATGAATAATCTTGTGTTTTCTTTCTTTCTTTTTGTGATTTTTTAAAAAATTTATTTTATGGATCATTATTATTTTATATATTTTATATGTTTTCTTGTTCTCTCGGTTTGCTGTTCTCACTACATGCATCACTACGTTCTACGTTCTGGATGTATACTTGTATTGATAATTCTCAATGAACCTTTGAGGGGAAAAAAAAAGAAAAACAAGCAGTAAAGTGGGGGGAA
This sequence comes from Telmatherina bonti, assembly GCF_933228915.1. Lineage (NCBI taxonomy): Eukaryota > Metazoa > Chordata > Actinopteri > Atheriniformes > Telmatherinidae > Telmatherina > Telmatherina bonti. Next base: position 1,913,991 of record NC_136630.1, read on the forward strand.
AAGCACATGGCCGTCCACAGGAGGACTCCCACAGAGACGCTGGAAGCAGATGGTCCAGAGACCTGGATGAGGCTGCAGCTGGTTTATTCCTATCTTTACGAACATGAACGTCCACACGAGACGTTTCTCACTCCAGTTTATTTACTGGGAACATACTGGAGGAGTTTAGGGACAGGTCCTCCGTCAGGGAAAGGTGGACCAGGTCCCCTGTCAGGGACAGGCAGACGAGGTCTTCCAATAGGGACAGGTAAATTTTTTCCTCCATCAGGGACAGGTAGACAAGGTCATCCATCAGAGACAGGCAGACCACGTCCTCCATCAGGGACATGTAAACCTGGTCCTCCAATAGGGACAGGTAGACCAGGACATCCATGAGGGACAGGCAGACCGGGTCCTCCATCAGGGACAGGTAGACCAGGTCCTTCATCAAGGACTGGTAGACCAGGTCCTCCATCAGGGACATGTAGACCAGGTCCTTCATCAGGGACAGGTAGACCAGGTCCTTCATCAAGGACTGGTAGACCAGGTCATCCATCAGGGACAGGTAGATCAAGTCCTCCAATAGGGACAGGTAGACCAGGTCCTCCATCAGGGACAGGTAGACCAGGTCCTTCATCAAGGACTGGTAGACCAGGTCATCCATCAGGGACAGGTAGATCAAGTCCTCCAAAAGGGACAGGGAGACCAGGTGATCCATCAGGGACAGGCAGATCAAGTCCTCCAAAAGGGACAGGGAGACCAGGTAATCCATCAGGGAAAGGTAGATCAAGTCCTCCATCAGCGACAGGCACACCATATCCTCCATCAGGAACAGGTAGACCAGGTCCTCCATCAGGGACAGACACACTTTGTCCTCCATCAGGGACAGGTAGACCAGGTCCTCCATCAGGGACAGGTAGACCAGGTCCTCCATCAGGCACAGGTGGATCAAGTCCTCCAATAGGGACAGGTAGACCAGGTCATCCATCAGCCACAGGAAGACCAGGTCCTCCATCAGGGACAGGTAGACCAGGTCCTTCATCAAGAACTGGTAGACCAGGTCCTTCATCTGGGAAAGGTAGACCATGTTCTCCATCAGGGACAGGTAGATCACGTCCTCCATCAGGTACAGGTAGACCAGGTCCTACATCCGGGACAGGTGGAGGAGGTCCTCCATCAGGGCTAAGGAAGACTAGGTCTTCCGTCAGTGACAGGTAGACCATGTGCTAAAAAAGGGACAGGTAGACCAAGTCCTCCAGTACGGACAGGTAGACTTTGTTCTCCATCAGGGACTGGTAGACCATGTCCTCCATCAGGGACTGGTAGACCAGGTCCTCCATCAGGGACAGGTAGACCAGGTCCTCCGTCAGGGACAGGTAGACCAGGTCCTGCATCAGGGACAGGTAGACCAGGTCCTGCATTAGGGACAGGTAGACCATATCCTCCATCTGGGACTGGTAGACCTGGTCCTCCATCAGGGACAGGTAGACCATGTAATCCATCAGGGACAGGTCGACCATGTAATCCATCAGGGACAGGTAGACCATGTCCTCCATCAGGGACTGGTAGACCAGGTCCTCCATCAGGGACAGGTAGACCAGGTCCTCCAGTACGGACAGGTAGACCTTGTTCTCCATCAGGGACAGGTAGACCATGTAATCCATCAGCGACAGGTACACCATGTCCTCCAATAAGGAAAGGTAGACTAGGTCGTCCAATAGGGACAGGTAGACCAGGTCCTCCAATAGGGACAGGTAGACCCAGTCCTCCATCAGGAGCAGGTAGACCAGGTCCTCCATCAGGGACAGGTAGACCAGGTCCTCCATCAGGGACAGGTAGACCAGGTCATCCATCAGGGACAGGAAGACCAGGTCCTCCATCAGGGACAGGTAGACCAGGTCCTTCATCAAGAACTGGTAGACCAGGTCCTTCATCTGGGAAAGGTAGACCATGTTCTCCATCAGGGACAGGTAGATCACGTCCTCCATCAGGTACAGGTAGACCAGGTCCTACATCCGGGACAGGTGGAGGAGGTCCTCCATCAGGGCTAAGGAAGACTAGGTCTTCCGTCAGTGACAGGTAGACCATGTGCTAAAAAAGGGACAGGTAGACCAGGTCCTCCAGTACGGACAGGTAGACCTTGTTCTCCATCAGGGACAGGTAGACCATGTCCTCCAATAAGGAAAGGTAGACCAGGGCCTCCATCAGGGACAGGTAGACCATGTCCTCCATCAGGGACTGGTAGACCAGGTCCTCCATCAGGGACAGGTAGACCAGGTCCTCCAGTACGGACAGGTAGACCTTGTTCTCCATCAGGGACAGGTAGACCATGTAATCCATCAGCGACAGGTACACCATGTCCTCCAATAAGGAAAGGTAGACTAGGTCGTCCAATAGGGAAAGGTAGACCAGGTCCTCCAATAGGGACAGGTAGACCCAGTCCTCCATCAGGAGCAGGTAGACCAGGTCCTCCATCAGGGACAGGTAGACCAGGTCCTCCATCAGGCACAGGTAGATCAAGTCCTCCAGTACGGACAGGTAGACCAGGTCATCCATCAGGGACAGGAAGACCAGGTCCTCCATCAGGGACAGGAAGACCAAGTCCTCCAATAGGGACAGGTAGACCAGGTCATCCATCAGGGACAGGTAGACCATGTCCCTCATCAGGGACAGGTAGACCAGGTCTTCCATCAGGGACAAGTAGATCTTGTCCACCATTAGGGATAGGTCGACCAGGTCCTTCATCGGTTACAGGTAGACCAGGTACTCCATCCGGGACAGGTAGACCATATCCTCCATCAGGGACTGGTAGACCAGGTTCTGAATCAGGGACAGGTAGACCAGGTCCTCCATCAGGGACAGGTAGACCAGTTCCTCCATCAGGGACAGGTAGATCAAGTCCTCCAATAGGAACTGGTAGACCAGGTCATCCATCAGGGACAGGTAGACGAGGTCTTCCATCAGGGACATGTAGACAAGGTCCTTCATCAAGGACTGGTAGACCATGTTCTCCAGTAGGGACAGGTAGACCTTGTTTTCCATCAGTGACAGGTAGACCACGTAATCCATCAGGGACAGGTAGCCCATGTCCTCCATCAGGGACTGGTAGACCACGTCCTCCATCAGGGACAGGTAGACCATGTCCTCCAATCGGGACAGGTAGATCTTTTCCTCCATCAGGGACAGATAGATCAAGTCCTCCAATAGGGACAGGTAGACCAGGTCATCCATCAGGGACAGGTAGAGCATGCCCTTCATCAGGGACAGGTAGACGAGCTCATCCATCAGGGATAGGTAGACCAGGTCTTCCATCAGGGACAAGTAGACCAGGTCCTCCATCAGGAACAGCATACCATATCCTCCATCAGGGACTGGTAGACCAGGTTCTGAATCAGGGACAGGTAGACCAGGTCCTCCATCAGGGACAGATAGACCAGGTCCTCCATCATGGACAGATAGACCAGGTCCTCCATCAGGGACAGGTAGAGCATGCCCTTCATCAGGGACAGGTAGACGAGCTCATCCATCATGGATAGGTAGACCAGGTCTTCCATCAGGGACAAGTAGATCTTGTCCACCATTATGGATAGGTCGACCAGGTCCTTCATCGGTTACAGGTAGACCAGGTCCTCCATCAGGAACAGCATACCATATCCTCCATCAGGGACTGGTAGACCAGGTTCTGAATCAGGGACAGGTAGACCAGGTCCTCCATCAGGGACAGGTAGACCAGTTCCTCCATCAGGGACAGGTAGATCAAGTCCTCCAATAGGGACAGGAAGACCAGGTCCTCCATCAGGGACAGGTAGACCAGGTCCTTCATCAAGAACTGGTAGACCAGGTCCTTCATCTGGGAAAGGTAGACCATGTTCTCCATCAGGGACAGGTAGATCACGTCCTCCATCAGGTACAGGTAGACCAGGTCCTACATCCGGGACAGGTGGAGGAGGTCCTCCATCAGGGCTAAGGAAGACTAGGTCTTCCGTCAGTGACAGGTAGACCATGTGCTAAAAAAGGGACAGGTAGACCAAGTCCTCCAGTACGGACAGGTAGACTTTGTTCTCCATCAGGGACAGGTAGACCAAGTCCTCCAGTACGGACAGGTAGACTTTGTTCTCCATCAGGGACAGGTAGACCATGTCCTCCAATAAGGAAAAGTAGACCAGGGCTTCCATCAGGGACAGATAGACCATGTCCTCCATCAGGGACTGGTAGACCAGGTCCTCCATCAGGGACAGGTAGACCAGGTCCTCCGTCAGGGACAGGTAGACCAGGTCCTGCATCAGGGACAGGTAGACCAGGTCCTGCATTAGGGACAGGTAGACCATATCCTCCATCTGGGACTGGTAGACCTGGTCCTCCATCAGGGACAGGTAGACCATGTAATCCATCAGGGACAGGTAGACGATGTAATCCATCAGGGACAGGTCGACCATGTAATCCATCAGGGACAGGTAGACCATGTCCTCCATCAGGGACTGGTAGACCAGGTCCTCCATCAGGGACAGGTAGACCAGGTCCTCCAGTACGGACAGGTAGACCTTGTTCTCCATCAGGGACAGGTAGACCATGTCACCATTAGGGATAGGTCGACCAGGTCCTTCATCGGTTACAGGTAGACCAGGTACTCCATCCGGGACAGGTAGACCATATCCTCCATCAGGGACTGGTAGACCAGGTTCTGAATCAGGGACTGGTAGACCAGGTCCTCCATCAGGGACAGGTAGACCAGGTCCTCCGTCAGGGACAGGTAGACCAGGTCCTGCATCAGGGACAGGTAGACCAGGTCCTCCAGTACGGACAGGTAGACCTTGTTCTCCATCAGGGACAGGTAGACCAGGTCCTCCAGTACGGACAGGTTGACCTTGTTCTCCATCAGGGACAGGTGGACCATGTCCTCCAATAAGGAAAGGTAGACCAGGGCCTCCATCAGGGACAGGTAGACCATGTCCTCCATCAGGGACTGGTAGACCATGTCCTCCATCAGGGACTGGTAGACCAGGTCCTCCATCAGGGACAGGTAGACCAGGTCCTCCAGTACGGACAGGTAGACCTTGTTCTCCATCAGGTACAGGTAGACCAGGTCCTACATCCGGGACAGGTGGAGGAGGTCGTCCATCAGGGCTAAGGAAGACTAGGTCTTCCGTCAGTGACAGGTAGACCATGTGCTAAAAAAGGGACAGGTAGACCAAGTCCTCCAGTACGGACAGGTAGACTTTGTTCTCCATCAGGGACTGGTAGACCATGTCCTCCATCAGGGACTGGTAGACCAGGTCCTCCATCAGGGACAGGTAGACCAGGTCCTCCGTCAGGGACAGGTAGACCAGGTCCTGCATCAGGGACAGGTAGACCAGGTCCTCCAGTACGGACAGGTAGACCTTGTTCTCCATCAGGGACAGGTAGACCAGGTCCTCCAGTACGGACAGGTTGACCTTGTTCTCCATCAGGGACAGGTGGACCATGTCCTCCAATAAGGAAAGGTAGACCAGGGCCTCCATCAGGGACAGGTAGACCATGTCCTCCATCAGGGACTGGTAGACCATGTCCTCCATCAGGGACTGGTAGACCAGGTCCTCCATCAGGGACAGGTAGACCAGGTCCTCCAGTACGGACAGGTAGACCTTGTTCTCCATCAGGGACAGGTAGACCATGTAATCCATCAGCGACAGGTACACCATGTCCTCCAATAAGTAAAGGTAGACTAGGTCCTCTAATAGGGAAAGGTAGACCAGGTCCTCCATCAGACACAGGTAGACCACGTAATCCATCAGGGACAGGTAGCCCATGTCCTCCATCAGGGACTGGTAGACCACGTCCTCCATCAGGGACAGGTAGACCATGTCCTCCAATCGGGACAGGTAGATCTTTTCCTCCATCATGGACAGATAGACCAGGTCCTCCATCAGGGACAGATAGATCAAGTCCTCCAATAGGGACAGGTAGACCAGGTCATCCATCAGGGACAGGTAGAGCATGCCCTTCATCAGGGACAGGTAGACGAGCTCATCCATCAGGGACAGGTAGACCAGGTCTTCCATCAGGGACAAGTAGATCTTGTCCACCATTATGGATAGGTCGACCAGGTCCTTCATCGGTTACAGGTAGACCAGGTCCTCCATCAGGAACAGCATACCATATCCTCCATCAGGGACTGGTAGACCAGGTTCTGAATCAGGGACAGGTAGACCAGGTCCTCCATCAGGGACAGGTAGACCAGTTCCTCCATCAGGGACAGGTAGATCAAGTCCTCCAATAGGGACAGGAAGACCAGGTCCTCCATCAGGGACAGGTAGACCAGGTCCTTCATAAAGAACTGGTAGACCAGGTCCTTCATCTGGGAAAGGTAGACCATGTTCTCTATCAGGGACAGGTAGATCACGTCCTCCATCAGGTACAGGTAGACCAGGTCCTACATCCGGGACAGGTGGAGGAGGTCCTCCATCAGGGCTAAGGAAGACTAGGTCTTCCGTCAGTGACAGGTAGACCATGTGCTAAAAAAGGGACAGGTAGACCAAGTCCTCCAGTACGGACAGGTAGACTTTGTTCTCCATCAGGGACAGGTAGACCATGTCCTCCATCAGGGACTGGTAGACCAGGTCCTCCATCAGGGACAGGTAGACCAGGTCCTCCGTCAGGGACAGGTAGACCAGGTCCTGCATCAGGGACAGGTAGACCAGGTCCTCCAGTACGGACAGGTAGACCTTGTTCTCCATCAGGGACAGGTAGACCAGGTCCTCCAGTACGGACAGGTTGACCTTGTTCTCCATCAGGGACAGGTGGACCATGTCCTCCAATAAGGAAAGGTAGACCAGGGCCTCCATCAGGGACAGGTAGACCATGTCCTCCATCAGGGACTGGTAGACCATGTCCTCCATCAGGGACTGGTAGACCAGGTCCTCCATCAGGGACAGGTAGACCAGGTCCTCCAGTACGGACAGGTAGACCTTGTTCTCCATCAGGGACAGGTAGACCATGTAATCCATCAGCGACAGGTACACCATGTCCTCCAATAAGTAAAGGTAGACTAGGTCCTCCAATAGGGAAAGGTAGACCAGGTCCTCCAATAGGGACAGGTAGACCTGGTCCTCCATCAGGAGCAGGTAGACCAGGTCCTCCATCAGGGACAGAAAGACGAGGTTCTCCATCAGGGATAGGTAGACCATGTCCTCCATCAGGGACAGGTAGACCAGGTCCTCCAATAGGGACAGGTAGACCAGGTCCTCCAATAGGGACAGGTAGACAAGGTCCTCCAATAGGGACAGGTAGACCACATCCTCCATCAGGGACAGGTAGACCATGTCCTCCAATCGGGACAGGTAGATCTTTTCCTCCATCATGGACAGGTAGACCAGGCCCTCCATCAGGGACAGATAGATCAAGTACTCCAATAGGGACAGGTAGACGAGCTCATCCATCAGGGATAGGTAGACCAGGTCTTCCATCAGGGACAAGTAGATCTTGTCCACCATTAGGGATAGGTCGACCAGGTCCTTCATCGGTTACAGGTAGACCAGGTACTCCATCAGGGACAGGTAGACCATGTACTTCATCAGGGACAGGTAGACGAGCTCATCCATCAGGGATAGGTAGACCAGGTCTTCCATCAGGGACAAGTAGATCTTGTCCACCATTAGGGATAGGTCGACCAGGTCCTTCATCGGTTACAGGTAGACCAGGTACTCCATCCGGGACAGGTAGACCATATCCTCCATCAGGGACAGGTAGACCAGGTTCTGAATCAGGGACAGGTAGACCAGGTCCTCCATCAGGGAAGGGTAGACCAGTTCCTCCATCAGGGACTGGTAGATCAAGTCCTCCAATAGGGACTGGTAGACCAGGTCATCCATCAGGGACAGGTAGACGAGGTCTTCCATCAGGGACATGTAGACAAGGTCCTTCATCAAGGACAGGTAGACCATATTCTCCAGTAGGGACAGGTAGACCCGGTCCTCCATCAGGGACAGGTAGACCCGGTCCTCCATCAGGGACAGGTAGACCAGGTCCTCCATCAGGGACAGGTAGACCAGGTCCTCCATCAGGGACAGGTAGACCAGGTCCTCCATCAGGGACTAGTAGACCCGGTCCTCCATCAAGGACAGGTAGACCAGGTCCTCTATCAGGGACAGGTAGACCCGGTCCTCCATCAGGGACAGGTAGACCAGGTCCTCCATCAGGGACAGGTAGACCCGGTCCTCCATCAGGGACTAGTAGATCCGGAACTCCATCAAGGAAAAGTAGACCAGGTCCTCCATCAGGGACAGGTAGACCAGGTCCTCCATCAGGGACAGGTAGACCCGGTCCTCCATCAGGGACAGGTAGACCAGGTCCTCCATCATTTACAGGTAGACCAGGTCCTTCATCGGGGACAGGTAGACCAGGTCCTCCATTATTTACAGGTAGACCAGGTCCTCCATTATTTACAGGTAGACCAGGTCCTCCATTATTTACAGGTAGACCAGGTCCTCCATCAGGGAAAGGTAGACAAGGTCCTCCAATTGGGACAGGTAGACCCGGTCCTCCATCAGGGACAGGTAGACCAGGTCCTCCAATCGGGACAGGTAGACCTTGTCCTCCATCAAGGACAGGTAGACCAGGTCCTCCATCAGGGACAGGTAGACCAGGTCCTCCATCAGGGACAGGTAGACCAGGTCCTCCATCAGGGACTAGTAGACCCGGTCCTCCATAAAGGACAGGTAGACCAGGTCCTCCATCAGGGACAGGTAGACCAGGTCCTCCATCAGGGACAGGTAGCCCCGGTCCTCCATCAGGGACAGGTAGACCAGGTCTTCCATCAGGGACTAGTAGACCCGGTCCTCCATCAAGGACAGGTAGACCAGGTCCTCCATGAGGGACAGGTAGACCAGGTCCTCCATCAGGGACTAGTAGACCCTGTCCTCCATCAAGGACAGGTAGACCAGGTTCTCCATCAGGGACAGGTAGACCAGGTCCTCCAATAGGGACAGGTAGACCCGGTCCTCCATCAGGGACTAGTAGACCTGGACCTCCATCAAGGACAAGTAGACCAGGTCCTCCATCAGGGACAGGTAGACCCGGTCCTCCATCAGGGACAGGTAGACCCGGTCCTCCATCAGGGACAGGTAGACCCGGTCCTCCATCAGGGACAGGTAGACCAGGTCCTCCATCAGGGACAGGTAGACCAGGTCCTCTATCAGGGACAGGTAGACCCGGTCCTCCATCAGGGACAGGTAGACCCGGTCCTCCATCAGGGACAGGTAGACCAGGTCCTCCATCAGGGACAGATAGACCCGGTCCTCCATCAGGGACTAGTAGACCCGGTCCTCCATCAGGGACAGGTAGACCAGGTCCTCCATCAGGGACAGATAGACCCGGACCTCCATCAAGGACAAGTAGACCAGGTCCTTCATCAGGGACAGGTAGACCCGGTCCTCCATCAGGGACAGGTAGACCCGGTCCTCCATCAGGGACAGGTAGACCATGTCCTCCATCAGGGACAGGTAGACCAGGTCCTCCATCATTTACAGGTAGACCAGGTCCTTCATCAGGGACAGGTAGACCAGGTCCTCCATTATTTACAGGTAGACCAGGTCCTCCATCGTGGACAGGTAGACCAGGTCCTCCAATCGGGACAGGTAGACCAGGTCCTCCATCAGGAGCAGGTAGATCTTGTCCTCCATCAGGGACAGGTAGACCAGGTCCTCCAATAGGGACAGGTAGACCCGGTCCTCCATCAGGGACAGGTAGACCCGGTCCTCCATCAGGGACAGGTAGACCAGGTCCTCCAATCGTGACAGGTAGACCTTGTCCTCCATCAAGGACAGGTAGACCAGGTCCTCCATCAGGGACAGGTAGACCAGGTCCTCCATCAGGGACAGGTAGAACAGGTCCTCCATCAGGGACTAGTAGACCCGGTCCTCCATCAAGGACAGGTAGACCAGGTCCTCCATCAGGGACTAGTAGACCCTGTCCTCCATCAAGGACAGGTAGACCAGGTTCTCCATCAGGGACAGGTAGACCCGGTCCTCCAATAGGGACAGGTAGACCCGGTCCTCCATCAGGGACAGGTAGACCAGGTCCTCCATCAGGGACTAGTAGACCCTGTCCTCCATCAAGGACAGGTAGACCAGGTTGTCCATCAGGGACAGGTAGACCAGGTCCTCCAATAGGGACAGGTAGACCAGGTCCTCCATTAAGGACAGGTAGACCAGGTCCTCCATCAGGGACAGGTAGACCAGGTCCTCCAATAGGGACAGGTATACCCGTTCCTCCATCAGGGACAGGCAGACCCGGTCCTCCATCAGGGACAGGTAGACCAGGTCCTCCATTAAGGACAGGTAGACCAGGTCCTCCATCAGGGACAGGTAGACCCGGTCCTCCATCAGGGACAGGTAGACCAGGTCCTCCATCAGGGACAGGTAGACCCGGTCCTCCGTCAGGGACAGGTAGACCAGGTCCTCCATCAGGGACAGGTAGACCAGGTCCTCCATCAGGGACAGGTAGACCAGGTCCTCCATCAGGGACTAGTAGAACCGGTCCTCCATCAAGGACAGGTAGACCAGGTCCTCTATCAGGGACAGGTAGACCCAGTCCTCCATCAGGGACAGGTAGACCAGGTCCTCTATCAGGGACAGGTAGACCCGGTCCTCCATCAGGGACAGGTAGACCCGGTCCTCCATCAGGGACAGGTAGACCAGGTCCTCCATCAGGGACAGGTAGACCCGGTCCTCCATCAGGGACAGGTAGACCAGGTCCTCCATCAGGGACAGGTAGACCAGGTCCTCCATCAGGGACTAGTAGACCTGGTCCTCCATCAGGGACAGGTAGACCAGGTCCTCCAATAGGGACAGGTAGACCCGGTCCTCCATCAGGGACAGGTAGACCCGGTCCTCCATCAGGGACTAGTAGACCCGGACCTCCATCAAGGACAAGTAGACCAGGTCCTCCATCAGGGACAGGTAGACCCGGTCCTCCGTCCAGGGACAGGTAGACCCGGTCCTCCATCAGGGACAGGTAGACCCGGTCCTCTATCAGGGACAGGTAGACCATGTCCTCCATCAGGGACAGGTAGACCCGGTCCTCCATCAGGGACAGGTAGACCAGGTCCTCCATCAGGGACAGGTAGACCCGGTCCTCCATCAGGGACAGGTAGACCAGGTCCTCCATCAGGGACAGGTAGACCAGGTCCTCCATCAGGGACTAGTAGACCTGGTCCTCCATCAAGGACAGGTAGACCAGGTTCTCCATCAGGGACAGGCAGACCCGGTCCTCCATCAAGGACAGGTATACCCGGTCCTCCATCAGGGACAGGTAGACCCGGTCCTCCATCAGGGACAGGTAGACCCGGTCCTCCAATAGGGACAGGTAGACCCGGTCCTCCATCAGGGACAGGTATACCCGGTCCCCCATCAGGGACAGGTAGACCCGGTCCTCCATCAGGGAAAGGTAGACCAGGTCCTCCATCAGGGACAGGTAGACCCGGTCCTCCATCAGGGACAGGTAGACCCGGTCCTCCATCAGGGACAGGTAGACCCGGTCCTCCATCAGGGACAGGTAGACCAGGTCCTCCATCAGGGACAGGTAGACCAGGTCCTCCATCAGGGACTAGTAGACCCGGTCCTCCATCAAGGACAGGTAGACCAGGTCCTCTATCAGGGACAGGTAGACCCGGTCCTCCATCAGGGACAGGTAGACCAGGTCCTCCATCAGGGACAGGTAGACCCGGTCCTCCATCAAGGACAGGTAGACCAGGTCCTCTATCAGGGACAGGTAGACCCGGTCCTCCATCAGGGACAGGTAGACCCGGTCCTCCATCAGGGACAGGTAGACCAGGTCCTCCATCAGGGACAGGTAGACCAGGTCCTCCATCAGGGACTAGTAGACCCGGACCTCCATCAAGGACAGGTAGACCAGGTTCTCCTTCAGGGACAGGTAGACCCGGTCCTCCATCAAGGACAGGTATACCCGGTCCTCCATCAGGGACAGGTAGACCCGGTCCTCCATCAGGGACAGGTAGACCAGGTCCTCCATCAGGGACAGGTAGACCCGGTCCTCCATCAGGGACAGGTAGACCCGGTCCTCCATCAGGGACAGGTAGACCCGGTCCTCCATCAGGGACAGGTAGACCAGGTCCTCCATCAGGGACAGGTAGACCAGGTCCTCCATCAGGGACTAGTAGACCCGGTCCTCCATCAAGGACAGGTAGACCAGGTCCTCTATCAGGGACAGGTAGACCCGGTCCTCCATCAGGGACAGGTAGACCAGGTCCTCCATCAGCGACAGGTAGACCCGGTCCTCCATCAAGGACAGGTAGACCAGGTCCTCTATCAGGGACAGGTAGACCCGGTCCTCCATCAGGGACAGGTAGACCCGGTCCTCCATCAGGGACAGGTAGACCAGGTCCTCCATCAGGGACAGGTAGACCAGGTCCTCCATCAGGGACTAGTAGACCCGGACCTCCATCAAGGACAGGTAGACCAGGTTCTCCTTCAGGGACAGGTAGACCCGGTCCTCCATCAAGGACAGGTATACCCGGTCCTCCATCAGGGACAGGTAGACCCGGTCCTCCATCAGGGACAGGTAGACCCGGTCCTCCAATAGGGACAGGTATACCCGGTCCTCCATATGGGACAGGTAGACCCGGTCCTCCATCAGGGACAGGTAGACCCGGTCCTCCATCAGGGACAGGTAGACCAGGTCCTCCATCAAGGACAGGTAGACCAGGTCCTCCATCAGGGACAGGTAGACCCGGTCCTCCATCAGGGACAGGTAGACCAGGTCCTCCATCAGGGACAGGTAGACCAGGTCCTCCATCAGGGACAGGTAGACCAGGTCCTCCATCAGGGACTAGTAGACCCTGTCCTCCATCAAGGACAGGTAGACCAGGTTCTCCATCAGGGACAGGTAGACCCGGTCCTCCATCAAGGACACGTATACCCGGTCCTCCATCAGGGACAGGTAGACCCGGTCCTCCATCAGGGACAGGTAGACCAGGTCCTCCAATAGGGACAGGTATACCCGGTCCTCCATCAGGGACAGGTAGACCCGGTCCTCCATCAGGGAAAGGTAGACCAGGTCCTCCATCAAGGACAGGTAGACCCGGTCCTCCATCAGGGAAAGGTAGACCAGGTCCTCCATCAGGGACAGGTAGACCCGGTCCTCCATCAGGGACAGGTAGACCAGGTCCTCCAATAGGGACAGGTATACCCGGTCCTCCATCAGGGACAGGTAGACCCGGTCCTCCATCAGGGAAAGGTAGACCAGGTCCTCCATCAGGGACAGGTAGACCCGGTCCTCCAATAGGGACAGGTATACCCGGTCCTCCATCAGGGACAGGTAGACCCGGTCCTCCATCAGGGAAAGGTAGACCAGGTCCTCCATCAAGGACAGGTAGACCCGGTCCTCCATCAGGGACAGGTAGACCCGGTCCTCCATCAGGGACAGGTAGACCAGGTCCTCCATCAAGGACAGGTAGACCAGGTCCTCCATCAGGGACAGGTAGACCCGGTCCTCCATTATTTACAGGTAGACCAGGTCCTCCATCGGGGACAGGTAGACCAGGTCCTCCAATCGGGACAGGTAGACCAGGTCCTCCATCAGGAGCAGGTATATCTTGTCCTCCATCAGGGACAGGTAGACCAGGTCCTCCAATAGGGACAGGTAGACCCGGTCCTCCATCAGGGACAGGTAGACCAGGTCCTCCATCAAGGACAGGTAGACCAGGTCCTCCATCAGGGACAGGTAGACCAGGTCCTCCATCAGGGACTAGTAGACCAGGTCCTCCATCAGGGACAGGTAGACCAGGTCCTCCATCAGGGACAGGTAGACCAGGTCCTCCATCAGGGACTAGTAGACCCGGTCCTCCATCAAGGACAGGTAGACCAGGTCCTCCATCAGGGACAGGTAGACCAGGTACTCCATCAAGGACAGGTAGACCAGGTCCTCCATCAGGGACAGGTAGACCAGGTCCTCCATCAGGGACTAGTAGACCCTGTCCTCCATCAAGGACAGGTAGACCAGGTTCTCCATCAGGGACAGGTAGACCAGGTCCTCCATCAGGGACTAGTAGACCCGGTCCTCCATCAAGGACAGGTAGACCAGGTCCTCCATCAGGGACTAGTAGACCCGGTCCTCCATCAAGGACAGGTAGACCAGGTCCTCCATCAGGGACAGGTAGACCAGGTCCTCCATCAGGGACTAGTAGACCCGGTCCTCCATCAAGGACAGGTAGACCCGGTCCTCCATCAAGGACAGGTAGACCAGGTTCTCCATCAGGGAAAGGTAGACCAGGTCCTCCAATAGGGACAGGTAGACCCGGTCCTCCATCAGGGACAGGTAGACCAGGTCCTCCATCAGGGACTAGTAGACCCTGTCCTCTAACAAGGACAGGTAGACCAGGTTCTCCTTCAGGGACAGGTAGACCCGGTCCTCCATCAAGGACAGGTATACCCGGTCCTCCATCAGGGACAGGTAGACCCGGTCCTCCATCAGGGACAGGTAGACCCGGTCCTCCAATAGGGACAGGTATACCCGGTCCTCCATATGGGACAGGTAGACCCGGTCCTCCATCAGGGACAGGTAGACCCGGTCCTCCATCAGGGACAGGTAGACCAGGTCCTCCATCAAGGACAGGTAGACCAGGTCCTCCATCAGGGACAGGTAGACCCGGTCCTCCATCAGGGACAGGTAGACCAGGTCCTCCATCAGGGACAGGTAGACCAGGTCCTCCATCAGGGACAGGTAGACCAGGTCCTCCATCAGGGACTAGTAGACCCTGTCCTCCATCAAGGACAGGTAGACCAGGTTCTCCATCAGGGACAGGTAGACCCGGTCCTCCATCAAGGACAGGTATACCCGGTCCTCCATCAGGGACAGGTAGACCCGGTCCTCCATCAGGGACAGGTAGACCAGGTCCTCCATCAGGGACAGGTAGACCAGGTCCTCCATCAGGGACAGGTAGACCAGGTCCTCCATCAAGGACAGGTAGACCAGGTCCTCCATCAGGGAAAGGTAGACCAGGTCCTCCATCAAGGACAGGTAGACCCGGTCCTCCATCAGGGACAGGTAGACCCGGTCCTCCATCAGGGACAGGTAGACCAGGTCCTCCATCAAGGACAGGTAGACCAGGTCCTCCATCAGGGACAGGTAGACCCGGTCCTCCATTATTTACAGGTAGACCAGGTCCTCCATCGGGGACAGGTAGACCAGGTCCTCCAATCGGGACAGGTAGACCAGGTCCTCCATCAGGAGCAGGTATATCTTGTCCTCCATCAGGGACAGGTAGACCAGGTCCTCCAATAGGGACAGGTAGACCCGGTCCTCCATCAGGGACAGGTAGACCAGGTCCTCCATCAAGGACAGGTAGACCAGGTCCTCCATCAGGGACTAGTAGACCAGGTCCTCCATCAGGGACAGGTAGACCCGGTCCTCCATCAGGGACTAGTAGACCCGGTCCTCCATCAGGGACAGGTAGACCAGGTCCTCCATCAGGGACAGGTAGACCAGGTCCTCCATCAGGGACTAGTAGACCCGGTCCTCCATCAAGGACAGGTAGACCAGGTCCTCCATCAGGGACAGGTAGACCAGGTACTCCATCAAGGACAGGTAGACCAGGTCCTCCATCAGGGACAGGTAGACCAGGTCCTCCATCAGGGACTAGTAGACCCTGTCCTCCATCAAGGACAGGTAGACCAGGTTCTCCATCAGGGACAGGTAGACCAGGTCCTCCATCAGGGACTAGTAGACCCGGTCCTCCATCAAGGACAGGTAGACCAGGTCCTCCATCAGGGACTAGTAGACCCGGTCCTCCATCAAGGACAGGTAGACCAGGTCCTCCATCAGGGACAGGTAGACCAGGTCCTCCATCAGGGACTAGTAGACCCGGTCCTCCATCAAGGACAGGTAGACCCGGTCCTCCATCAAGGACAGGTAGACCAGGTTCTCCATCAGGGAAAGGTAGACCAGGTCCTCCAATAGGGACAGGTAGACCCGGTCCTCCATCAGGGACAGGTAGACCAGGTCCTCCATCAGGGACTAGTAGACCCTGTCCTCCATCAAGGACAGGTAGACCAGGTTCTCCTTCAGGGACAGGTAGACCCGGTCCTCCATCAAGGACAGGTATACCCGGTCCTCCATCAGGGACAGGTAGACCCGGTCCTCCATCAGGGACAGGTAGACCCGGTCCTCCAATAGGGACAGGTATACCCGGTCCTCCATATGGGACAGGTAGACCCGGTCCTCCATCAGGGAAAGGTAGACCAGGTCCTCCATCAAGGACAGGTAGACCCGGTCCTCCATCAGGGACAGGTAGACCAGGTCCTCCATCAGGGACAGGTAGACCCGGTCCTCCATCAGGGACAGGTAGACCAGGTCCTCCATCAAGGACAGGTAGACCAGGTCCTCCATCAGGGACAGGTAGACCCGGTCCTCCATCAGGGACAGGTAGACCAGGTACTCCATCAGGGACAGGTAGACCAGGTCCTCCATCAGGGACAGGTAGACCAGGTCCTCCATCAGGGACTAGTAGACCCTGTCCTCCATCAAGGACAGGTAGACCAGGTTCTCCATCAGGGACAGGTAGACCCGGTCCTCCATCAAGGACAGGTATACCCGGTCCTCCATCAGGGACAGGTAGACCCGGTCCTCCATCAGGGACAGGTAGACCCGGTCCTCCAATAGGGACAGGTATACCCGGTCCTCCATCAGGGACAGGTAGACCCGGTCCTCCATCAGGGAAAGGTAGACCAGGTCCTCCATCAAGGACAGGTAGACCCGGTCCTCCATCAGGGACAGGTAAACCCGGTCCTCCATCAGGGACAGGTAGACCAGGTCCTCCATCAAGGACAGGTAGACCAGGTCCTCCATCAGGGACAGGTAGACCCGGTCCTCCATCAGGGACAGGTAGACCCGGTCCTCCATCAGGGACAGGTAGACCAGGTCCTCCATCAGGGACAGGTAGACCAGGTCCTCCATCAGGGACTAGTAGACCCGGTCCTCCATCAAGGACAGGTAGACCAGGTCCTCTATCAGGGACAGGTAGACCCGGTCCTCCATCAGGGACAGGTAGACCAGGTCCTCCATCAGGGACAGGTAGACCCGGTCCTCCATCAAGGACAGGTAGACCAGGTCCTCTATCAGGGACAGGTAGACCCGGTCCTCCATCAGGGACAGGTAGACCCGGTCCTCCATCAGGGACAGGTAGACCAGGTCCTCCATCAGGGACAGGTAGACCAGGTCCTCCATCAGGGACTAGTAGACCCGGACCTCCATCAAGGACAAGTAGACCAGGTCCTCCATCAGGGACAGGTAGACCCGGTCCTCCATCAGGGACAGGTAGACCCGGTTCTCCATCAGGGACAGGTAGACCATGTCCTCCATCAGGGACAGGTAGACCAGGTCCTCCATTATTTACAGGTAGACCAGGTCCTCCATCAAGGACAGGTATACCCAGTCCTCCATCAGGGACTAGTAGACCCTGTCCTCCATCAAGGACAGGTAGACCAGGTTCTCCATCAGGGACAGGTAGACCCGGTCCTCCATCAGGGACTAGTAGACCCGGTCCTCCATCAAGGACAGGTAGACCAGGTCCTCCATCAAGGACAGGTAGACCAGGTCCTCCATCAAGGACAGATAGACCCGGTCCTCCATCAGGGACTAGTAGACCCGGTCCTCCATCAGGGACAGGTAGACCCGGTCCTCCATCAGGGACAGGTAGACCAGGTCCTCCATCAGGGACAGGTAGACCCGGTCCTCCATCAGGGACAGGTAGACCCGGTCCTCCATCAGGGACAGGTAGACCAGGTCCTCCATCAGGGACTGGTAGACCAGGTCCTCCATCAGGGACTAGTAGACCCGGTCCTCCATCAGGGACTAGTAGACCCGGACCTCCATCAGGGACAGGTAGACCAGGTCCTCCATCAGGGACTAGTAGACCCGGTCCTCCATCAGGGACTAGTAGACCCGGACCTCCATCAGGGACATGTAGACCAGGTCCTCCATCAGGGACTAGTAGACCCGGACCTCCATCAGGGACATGTAGACCAGGTCCTCCATCAGGGACTAGTAGACCCGGACCTCCATCAGGGACATGTAGACCAGGTCCTCCATCAGGGACATGTAGACCAGGTCCTCCATCAGGGACTAGTAGACCCTGTCCTCCATCAAGGACAGGTAGACCAGGTTCTCCATCAGGGACAGGTAGACCCGGTCCTCCATCAGGGACTAGTAGACCCGGACCTCCATCAGGGACATGTAGACCCGGTCCTCCATCAGGGACATGTAGACCAGGTCCTCCATCAGGGACATGTAGACCAGGTCCTCCATCAGGGACTAGTAGACCCTGTCCTCCATCAAGGACATGTAGACCCGGTCCTCCATCAGGGACTAGTAGACCCGGACCTCCATCAGGGACATGTAGACCAGGTCCTCCATCAGGGACATGTAGACCAGGTCCTCCATCAGGGACATGTAGACCAGGTCCTCCATCAGGGACAGGTAGACCCGGTCCTCCATCAGGGACTAGTAGACCCGGACCTCCATCAAGGACAAGTAGACCAGGTCCTCCATCAGGGACAGGTAGACCAGGTCCTCCATCAGGGACAGGTAGACCCGGTCCTCCATCAGGGACAGGTAGACCCGGTCCTCCATCAGGGACTAGTAGACCCGGACCTCCATCAGGGACAGGTAGACCAGGTCCTCCATCAGGGACAGGTAGACCCGGTCCTCCATCAGGGACAGGTAGACCCGGTCCTCCATCAGGGACTAGTAGACCCGGTCCTCCATCAGGGACAGGTAGACCCGGTCCTCCATCAGGGACTAGTAGACCCGGTCCTCCATCAGGGACAGGTAGACCCGGTCCTCCATCAGGGACTAGTAGACCCGGACCTCCATCAGGGACTAGTAGACCCGGACCTCCATCAGGGACAGGTAGACCAGGTCCTCCATCAGGGACAGGTAGACCCGGTCCTCCATCAGGGACAGGTAGACCCGGTCCTCCATCAGGGACTAGTAGACCCGGACCTCCATCAGGGACAGGTAGACCCGGACCTCCATCAGGGACAGGTAGACCCGGACCTCCATCAGGGACTAGTAGACCCGGTCCTCCATCAGGGACAGGTAGACCCGGACCTCCATCAGGGACAGGTAGACCCGGTCCTCCATCAGGGACTAGTAGACCCGGACCTCCATCAGGGACAGGTAGACCCGGACCTCCATCAGGGACTAGTAGACCCGGACCTCCATCAGGGACAGGTAGACCCGGACCTCCATCAGGGACAGGTAGACCCGGTCCTCCATCAGGGACTAGTAGACCCGGTCCTCCATCAGGGACTAGTAGACCCGGACCTCCATCAGGGACAGGTAGACCCGGACCTCCATCAGGGACAGGTAGACCCGGACCTCCATCAGGGACTAGTAGACCCGGACCTCCATCAGGGACAGGTAGACCCGGACCTCCATCAGGGACTAGTAGACCCGGTCCTCCATCAGGGACTAGTAGACCCGGACCTCCATCAGGGACAGGTAGACCCGGACCTCCATCAGGGACTAGTAGACCCGGACCTCCATCAGGGACAGGTAGACCCGGACCTCCATCAGGGACAGGTAGACCCGGTCCTCCATCAGGGACTAGTAGACCCGGACCTCCATCAGGGACAGGTAGACCCGGACCTCCATCAGGGACAGGTAGACCCGGACCTCCATCAGGGACTAGTAGACCCGGACCTCCATCAGGGACAGGTAGACCAGGTCCTCCATCAGGGACAGGTAGACCCGGTCCTCCATCAGGGACAGGTAGACCCGGTCCTCCATCAGGGACTAGTAGACCCGGACCTCCATCAGGGACAGGTAGACCCGGACCTCCATCAGGGACTAGTAGACCCGGTCCTCCATCAGGGACTAGTAGACCCGGTCCTCCATCAGGGACTAGTAGACCCGGTCCTCCATCAGGGACAGGTAGACCCGGTCCTCCATCAGGGACAGGTAGACCCGGTCCTCCATCAGGGACAGGTAGACCAGGTCCTCCATCAGGGACAGGTAGACCAGGTCCTCCATCAGGGACTAGTAGACCCGGTCCTCCATCAGGGACAGGCAGACCCGGTCCTCCATCAGGGACAGGTAGACCCGGTCCTCCATCAGGGACTAGTAGACCCGGTCCTCCATCAGGGACAGGTAGACCAGGTCCTCCATCAGGGACAGGTAGACCAGGTCCTCCATCAGGGACAGGTAGACCCGGTCCTCCATCAGGGACAGGTAGACCAGGTCCTCCATCAGGGACAGGTAGACCAGGTCCTCCATCAGGGACTAGTAGACCCGGTCCTCCATCAGGGACAGGCAGACCCGGTCCTCCATCAGGGACAGGTAGACCCGGTCCTCCATCAGGGACTAGTAGACCCGGTCCTCCATCAGGGACAGGTAGACCCGGTCCTCCATCAGGGACAGGTAGACCAGGTCCTCCATCAGGGACAGGTAGACCCGGTCCTCCATCAGGGACTAGTAGACCCGGTCCTCCATCAGGGACAGGTAGACCCGGTCCTCCATCAGGGACAGGTAGACCAGGTCCTCCATCAGGGACAGGTAGACCAGGTCCTCCATCAGGGACTAGTAGACCCGGTCCTCCATCAGGGACAGGTAGACCAGGTCCTCCATCAGGGACTAGTAGACCCGGACCTCCATCAGGGACTAGTAGACCCGGACCTCCATCAGGGACTAGTAGACCCGGTCCTCCATCAGGGACAGGTAGACCAGGTCCTCCATCAAGGACAGGTAGACCCGGTCCTCCATCAGGGACAGGTAGACCCGGTCCTCCATCAGGGACTAGTAGACCCGGTCCTCCATCAGGGACAGGTAGACCAGGTCCTCCATCAGGGACTAGTAGACCCGGTCCTCCATCAGGGACAGGTAGACCAGGTCCTCCATCAGGGACTAGTAGACCCGGACCTCCATCAGGGACTAGTAGACCCGGACCTCCATCAGGGACTAGTAGACCCGGTCCTCCATCAGGGACAGGTAGACCAGGTCCTCCATCAGGGACAGGTAGACCAGGTCCTCCATCAGGGACTAGTAGACCCGGACCTCCATCAGGGACAGGTAGACCCGGACCTCCATCAGGGACAGGTAGACCCGGACCTCCATCAGGGACAGGTAGACCCGGTCCTCCATCAGGGACTAGTAGACCCGGTCCTCCATCAGGGACAGGTAGACCCGGTCCTCCATCAGGGACTAGTAGACCCGGTCCTCCATCAGGGACTAGTAGACCCGGACCTCCATCAGGGACTAGTAGACCCGGACCTCCATCAGGGACAGGTAGACCAGGTCCTCCATCAGGGACAGGTAGACCCGGTCCTCCATCAGGGACAGGTAGACCCGGTCCTCCATCAGGGACTAGTAGACCCGGTCCTCCATCAGGGACAGGTAGACCCGGACCTCCATCAGGGACAGGTAGACCCGGTCCTCCATCAGGGACAGGTAGACCAGGTCCTCCATCAGGGACTAGTAGACCCGGTCCTCCATCAGGGACTAGTAGACCCGGTCCTCCATCAGGGACTAGTAGACCCGGTCCTCCATCGGGGACAGGTAGACCCGGTCCTCCATCAGGGACTAGTAGACCCGGTCCTCCATCAGGGACTAGTAGACCCGGTCCTCCATCAGGGACTAGTAGACCCGGTCCTCCATCGGGGACAGGTAGACCCGGTCCTCCATCAGGGACTAGTAGACCCGGTCCTCCATCGGGGACAGGTAGACCCGGTCCTCCATCAGGGACTAGTAGACCCGGTCCTCCATCGGGGACAGGTAGACCCGGTCCTCCATCAGGGACAGGTAGACCCGGTCCTCCATCAGGGACAGGTAGACCAGGTCCTCCATCAGGGACAGGTAGACCCGGTCCTCCATCAGGGACAGGTAGACCCGGTCCTCCATCGGGGACAGGTAGACCAGGTCCTCCATCAGGGACAGGTAGACCCGGTCCTCCATCAGGGACAGGTAGACCCGGACCTCCATCAGGGACAGGTAGACCCGGTCCTCCATCAGGGACAGGTAGACCAGGTCCTCCATCAGGGACTAGTAGACCCGGTCCTCCATCAGGGACTAGTAGACCCGGTCCTCCATCAGGGACTAGTAGACCCGGTCCTCCATCAGGGACTAGTAGACCCGGTCCTCCATCGGGGACAGGTAGACCCGGTCCTCCATCAGGGACAGGTAGACCCGGTCCTCCATCAGGGACAGGTAGACCAGGTCCTCCATCAGGGACAGGTAGACCCGGTCCTCCATCAGGGACAGGTAGACCCGGTCCTCCATCGGGGACAGGTAGACCAGGTCCTCCATCAGGGACAGGTAGACCCGGTCCTCCATCAGGGACAGGTAGACCTGGTCCTCCATCAGGGACAGGTAGACCAGGTCCTCCATCAGGGACAGGTAGACCAGGTCCTCCATCAGGGACTAGTAGACCCGGTCCTCCATCAGGGACAGGTAGACCCGGTCCTCCATCAGGGACAGGTAGACCCGGTCCTCCATCAGGGACAGGTAGACCAGGTCCTCCATCAGGGACTAGTAGACCCGGTCCTCCATCAGGGACAGGTAGACCAGGTCCTCCATCAGGGACAGGTAGACCCGGTCCTCCATCAGGGACTAGTAGACCCGGTCCTCCATCAGGGACAGGTAGACCCGGTCCTCCATCAGGGACAGGTAGACCAGGTCCTCCATCAGGGACAGGTAGACCAGGTCCTCCATCAGGGACTAGTAGACCCGGTCCTCCATCAGGGACAGGCAGACCCGGTCCTCCATCAGGGACAGGTAGACCCGGTCCTCCATCAGGGACTGGTAGACCAGGTCCTCCATCAGGGACAGGTAGACCAGGTCCTCCATCAAGGACAAGTAGACCCGGTCCTCCATCAGGGACTAGTAGACCCGGTCCTCCATCAGGGACAGGTAGACCAGGTCCTCCATCAAGGACAAGTAGACCCGGTCCTCCATCAGGGACTAGTAGACCCGGTCCTCCATCAGGGACTAGTAGACCCGGTCCTCCATCAGGGACAGGTAGACCCGGTCCTCCATCAGGGACAGGTAGACCCGGTCCTCCATCAGGGACAGGTAGACCCGGTCCTCCATCAGGGACAGGTAGACCCGGTCCTCCATCAGGGACTAGTAGACCCGGTCCTCCATCAGGGACAGGTAGACCCGGTCCTCCATCAGGGACAGGTAGACCAGGTCCTTCGTGTTATTCTTCTTCTACTGTGGTAATGAAGAAAACCCCAGAGACAGCAGGAGGACTCTTCTTACCTTATACATGTTCACCTGACAGAGACGGACCTCAAAGTGAACCTGAATGTGTTGAACTTCTACACCCCGCATCCATCTCATGAAGACCACCTTCCAGGACCAGCTGGACCTCCTGTCCTTTAACCAACATTTTTTTTTTACCAATGTTTCCTAAATCCCTGTTCTTCTTTATTCTGTTGCAGTTTGAACTTCAGCATGACCTCCGGCTGCCATGGCGACAGGATGTTGACCAGGTGGGGCTGACTACGGGGATTTGGAACCCGAAACCCCGTGACTGTCCCTGAATGCACCACTGGAAGTGCTTTCTTGCGATCCTGCCATCAAGATGATTCACATCTGTCTTTATTCTGTAGAAAATGTTTACATGTCCTTCGGTCAGTCCTGCCCATCATCTTCCTCTCTGGCAAGGAACACTTGGTTGCCTAGCAACAGTCATAAAATCAGCAGACAAGTGCTGCTTTGTTTTTACACTGTACATCATAAGTTTGAGGACAGCTTTTATTGGATTTGATGGGAAAGTGTCCCAAAACTTATGATTACAGTTGTAGAAGCGAGAAAACCATTAAAAATGTTATCTGTGTAAAAGAGTTTCGTTAAAATGAATAATTTCTGTTCACCTGACAGATTATGGGATTAAAATCCTGCCATAATCTTAAAATGAAAGAAAATAGTTTGATTCCTTTAAAGTCAGTTTGAAAATATAAAACCTGAAAAAAAATCTGAAGAAAAGGTTTGTAGCACAGCAAGCAGAATTTTTATTTTATATAGGTACAACACACATCTTCGAATTTCCTTCTCACATGGTCCTGTTGCAGCTTTGCTGCTTTTAAGCCGACAGAGTTCCAGATGCGCTTGTTGTTCCATCTGATTAATTTGTAAAAACTTCTAAAACTTTTCAATATGAGAACTGAAAACTACTGCATGCATGTTTGCAAACATGCACAGAAACAAGACGGCAGGGAGGATTTAACAGAGTCCAGCGGAGGGCGCTACTTCCCAACACTTCATCCATCTCAGCTCCTCAGGGACACATCCGGCTGGTTTCTGTCCAGCTTTGCTGAAACATTCTGACGAAACAAAGAGTTTAAAATGTGTGTTTGTGATCCTCCAAAGCTTCAGGCAGGAAAATTCCCTTCACAGTGAAGCTAAATTCTGCACGATTGCATCAGGTTCCAGGATCATGCAGCTGTGTGAGCGAAGAAAGCAAGAATCAAACTTATACCTTTCCAGAGGTGAACTCTTAAAAACGTGAAGATAAATAGTTAAAAATAGATGTGATGATGGAAGTGAGAAGACAGGCGAGCCTTGAAAGACGATACTGACATCACAAGTATGAGAATCTCAGGAAGGTCACTCCATCAGAGCCAGACAGTCTCTGAAAGTCATGATTGAAATCTGCTGATCGATTCTGCGGCTGATTGCGGACAGGCTTTGTCTATTCTGTCTCAACTGACTGAAATCCTCAGATTAGTTATGATAGATGAATAAGTATGAGATCAGTTCCATAGATCCTGAAACTTTACCAGTTTCTTCACGTCCTCTTGTTTTGTTTAACACATTTGGACTTTTGTAGTTTGAGATGAATAACTTCAAATCAAATTTATTTTATAAAGCCCTTTACAACAACTGTCACGTTTCTTTAAAGAAGAACTCATATTCCAGAAAGTTCAAATGGTCACTGGGTTTTAATCCCAAAATTTGTTCAGTGACGGAGCCAAGAGGAAGAGACTGATGACAGTCTGGTGACTGCCGTGGTGGCGTGATCTGGCTTTAGAAGGGGAGTGATGAGGCAGCAGCTGCAGGTGGAGAGGTAGGACAGACTGAGAAGGAACCGTCACATGCCTACAACCACAGCTGATCAAAGTGCTGGACATAAATAACAAGAAATAATAAATAGAAAAACACTGAAAAAAGATGATTAAAAGTATGAGGATTAATACATGAGCAACAACACTGTTATACGTCAAAGGTTCATCTAAATAAGTGGGTCTTTTTCTGAGTCTTAAACAAAGGCAGGTCAGTGATGGAGCGTTACTCCAGGGACAAAGATCCAGAGTTTGGGCCACGCCAAAGGCACTATCACCCTGTTTACACCTGGATTGAAGGACCAGCAGCAGGTGTTGCTGCGAGGAGCTCAAGGTTCTACTGGGCTGGTGAGGAGTCAACTAATTGCACAAATAAGTGAATGGAGGAGAAAACAAACAGCAGGACTTCGAGCTGAATTCTGAACTGGATCGGGAACCAATGTAGTGAACACAGAACAGGAGTGATGTGGGTATGTTTCCTGGTGTTCGTGAGAAGTCAGGCAGCTGCATTCTGCACTAGCTGGAGACGTTTCAGAGAGGCCTGGTCCACTCCAACGTAGAGGGCCTTACAGTCGTCCAAACATGAACTGATGACAGGATGAAGTGTTTTTTCCAGTTCAGTACGGCTGAGAAATGGTTTGACTTTGTCCAGCAGGCAAAGCTGAAAGAAACTCACCCTGACCACAGAGTGGTTTGTTTGTTAAATTTGAGATTACTGTCCAAAATCACTCCAAGATTCCTGACTGACTGGTTGACAGGGGTGGTCAGGGGCATGAGATCCGGAGCTGTCTTTGCCCAGCTGGAGGGACCAAAACGGATAAATTGAGTCTTTTACTAGTTCAAGCTGAGGAAGTTTTAGGACAACCACTGTTTAATGTCATGCAGACACATTTGGGTGGACTGTGTGTGTGGGGAGTTCTGGGTAATCCGCAGATAGACTTGTAGATCATCTGAAAAAGAAATGGAATGAAACATTATGGCGGTATATCACCGAAGGGCAGCATGCGTAGTGAAAAGAGAACTGGGCCTAGAATGGAACCTTGTGGCACACCAGAGGACGTCTGAGCCGGAGAGGAAAAGAACTTATGAAAGAAACCTTCCTTTGCAGTCAATATGAATCATAATTATTTAATCACAGTGCTGATCAGTCTCTTATGGTCCTTTTCCATCAGTACCAATTAAACCCAAACCCATTTCAGCCGAAAGGTTTTAGTCACTGCCATTGCAGTTGAGGTGGCCTCAATGAGGGCGGCATCGCTGTAGCAAGTATTGTGAAGTCATTTGACAGCATGACAACGGAGGACTTGAAGGTCCTGCTTCACCTGCTGCTCAGTGTACGACGTGCCCAGAACACCTCACCAGGGAGGTCCAGGAGGCATCCTGACCAGATGCCCGAGCCACCTCAACTGGTTCCTCTTGATGCGAAGGAGCAGCGGCTCTACTCTGATCTGCTCCCGGATGACCGAGCTCCTCACCCTGTCTCTAAGGGAGAGCCCGGCCACCCTGCGGAGGAAACTCATTTCAGCCGCCTGTATACGAGGTCTCCTTCCGCATTAAAGCTTGTTCCATCCTCCAGGAGAAGACAGAACTTTTTTCTTGTTCTCGAGGCTCTGAGAAGAAAATGACGTCTTTTAGTTCTTGCGGACGTGTTTTAAGACGGTTCTCGACACATCAGGCTGCAGAACTTTTTTCTGGGCTCCGAGAAGTATCGTGTGATTGGTCGGACATGTGAGGTGGGCGTGGTTAACACGGAGAAAGCAGGAAGCGGAGTTGCTGCTTTGCGTTTTTCCTGTTGCAGGTAAAACAGATAGTCAATCAGCTGTTTTGATAAAACAGCTAATTGAGGTGGAGAGAAAGTACCAACATTTTTACATTAAAACACTCGGACCCTGCCGCGTGCACGACCTGACTCCCGACCCATTCGACCCTAGCCTCCCCATTTTTCCTGGGTGGAAGAAAATTTTTTTATTTTTTGATTGTGGTTTTAGTTGTTTTCATTAGTTTACTGAATCTAGTAAAGCACATTGTGGAAGAGTATGTCTCATATCCTTCTTTTTCCTGTCTCATACGTATTCTGAATATTTGTCTGTAAAACGTTGAATATTAACTCTCTATTGTGGATTTTTAGTTGTTCCTGCACAGTTTGAGTCACCTTCCTCTATCGCCCAATCCATGATGGTGTATGAAGCCCAATTCTGCATGGAAACACCCGGATGTATGAGTAGCAGATGCACACGGATGCCTGAAGGTAGTGCTGATGTACAGCAGTCACAGAAACAGATTGCTGAAGATGCACAAAGTTCAGCTCAGCGGCGAGGAAGCTCATGAACACCTTTCCGGAGTTCAGCGAGTGCACACTGTTGCAGAACTCAAGTACAAATCTGCTAAAACAATGCCTCACACTGGAGGTCGGCTGTGGAGGATGATGCAGCTGCTGCAAAGACCGGAGAGAATCCTGAAACACCCTGAGGTCTCGGGGAGTAGCAGGGGACTGGCTAGCTCCTGTTTTAGCTGTAAACGCAGAGCAGACTCCAGAAAAAGATCAGCCCATCATCACTGTGGGTTTCAGTATGAAGACTGGGAGGGGGGGGGTCTATTTTCAGACCAGCCACAGAGTTTTCTTTTGTTTTAACAAACCTGTAAAGAGAAAAGAAGACCCAGAAGTGGATCAGACATGCGACAAGCTTTGACAGTCACAGAACTCATCCTGACTTTTTTATCTGTCTGAACTCCTGATAACGGCTTTCATGACAGCCTCGCCAAGTTCTTTATAGGCTGAATAATTTTAGCAGATCATCGAGCAAACAGGATGAAGATTCATGTTTCTCATGTTACATAACACCACAGGTCAAGCTCTTCACACATGACGGCAGCAGAAGGTGTGGAGGTTTGCAGATGTTCGGGTGCAGACGTGCAGCTGATGCACTTCACAGCTGGAGGTTGTCGGGATGAATCCTGGGCGGAGGCAGGAAGTTACAGAGTCAGCAAAGGCGAATGAGGCTGCTCTTCGGCCAGAATAACGACTCTTATCTAAGTGGACAGAGCAGAATGCAACACACACACATGGATGGTTGGTTTTAGTCACACAAAGGTGATGATGTGCATCGTTCCTGTCGGACTCACAAAGCCGTGCGAATGGATAACATGTCTACAAAGCTGATTTCCATTTTCAGCATGACTGAATGAAGAAACTCAATTTATGACTCATTTGCATATGATGACCATGTTTAATAGAACTAAAAAAGTCTGAATGAAATCTACTTTTAAAGTTGTTTTTGTTTGTTTTCAGTTGGTGAAATGGGTGAACTTTAGTCGCAGTTTGGTCTGCTTGTTGGACAGGAACTAATTACCTCTAGTTCTGACTTTAAAACCGATGACGAGGCTCCGTGTTATGTTCAGCATCGCGGAAACATACCAAACATCTGATCATAGTCATGCTGACGACACTCAGCTCTACATCACCAGGGGACTCTGGTCCCATAGAAGGTTGAAGTGTTGGAAAATTCAGAAGAAATAACTCAGTTGAAAATAAAAAAAAGTTTAAAACAGCTGCATGAACCAAGAGAAATGTGAAGAGGATGCTAATAAATGACATTACAGCTGTGGGAATGTGTGTTCTTAGCTGCAACTGATGAGGACATAACGTGGAAGCTCCAGTTGGACATGGAGATGACTGTCATGACGTGGTTTTTATGTCTAATCTCAGTTCTGGGTTCCTGTCCTATGACGTAGTTTTCCGTCTGGCCTTGTTTCTCATTGGTTCGTTCACCTGGCCTTTTCGTTCCACC
>NC_136630.1:1947809-2125309 GCF_933228915.1 Telmatherina bonti
GTCCACCTCCGCCCTGTCCCAGACTCACCACGTGGTCCGACCAGTCCACCTCCGCCCTGTCCCAGACTCACCACGTGGTCCGACCAGTCCACCTCCCCCCTGTCCCAGACTCACCACGTGGTCCGACCAGTCCACCTCCGCCCTGTCCCAGACTCACCACGTGGTCCGACCAGTCCACCTCCGCCCTGTCCCAGACTCACCACGTGGTCCGACCAGTCCACCTCCGCCCTGTCCCAGACTCACCACGTTGTCCGACCAGTCCACCTCCACCCTGTCCCAGACTCACCACGTGGTCCGACCAGTCCACCTCCCCCCTGTCCCAGACTCACCACGTGGTCCGACCAGTCCACCTCCGCCCTGTCCCAGACTCACCACGTGGTCAAACCAGTCCACCTCCGCCCTGTCCCAGACTCACCACGTGGTCCGACCAGTCCACCTCCGCCCTGTCCCAGACTCACCACGTGGTCCGACCAGTCCACCTCCGCCCTGTCCCAGACTCACCACGTGGTCCGACCAGTCCACCTCCGCCCTGTCCCAGACTCACCACGTGGTCCCTTTCCCAGACTCACCACGTGGTCCGACCAGTCCACCTCCGCCCTGTCCCAGACTCACCACGTGGTCCAACCAGTCCACCTCCGCCCTGTCCCAGACTCACCACGTGGTCCGACCAGTCCACCTCCGCCCTGTCCCAGACTCACCACGTGGTCCGACCAGTCCACCTCCGCCCTGTCCCAGACTCACCACGTGGTCCGACCAGTCCACCTCCACCCTGTCCCAGACTCACCACGTGGTCCGACCAGTCCACCTCCGCCCTGTCCCAGACTCACCACGTGGTCCGACCAGTCCACCTCCACCCTGTCCCAGACTCACCACGTGGTCCGACCAGTCCACCTCCGCCCTGTCCCAGACTCACCACGTGGTCCGACCAGTCCACCTCCGCCCTGTCCCAGACTCACCACGTGGTCCGACCAGTCCACCTCCGCCCTGTCCCAGACTCACCACGTGGTCCGACCAGTCCACCTCCGCCCTGTCCCAGACTCACCACGTGGTCCGACCAGTCCACCTCCGCCCTGTCCCAGACTCACCACGTGGTCCGACCAGTCCACCTCCGCCCTGTCCCAGACTCACCACGTGGTCCGACCAGTCCACCTCCACCCTGTCCCAGACTCACCACGTGGTCCGACCAGTCCACCTCCGCCCTGTCCCAGACTCACCACGTGGTCCGACCAGTCCACCTCCACCCTGTCCCATACTCACCACGTGGTCCGACCAGTCCACCTCCACCCTGTCCCAGACTCACCACGTGGTCCGACCAGTCCACCTCCGCCCTGTCCCAGACTCACCACGTGGTCCGACCAGTCCACCTCCGCCCTGTCCCAGACTCACCACGTGGTCCGACCAGTCCACCTCCGCCCTGTCCCAGACTCACCACGTGGTCCGACCAGTCCACCTCCGCCCTGTCCCAGACTCACCACGTGGTCCGACCAGTCCACCTCCCCCCTGTCCCAGACTCACCACGTGGTCCGACCAGTCCACCTCCGCCCTGTCCCAGACTCACCACGTGGTCCGACCAGTCCACCTCCGCCCTGTCCCAGACTCACCACGTGGTCCGACCAGTCCACCTCCGCCCTGTCCCAGACTCACCACGTTGTCCGACCAGTCCACCTCCACCCTGTCCCAGACTCACCACGTGGTCCGACCAGTCCACCTCCCCCCTGTCCCAGACTCACCACGTGGTCCGACCAGTCCACCTCCACCCTGTCCCAGACTCACCACGTGGTCCGACCAGTCCACCTCCGCCCTGTCCCAGACTCACCACGTGGTCCGACCAGTCCACCTCCACCCTGTCCCAGACTCACCACATGGTCCGACCAGTCCACCTCCGCCCTGTCCCAGACTCACCACGTGGTCCGACCAGTCCACCTCCACCCTGTCCCAGACTCACCACGTGGTCCGACCAGTCCACCTCCGCCCTGTCCCAGACTCACCACCTGGTCCGACCAGTCCACCTCCACCCTGTCCCAGACTCACCACGTGGTCCGACCAGTCCACCTCCGCCCTGTCCCAGACTCACCACGTGGTCCGACCAGTCCACCTCCACCCTGTCCCAGACTCACCACGTGGTCCGACCAGTCCACCTCCGCCCTGTCCCAAACTCACCACGTGGTCCGACCAGTCCACCTCCGCCCTGTCCCAGACTCACCACCTGGTCCGACCAGTCCACCTCCACCCTGTCCCAGACTTACCACGTGGTCCGACCAGTCCACCTCCGCCCTGTCCCAAACTCACCACGTGGTCCGACCAGTCCACCTCCGCCCTGTCCCAAACTCACCACGTGGTCCGACCAGTCCACCTCCGCCCTGTCCCAGACTCACCACGTGGTCCGACCAGTCCACCTCCACCCTGTCCCAGACTCACCACGTGGTCCGACCAGTCCACCTCCGCCCTGTCCCAGACTCACCACGTGGTCCGACCAGTCCACCTCCACCCTGTCCCAGACTCACCACGTGGTCCGACCAGTCCACCTCCGCCCTGTCCCATACTCACCACGTGGTCCGACCAGTCCACCTCCGCCCTGTCCCAGACTCACCACGTGGTCCGACCAGTCCACCTCCGCCCTGTCCCAGACTCACCACGTGGTCCGACCAGTCCACCTCCGCCCTGTCCCAGACTCACCACGTGGTCCGACCAGTCCACCTCCGCCCTGTCCCAGACTCACCACGTGGTCCGACCAGTCCACCTCCGCCCTGTCCCAGACTCACCACGTGGTCCGACCAGTCCACCTCCACCCTGTCCCAGACTCACCACGTGGTCCGACCAGTCCACCTCCGCCCTGTCCCAGACTCACCACGTGGTCCGACCAGTCCACCTCCGCCCTGTCCCAGACTCACCACCTGGTCCGACCAGTCCACCTCCGCCCTGTCCCAGACTCACCACGTGGTCCGACCAGTCCACCTCCACCCTGTCCCATACTCACCACGTGGTCCGACCAGTCCACCTCCACCCTGTCCCATACTCACCACGTGGTCCGACCAGTCCACCTCCGCCCTGTCCCAGACTCACCACGTGGTCCCTTTCCCAGACTCATCACGTGGTCCGACCAGTCCACCTCCGCCCTGTCCCAAACTCACCACGTGGTCCGACCAGTCCACCTCCTCCCTGTCCCAGACTCACCACGTGGTCCGACCAGTCCACCTCCGCCCTGTCCCAGACTCACCACGTGGTCCGACCAGTCCACCTCCGCCCTGTCCCAGACTCACCACGTGGTCAAACCAGTCCACCTCCGCCCTGTCCCAGACTCACCACGTAGTCCGACCAGTCCACCTCCGCCCTGTCCCAGACTCACCACGTGGTCCGACCAGTCCACCTCCGCCCTGTCCCAGACTCACCACGTGGTCCGACCAGTCCACCTCCGCCCTGTCCCAGACTCACCACGTGGTCCCTTTCCCAGACTCACCACGTGGTCCGACCAGTCCACCTCCGCCCTGTCCCAGACTCACCACGTGGTCCAACCAGTCCACCTCCGCCCTGTCCCAGACTCACCACGTGGTCCGACCAGTCCACCTCCGCCCTTTCCCAGACTCACCACGTGGTCCGACCAGTCCACCTCCGCCCTGTCCCAGACTCACCACGTGGTCCGACCAGTCCACCTCCACCCTGTCCCAGACTCACCACGTGGTCCGACCAGTCCACCTCCGCCCTGTCCCAGACTCACCACGTGGTCCGACCAGTCCACCTCCACCCTGTCCCAGACTCACCACGTGGTCCGACCAGTCCACCTCCGCCCTGTCCCAGACTCACCACGTGGTCCGACCAGTCCACCTCCGCCCTGTCCCAGACTCACCACGTGGTCCGACCAGTCCCACCTCCGCCCTGTCCCAGACTCACCACGTGGTCCGACCAGTCCACCTCCGCCCTGTCCCAGACTCACCACGTGGTCCGACCAGTCCACCTCCGCCCTGTCCCAGACTCACCACGTGGTCCGACCAGTCCACCTCCGCCCTGTCCCAGACTCACCACGTGGTCCGACCAGTCCACCTCCGCCCTGTCCCAGACTCACCACGTGGTCCGACCAGTCCACCTCCACCCTGTTCCAGACTCACCACGTGGTCCGACCAGTCCACCTCCGCCCTGTCCCAGACTCACCACGTGGTCCGACCAGTCCACCTCCACCCTGTCCCATACTCACCACGTGGTCCGACCAGTCCACCTCCACCCTGTCCCAGACTCACCACGTGGTCCGACCAGTCCACCTCCGCCCTGTCCCAGACTCACCACGTGGTCCGACCAGTCCACCTCCGCCCTGTCCCAGACTCACCACGTGGTCCGACCAGTCCACCTCCGCCCTGTCCCAGACTCACCACGTGGTCCGACCAGTCCACCTCCGCCCTGTCCCAGACTCACCACGTGGTCCGACCAGTCCACCTCCCCCCTGTCCCAGACTCACCACGTGGTCCGACCAGTCCACCTCCGCCCTGTCCCAGACTCACCACGTGGTCCGACCAGTCCACCTCCGCCCTGTCCCAGACTCACCACGTGGTCCGACCAGTCCACCTCCGCCCTGTCCCAGACTCACCACGTTGTCCGACCAGTCCACCTCCACCCTGTCCCAGACTCACCACGTGGTCCGACCAGTCCACCTCCCCCCTGTCCCAGACTCACCACGTGGTCCGACCAGTCCACCTCCACCCTGTCCCAGACTCACCACGTGGTCCGACCAGTCCACCTCCGCCCTGTCCCAGACTCACCACGTGGTCCGACCAGTCCACCTCCACCCTGTCCCAGACTCACCACATGGTCCGACCAGTCCACCTCCGCCCTGTCCCAGACTCACCACGTGGTCCGACCAGTCCACCTCCACCCTGTCCCAGACTCACCACGTGGTCCGACCAGTCCACCTCCGCCCTGTCCCAGACTCACCACCTGGTCCGACCAGTCCACCTCCACCCTGTCCCAGACTCACCACGTGGTCCGACCAGTCCACCTCCGCCCTGTCCCAGACTCACCACGTGGTCCGACCAGTCCACCTCCACCCTGTCCCATACTCACCACGTGGTCCGACCAGTCCACCTCCACCCTGTCCCAGACTCACCACGTGGTCCGACCAGTCCACCTCCGCCCTGTCCCAGACTCACCACGTGGTCCGACCAGTCCACCTCCGCCCTGTCCCAGACTCACCACGTGGTCCGACCAGTCCACCTCCGCCCTGTCCCAGACTCACCACGTGGTCCGACCAGTCCACCTCCGCCCTGTCCCAGACTCACCACGTGGTCCGACCAGTCCACCTCCCCCCTGTCCCAGACTCACCACGTGGTCCGACCAGTCCACCTCCGCCCTGTCCCAGACTCACCACGTGGTCCGACCAGTCCACCTCCGCCCTGTAACAGACTCACCACGTGGTCCGACCAGTCCACCTCCGCCCTGTCCCAGACTCACCACGTTGTCCGACCAGTCCACCTCCACCCTGTCCCAGACTCACCACGTGGTCCGACCAGTCCACCTCCGCCCTGTCCCAGACTCACCACGTGGTCCGACCAGTCCACCTCCGCCCTGTCCCAGACTCACCACGTGGTCCGACCAGTCCACCTCCGCCCTGTCCCAGACTCACCACGTGGTCCGACCAGTCCACCTCCACCCTGTCCCAGACTCACCACGTGGTCCGACCAGTCCACCTCCGCCCTGTCCCAGACTCACCACGTGGTCCGACCAGTCCACCTCCGCCCTGTCCCAGACTCACCACCTGGTCCGACCAGTCCACCTCCGCCCTGTCCCAGACTCACCACGTGGTCCGACCAGTCCACCTCCACCCTGTCCCATACTCACCACGTGGTCCGACCAGTCCACCTCCACCCTGTCCCATACTCACCACGTGGTCCGACCAGTCCACCTCCGCCCTGTCCCAGACTCACCACGTGGTCCGACCAGTCCACCTCCGCCCTGTCCCATACTCACCACGTGGTCCGACCAGTCCACCTCCACCCTGTCCCATACTCACCACGTGGTCCGACCAGTCCACCTCCGCCCTGTCCCAGACTCACCACGTGGTCCGACCAGTCCACCTCCACCCTGTCCCATACTCACCACGTGGTCCGACCAGTCCACCTCCACCCTGTCCCATACTCCCCACGTGGTCCGACCAGTCCACCTCCACCCTGTCCCAGACTCACCACGTGGTCCGACCAGTCCACCTCCGCCCTGTCCCAGACTCACCACGTGGTCCGACCAGTCCACCTCCGCCCTGTCCCAGACTCACCACGTGGTCCGACCAGTCCACCTCCGCCCTGTCCCAGACTCACCACGTGGTCCGACCAGTCCACCTCCGCCCTGTCCCAAACTCACCACGTGGTCCGACCAGTCCACCTCCGCCCTGTCCCAGACTCATCACGTGGTCCGACCAGTCCACCTCCGCCCTGTCCCAAACTCACCACGTGGTCCGACCAGTCCACCTCCGCCCTGTCCCAAACTCACCACGTGGTCCGACCAGTCCACCTCCGCCCTGTCCCAGACTCACCACGTGGTCCGACCAGTCCACCTCCGCCCTGTCCCAGACTCACCACGTGGTCCGACCAGTCCACCTCCGCCCTGTCCCAGACTCACCACGTGGTCCGACCAGTCCACCTCCGCCCTGTCCCAGACTCACCACGTGGTCCGACCAGTCCACCTCCGCCCTGTCCCAGACTCACCACGTGGTCCGACCAGTCCACCTCCGCCCTGTCCCAGACTCACCACGTGGTCCGACCAGTCCACCTCCGCCCTGTCCCAGACTCACCACGTGGTCCGACCAGTCCACCTCCGCCCTGTCCCAGACTCACCACGTGGTCCGACCAGTCCACCTCCGCCCTGTCCCAGACTCACCACGTGGTCCCTTTCCCAGACTCATCACGTGGTCCGACCAGTCCACCTCCGCCCTGTCCCAGACTCACCACGTGGTCCGACCAGTCCACCTCCACCCTGTCCCAGACTCAACACGTGGTCCGACCAGTCCACCTCCGCCCTGTCCCAGACTCACCACGTGGTCCGACCAGTCCACCTCCGCCCTGTCCCAGACTCACCACGTGGTCCGACCAGTCCACCTCCGCCCAGTCCCAGACTCACCAACATGTCCGACCAGTCCACCTCCACCCTGTCCCAGACTCACCACGTGGTCCGACCAGTCCACCTCCACCCTGTCCCAGACTCACCACGTGGTCCGACCAGTCCACCTCCACCCTGTCCCAAACTCACCACGTGGTCCGACCAGTCCACCTCCGCCCTGTCCCAGACTCACCACGTGGTCCGACCAGTACACCTCCGCCCTGTCCCAGACTCACCACGTGGTCCGACCAGTCCACCTCCGCCCTGTCCCAGACTCACCACGTGGTCCGACCAGTCCACCTCCGCCCTGTCCCAGACTCACCACGTGGTCCGACCAGTCCACCTCCGCCCTGTCCCAGACTCACCACGTGGTCCGACCAGTCCACCTCCGCCCTGTCCCAGACTCACCACGTGGTCCGACCAGTCCACCTCCGCCCTGTCCCAGACTCACCACGTGGTCCCTTTCCCAGACTCACCACGTGGTCCGACCAGTCCACCTCCACCCTGTCCCATACTCACCACGTGGTCCGACCAGTCCACCTCCGCCCTGTCCCAGACTCACCACGTGGTCCGACCAGTCCACCTCCGCCCTGTCCCAGACTCACCACGTGGTCCGACCAGTCTACCTCCGCCCTGTCCCAAACTCACCACGTGGTCCGACCAGTCCACCTCCGCCCTGTCCCAGACTCATCACGTGGTCCGACCAGTCCACCTCCGCCCTGTCCCAAACTCACCACGTGGTCCGACCAGTCCACCTCCGCCCTGTCCCAAACTCACCACCTGGTCCGACCAGTCCACCTCCGCCCTGTCCCAGACTCACCACCTGGTCCGACCAGTCCACCTCCACCCTGTCCCAGACTCACCACGTGGTCCGACCAGTCCACCTCCGCCCTTTCCCAGACTCACCACCTGGTCCGACCAGTCCACCTCCACCCTGTCCCAGACTCACCACCTGGTCCGACCAGTCCACCTCCACCCTGTCCCAGACTCACCACGTGGTCCGACCAGTCCACCTCCGCCCTGTCCCAAACTCACCACGTGGTCCGACCAGTCCACCTCCACCCTGTCCCAGACTCACCACGTGGTCCGACCAGTCCACCTCCGCCCTGTCCCAAACTCACCACCTGGTCCGACCAGTCCACCTCCACCCTGTCCCAAACTCACCACCTGGTCCGACCAGTCCACCTCCGCCCTGTCCGAAACTCACCACGTGGTCCGACCAGTCCACCTCCACCCTGTCCCAAACTCACCACCTGGTCCGACCAGTCCACCTCCACCCTGTCCCAAACTCACCACCTGGTCCGACCAGTCCACCTCTTCCCTGTCCCAAACTCACCACGTGGTCCGACCAGTCCACCTCCACCCTGTCCCAGACTCACCACGTGGTCCGACCAGTCCACCTCCACCCTGTCCCAGACTCACCACGTGGTCCGACCAGTCCACCTCCACCCGGTCCCAAACTCACCACCTGGTCCGACCAGTCCACCTCCACCCTGTCCCAAACTCACCACGTGGTCCGACCAGTCCACCTCCCCCCTGTCCCAGACTCACCACGTGGTCCGACCAGTCCACCTCCGCCCTGTCCCAGACTCACCACGTGGTCCGACCAGTCCACCTCCGCCCTGTCCCAGACTCACCACGTGGTCCGACCAGTCCACCTCCACCCTGTCCCATACTCACCACGTGGTCCGACCAGTCCACCTCCGCCCTGTCCCAGACTCACCACGTGGTCCGACCAGTCCACCTCCACCCTGTCCCATACTCACCACGTGGTCCGACCAGTCCACCTCCACCCTGTCCCATACTCACCACGTGGTCCGACCAGTCCACCTCCGCCCTGTCCCAGACTCACCACGTGGTCCGACCAGTCCACCTCCACCCTGTCCCAGACTCACCACGTGGTCCGACCAGTCCACCTCCGCCCTGTCCCAGACTCACCACGTGGTCCGACCAGTCCACCTCCGCCCTGTCCCATACTCACAACGTGGTCCGACCAGTCCACCTCCACCCTGTCCCATACTCACCACGTGGTCCGACCAGTCCACCTCCGCCCTGTCCCAGACTCACCACGTGGTCCGACCAGTCCACCTCCACCCTGTCCCATACTCACCACGTGGTCCGACCAGTCCACCTCCGCCCTGTCCCAAACTCACCACCTGGTCCGACCAGTCCACCTCCACCCTGTCCCAAACTCACCACCTGGTCCGACCAGTCCACCTCCGCCCTGTCCCAAACTCACCACGTGGTCCGACCAGTCCACCTCCACCCTGTCCGAAACTCACCACCTGGTCCGACCAGTCCACCTCCACCCTGTCCCAAACTCACCACCTGGTCCGACCAGTCCACCTCCGCCCTGTCCCAAACTCACCACGTGGTCCGACCAGTCCACCTCCACCCTGTCCCAAACTCACCACGTGGTCCGACCAGTCCACCTCCCCCCTGTCCCAGACTCACCACGTGGTCCGACCAGTCCACCTCCGCCCTGTCCCAGACTCACCACGTGGTCCGACCAGTCCACCTCCGCCCTGTCCCAGACTCACCACGTGGTCCGACCAGTCCACCTCCACCCTGTCCCAGACTCACCACGTGGTCCGACCAGTCCACCTCCGCCCTGTCCCAGACTCACCACGTGGTCCGACCAGTCCACCTCCGCCCTGTCCCAGACTCACCACGTGGTCCGACCAGTCCACCTCCGCCCTGTCCCAGACTCACCACGTGGTCCGACCAGTCCACCTCCGCCCTGTCCCAGACTCACCACGTGGTCCCTTTCCCAGACTCATCACGTGGTCCGACCAGTCCACCTCCGCCCTGTCCCAGACTCACCACGTGGTCCGACCAGTCCACCTCCACCCTGTCCCAGACTCAACACGTGGTCCGACCAGTCCACCTCCACCCTGTCCCAGACTCACCACGTGGTCCGACCAGTCCACCTCCGCCCTGTCCCAGACTCACCACGTGGTCCGACCAGTCCACCTCCGCCCTGTCCCAGACTCACCACGTGGTCCGACCAGTCCACCTCCACCCTGTCCCAGACTCACCACGTGGTCCGACCAGTCCACCTCCACCCTGTCCCAGACTCACCACGTGGTCCGACCAGTCCACCTCCACCCTGTCCCAGACTCACCACGTGGTCCGACCAGTCCACCTCCGCCCTGTCCCAGACTCACCACGTGGTCCGACCAGTCCACCTCCGCCCTGTCCCAGACTCACCACGTGGTCCGACCAGTCCACCTCCGCCCTGTCCCAGACTCACCACGTGGTCCGACCAGTCCACCTCCGCCCTGTCCCAGACTCACCACGTGGTCCGACCAGTCCACCTCCGCCCTGTCCCAGACTCACCACGTGGTCCGACCAGTCCACCTCCGCCCTGTCCCAGACTCACCACGTGGTCCGACCAGTCCACCTCCGCCCTGTCCCAGACTCACCACGTGGTCCCTTTCCCAGACTCACCACGTGGTCCGACCAGTCCACCTCCACCCTGTCCCATACTCACCACGTGGTCCGACCAGTCCACCTCCGCCCTGTCCCAGACTCACCACGTGGTCCGACCAGTCCACCTCCGCCCTGTCCCAGACTCACCACGTGGTCCGACCAGTCCACCTCCGCCCTGTCCCAAACTCACCACGTGGTCCGACCAGTCCACCTCCGCCCTGTCCCAGACTCATCACGTGGTCCGACCAGTCCACCTCCGCCCTGTCCCAAACTCACCACGTGGTCCGACCAGTCCACCTCCGCCCTGTCCCAAACTCACCACCTGGTCCGACCAGTCCACCTCCGCCCTGTCCCAGACTCACCACCTGGTCCGACCAGTCCACCTCCACCCTGTCCCAGACTCACCACGTGGTCCGACCAGTCCACCTCCGCCCTGTCCCAAACTCACCACGTGGTCCGACCAGTCCACCTCCACCCTGTCCCAGACTCACCACGTGGTCCGACCAGTCCACCTCCGCCCTTTCCCAGACTCACCACCTGGTCCGACCAGTCCACCTCCACCCTGTCCCAGACTCACCACCTGGTCCGACCAGTCCACCTCCGCCCTGTCCCAGACTCACCACGTGGTCCCTTTCCCAGACTCATCACGTGGTCCGACCAGTCCACCTCCGCCCTGTCCCAGACTCCCCACGTGGTCCGACCAGTCCACCTCCACCCTGTCCCATACTCACCACGTGGTCCGACCAGTCCACCTCCGCCCTGTCCCAGACTCACCACGTGGTCCCTTTCCCAGACTCATCACGTGGTCCGACCAGTCCACCTCCGCCCTGTCCCAGACTCACCACGTGGTCCGACCAGTCCACCTCCACCCTGTCCCATACTCACCACGTGGTCCGACCAGTCCACCTCCGCCCTGTCCCAGACTCACCACGTGGTCCGACCAGTCCACCTCCACCCTGTCCCATACTCACCACGTGGTCCGACCAGTCCACCTCCGCCCTGTCCCAGACTCACCACGTGGTCCGACCAGTCCACCTCCGCCCTGTCCCAAACTCACCACGTGGTCCGACCAGTCCACCTCCGCCCTGTCCCAAACTCACCACCTGGTCCGACCAGTCCACCTCCGCCCTGTCCCAGACTCACCACCTGGTCCGACCAGTCCACCTCCACCCTGTCCCAGACTCACCACGTGGTCCGACCAGTCCACCTCCGCCCTGTCCCAAACTCACCACGTGGTCCGACCAGTCCACCTCCACCCTGTCCCAGACTCACCACGTGGTCCGACCAGTCCACCTCCGCCCTGTCCCAGACTCACCACGTGGTCCGACCAGTCCACCTCCGCCCTGTCCCAGACTCACCACGTGGTCCGACCAGTCCACCTCCACCCTGTCCCATACTCACCACGTGGTCCGACCAGTCCACCTCCGCCCTGTCCCAGACTCACCACGTGGTCCGACCAGTCCACCTCCACCCTGTCCCATACTCACAACGTGGTCCGACCAGTCCACCTCCGCCCTGTCCCAGACTCACCACCTGGTCCGACCAGTCCACCTCCACCCTGTCCCATACTCACAACGTGGTCCGACCAGTCCACCTCCGCCCTGTCCCATACTCACCACGTGGTCCGACCAGTCCACCTCCACCGTGTCCCATACTCCCCACGTGGTCCGACCAGTCCACCGCCACCCTGTCCCATACTCACCACGTGGTCCGACCAGTCCACCTCCACCCTGTCCCAGACTCACCACGTGGTCCGACCAGTCCACCTCCACCGTGTCCCATACTCCCCACGTGGTCCGACCAGTCCACCTCCACCCTGTCCCATACTCACCACGTGGTCCGACCAGTCCACCTCCGCCCTGTCCCAGACTCACCACGTGGTCCGACCAGTCCACCTCCGCCCTGTCCCAGACTCACCACGTGGTCCGACCAGTCCACCTCCGCCCTGTCCCAGACTCACCACGTGGTCCCTTTCCCAGACTCATCACGTGGTCCGACCAGTCCACCTCCGCCCTGTCCCAGACTCACCACGTGGTCCGACCAGTCCACCTCCACCCTGTCCCAGACTCAACACGTGGTCCGACCAGTCCACCTCCACCCTGTCCCAGACTCACCACGTGGTCCGACCAGTCCACCTCCACCCTGTCCCAGACTCACCACGTGGTCCGACCAGTCCACCTCCGCCCTGTCCCAGACTCACCACGTGGTCCGACCAGTCCACCTCCGCCCTGTCCCAGACTCACCACGTGGTCCGACCAGTCCACCTCCGCCCTGTCCCAGACTCACCACGTGGTCCCTTTCCCAGACTCATCACGTGGTCCGACCAGTCCACCTCCGCCCTGTCCCAGACTCACCACGTGGTCCGACCAGTCCACCTCCACCCTGTCCCAGACTCACCACGTGGTCCCTTTCCCAGACTCATCACGTGGTCCGACCAGTCCACCTCCGCCCTGTCCCAGACTCACCACGTGGTCCGACCAGTCCACCTCCGCCCTGTCCCAGACTCACCACGTGGTCCCTTTCCCAGACTCATCACGTGGTCCGACCAGTCCACCTCCGCCCTGTCCCAGACTCACCACGTGGTCCGACCAGTCCACCTCCACCCTGTCCCATACTCACCACGTGGTCCGACCAGTCCACCTCCGCCCTGTCCCAGACTCACCACGTGGTCCGACCAGTCCACCTCCACCCTGTCCCAGACTCACCACGTGGTCCGACCAGTCCACCTCCGCCCTTTCCCAGACTCACCACCTGGTCCGACCAGTCCACCTCCGCCCTGTCCCAGACTCACCACGTGGTCCGACCAGTCCACCTCCGCCCTGTCCCAGACTCACCACGTGGTCCGACCAGTCCACCTCCACCCTGTCCCATACTCACCACGTGGTCCGACCAGTCCACCTCCACCCTGTCCCAGACTCACCACGTGGTCCGA
This sequence comes from Telmatherina bonti, assembly GCF_933228915.1. Lineage (NCBI taxonomy): Eukaryota > Metazoa > Chordata > Actinopteri > Atheriniformes > Telmatherinidae > Telmatherina > Telmatherina bonti. Next base: position 1,961,248 of record NC_136630.1, read on the forward strand.
CCAGTCCACCTCCACCGTGTCCCATACTCACCACGTGGTCCCTTTCCCAGACTCATCACGTGGTCCGACCAGTCCACCTCCGCCCTGTCCCAGACTCACCACGTGGTCCGACCAGTCCACCTCCAGCCTGTCCTAGACTCACCACGTGGTCCGACCAGTCCACCTCCGCCCTGTCCCAGACTCACCACGTGGTCCCTTTCCCAGACTCATCACGTGGTCCGACCAGTCCACCTCCGCCCTGTCCCATACTCACCACGTGGTCCGACCAGTCCACCTCCAGCCTGTCCTAGACTCACCACGTGGTCCGACCAGTCCACCTCTGCCCTGTCCCAGACTCACCACGTGGTCCGACCAGTCCACCTCCGCCCTGTCCCATACTCACCACGTGGTCCGACCAGTCCACCTCCACCCTGTCCCAGACTCACCACGTGGTCCGACCAGTCCACCTCCGCCCTGTCCCAGACTCACCACGTGGTCCGACCAGTCCACCTCCACCCTGTCCCAGACTCACCACGTGGTCCGACCAGTCCACCTCCACCCTGTCCCAGACTCACCACGTGGTCCGAGCAGTGAATGAGCAGGTTTCCACCTTCCTCCAGGTTTCATGCAGCTCATTTGAATTTTTTTCAGACTTCCTGCAGCGTCAAAACCTTCTGGAAGTTGCATTAATAATTTAGAGTTCAGCACTGAAATCTGTCCCCAACGGCGTCCACTGTGTTGGAGGCGTCGTGGGATTAGCCTGTCCTGCTTCACAGGAAGAGCTACATGAAGGTTGAGCCGCGTTGAGGGATTTGGATTTCGCATAAATCTAAGAAGTTTGATAATACCTGTGAAGCAGACAGAGATCCCTCCGTGCTGTTTATTTCTTATCAGATTGATCAGTTTTCTGGCTCTGGTATTTAAAGTCTCGCTTTTTGTTCATTATTCAGTATTTTTCTCCTTCATTACATTGTTGTCTCAACATTACTTCCTGTTTTATTTCACGCATCTATTCTCTGGATTCTTATGAGTCCTCGGCTTCATCTTAAATCAGTCGGATCTCTGAAGAACAAAATGGAAAGAACCGGAAAGGCTCCTGGTCTGGCTTCAGGAACCGGAACAGCTCTTGGTCTGGTGTCAGGTTTCAGAACCGGCTCCTGGTCTGGCTTCAGGAACCGGAACAGCTCTTGGTCTGGTGTCAGGTTTCAGAACCGGCTCCTGGTCTGGTGTCAGGTTTCGGAACCGGCTCCTGGTCTGGTGTCAGGTTTCGGAACAGCTACTGGTCTGGTGTCAGGTTTCGGAACCGGCTACTGGTCTGGTGTCAGGTTTCGGAACCGGCTACTGGTCTGGTGTCAGGTTTCGGAACAGCTACTGGTCTGGTGTCAGGTTTCGGAACCGGCTCCTGGTCTGGTGTCAGGTTTCGGAACAGCTACTGGTCTGGTGTCAGGTTTCGGAACCGGCTACTGGTCTGGTGTCAGGTTTCGGAACCGGCTCCTGGTCTGGTGTCAGGTTTCGGAACCGGCTACTGGTCTGGTGTCAGGTTTCGGAACCGGCTCCTGGTCTGGTGTCAGGTTTCGGAACCGGCTCCTGGTCTGGTGTCAGGTTTCGGAACCGGCTCCTGGTCTGGTGTCAGGTTTCGGAACCGGCTCCTGGTCTGGTGTCAGGTTTCGGAACCGGCTCCTGGTCTGGTGTCAGGTTTCGGAACCGGCTCCTGGTCTGGTGTCAGGTTTCGGAACCGGCTCCTGGTCTGGTGTCAGGTTTCGGAACAGCTACTGGTCTGGTGTCAGGTTTCGGAACAGCTACTGGTCTGGTGTCAGGTTTCGGAACCGGCTCCTGGTCTGGTGTCAGGTTTCGGAACCGGCTCCTGGTCTGGTGTCAGGTTTCGGAACAGCTACTGGTCTGGTGTCAGGTTTCGGAACAGCTACTGGTCTGGTGTCAGGTTTCGGAACCGGCTCCTGGTCTGGTGTCAGGTTTCGGAACCGGCTCCTGGTCTGGCTACATGAACCAGAACCGACTGTCGCTCTGGCTTCAGGAACAGACGCTGCTGCAGACCCTGACGGCTCAAGTGGCCTAAAAACCCAGCCTGAGGAGCTGAATGTGCTGCAGGTGAAGGTGGACCAAGCCAACTTTGAATGGACCCATGAATGAGAAACAATAGCAAACCATGTAGAAAGTGTTGAGTCAGTGCTGTTTGAAATGACCGTTGCAGGTGTAATCTCTGAACTTGACCAGGGTGAACCAGGTCACATCCTTCACCAGAACCTGCAAAGTGGCTGCAAATCTAAACATAATTAAACAAAGTGAAACATTTTGAAGTTTAAAAGACCGTCTGCCTTTTCATGTCATGACTGCCATCTAGAATGAAATGTTTGGAGTGCGGCTGCTGGCTGCGGGCTTCTCCTGCCAATGTGGGCGGGGCCACATTGGCATGATCACTCTTCTCTGAACACATTCCACTCTGCATGTTCTGCATGTGACACAGTCACTGAGTCGTCTGCAGGTTCATTTACTAACAGCAGCTGGTTTTGTTTCTGTCTTTCTGGTTTTCCTGATAGTTGATGGCTTCGTCCTCCCGCAGGGGGAACATGACTCCAGTGTGTATAGGTAAATGGATGTGTGTATATATAAGCGGTTGTGTATGTGTGCTTATGTAGATGCACATGTATGTAGGTTGTTCTCTTTCTCATTTTTTCTTTTTCTCTTTCTCTCTCTTTTTCTCTCTACGAGGTGTTTTTCTGTTTTTCTTTTCTTCTTGATTCCATTTCTGTCCCTCTTCTATCTTCTCCGGTCCGATCCAGCAATACAAACTCTGCATTACAAACAATTATGCAAAATAAAGAGAAAAATAGAATAAGAATCCAGAATATCAAGGGGAGCATTATATCCATAAAGCTTCCTTTGGCAAAGTAAATCAGCTCAGCAGAACACAGCATCCAAATCATCATTCTGCTGCTTCAATGCTGGACAAGACAAAATAAAAATAGAATGAAATGTTTTATTTTCCAGCTGCTTTGCAGGAGGAGTGAGATGAACAGGAAGCTAGTCTGTGCATCTGCAAGTGGAGCTCAGTGTTTAGGATGAAACGGCGTCATATGAGTTGTCACATTAGATTCTTATTGAGTGGTTCTTTTTCAGACACATTTATCTCACGCAGAGTGCTGCCATGATGAGAAATTATCTATTTTCATCCATATAAACATTTAAAAGCTTTGCTTCACTCATAAAATTTAAAAGTGGCTTGCAAAACATGTGAAATATACACAAATCAGAATTTTATCAACATATTTTTCTCCCAGCAGAAGAGAAACGGCATAATATTTTATCATCCTGATGGAGACTGAACTGATTCAGTTCAACAGCCAGACTCCTGGTCCACCATGCTGCTGTGATGATGCAGGATGTGGTTGATCTCCGTCTCGCTGAGATCTGCCAGACGTTGCCTGGATGGGAGCAGATGTTGCTCTAAAACGTCCAGATGTGGAAGCTGCCCACGCCATCGGCACTAATGCAACCCCATCCCATCAGAGATGCAGGCTGATAACAAGCTGGATGCTCCCTCTCCTCTTTAGTCTGCAGGACACGCCGTCCATGCTGTCCACAAACTATTCCACATCTTCATCCAGGTTTCCACTCAGAACATTTTAAATGAGCTTTGGTCCAGAGAAGACGGCGTGTTTCTGGATCCTCTTCACATATGATGGAGCTTTAACCTGCATGAACTGGGTTCACACTGGTTTCTGGAAGCTTCCTGAGTCCATGCACTGGTTTCCAGTAGAGAATCATGTTATAATGCAGAAGATCACCAGCATCCAGCTTTGTCCCCAACATACAGAGACTCCTTCTGATTCTGTAGAATCACTGCATGGAGGTTTTTAGATGGAGTTTGTCTCAGATTGGGGAAATTCTGTCTATTTTCCCATCTAAGAGACTCTGAAATGCTCCTTTTATATACCCAGTGATGCTACCGACACTTTCCCAGTTAAACCAGTAAAGGCGTCTCCATGCAGATTTATATTTTCCATCATATGATAAAATGTCTCCGTTCCATCATCAGACATGATTTTTATGTTCTGGTGATACAAACTGATTAGATTCTACGCAGCATCTTCTCAACCTTTGGGACAAACTCACCAAATTTTCCAGTTTTTTCAGGTCTGAAGACTCAGACAGTAGCCTTCATGGACGTCTTCATGGACGTCTTCATGGACGTCATCATGGACGTCATCATGGACGTCCTCATGGACGTCTTCATGGACGCCTTCATGGACGCCTTCATGGACGCCTTCATGGACGTCTTCATGGACGCCTTCATGGACGTCTTCATGGACGTCTTCATGGACGCCTTCATGGACGCCTTCAAGGACGTCTTCATGGACGCCTTCATTGACGTCTTCATGGACGCCTTCATGGATGTCTTCAGGGACGCCTTCATGGACGCCTTCATGGACGTCTTCATGGACACCTTCATGGACGTCTTCATGGACGTCTTCATGGACGCCTTCATGGACGTCTTCATGTACGTCTTCATGGACGCCTTCATGGACGCCTTCATTGACGTCTTCATGGACGCTTTCATGGACGCCTTCATGGATGTCTTCATGGATGTCTTCATGGACGTCTTCATGGACGCTTTCATGGACGCTTTCATGGATGCCTTCATGGACGCTTTCATGGACGTCTTCATGGACGTCTTCATAGACATCTTCATGGACGCCTTCATGGACGCCTTCATGTACGTCTTCATGGACGTCTTCATGGATGCTTTCATGGATGCCTTCATGGACGCTTTCATGGACGTCTTCATGGACGCTTTCATGGATGCCTTCATGGACGCTTTCATGGATGCTTTCATGGATGCCTTCATGGACGCTTTCATGGACGTCTTCATGGACGTCTTCATAGACATCTTCATGGACGTCTTCACGGACGCTTTCATGGATGCTTTCATGGATGTCTTCATGGACGCCTTCATGGACGTCTTCGTCATCGTCTTCATGGATGCCTTCATGGACGTCTTCATGGATGCTTTCATGGATGTCTTCACGGATGTCTTCATGGAAGCCTTCATGAATGCCTTCATGGACGTCTTCATGGACGTCTTTATGGACGTCTTCATGGACGTCTTCATGGATGTCTTGATGGACGTCTTCATGGATGTCTTGATGGACGTCTTCATGGATGTCTTGATGGACGTCTTCATGGACGTCTTCATGGACGTCTTCATGAATGCCTTCATGGACGCCTTCATGGATGTCTTCACGGATGCTTTCATGGACGTCTTCATGGACGTCTTTATGGACGTCTTCATGGACGTCTTCATGGATGTCTTGATGGACGTCTTCATGGATGTCTTGATGGACGTCTTCATGGACGTCTTCATGGATGTCTTCACGGATGCTTTCATGGACGTCTTCATGGACGCCTTCATGGACGTCTTCATCGTCGTCTTCATGGATGCCTTCATGGACGTCTTCATGGATGCTTTCATGGATGTCTTCATGGACGCCTTCATTGACATTTTCATGGACGTCTTTATGGATGTCTTCACAGACATCTTCATGGACGTCTTCATGGATGCCTTCATGGACGTCTTCATGGATGCTTTCATGGATGTCTTCATGGACGCCTTCATGGACGTCTTCATGGATGCCTTCATGGACATTTTCATGGACGCCTTCATGGACGTCTTCATGGACACCTTCATGGACGTCTTCATGGACGTCTTCATGGACGCCTTCATGGACGCCTTCATGGACGTCTTCATGGACGCTTTCATGGACGCTTTCATGGATGCCTTCATGGACGCTTTCATGGACGTCTTCATGGACGTCTTCATAGACATCTTCATGGACGCCTTCATGGACGCCTTCATGTACGTCTTCATGGACGTCTTCATGGATGCCTTCATGGGCGCTTTCATGGACGTCTTCATGGATGCCTTCATGGACGTCTTCATGGATGCCTTCATGGATGTCTTCAGGGACGCCTTCATGGACGCCTTCATGGACGTCTTCATGGATGCCTTCATGGACGTCTTCATGGATGCCTTCATGGACATTTTCATGGACGCCTTCATGGACGTCTTCATGGACGTCTTCATGGATGCCTTCATGGACGCTTTCATGGATGCTTTCATGGATGCCTTCATGGACGCCTTCATGGACGTCTTCATCGTCGTCTTCATGGATGCCTTCATGGACGTCTTCATGGATGCTTTCATGGATGTCTTCATGGACGCCTTCATGGACGTCTTCATGGATGCCTTCATTGACATTTTCATGGACGTCTTTATGGACGTCTTCACAGACATCTTCATGGACGTCTTCATGGATGCTTTCATGGACGTCTTCATGGATGCTTTCATGGATGTCTTCATGGACGCCTTCATGGACGTCTTCATGGATGCCTTCATGGACATTTTCATGGACGCCTTCATGGACGTCTTCATGGATGCCTTCATGGACATTTTCATGGACGTCTTTATGGATGTCTTCATGGACGCTTTCATGGACGTCTTCATGGACGTCTTCACAGATGTCTTCATGGACGTCTTCATGGAAGCCTTGATGGATGTCTTCATGGATGCTTTCATGGACATCTTCATGGACGTCTTCATGGACGTCTTCATGGGCGTCTTCATGGATGCCTTCATGGACGTCTTCATGGATGCTTTCATGGATGTCTTCATGGACGCCTTCATGGACGTCTTCATGGATGCCTTCATTGACATTTTCATGGACGTCTTTATGGACGTCTTCACAGACATCTTCATGGACGTCTTCATGGATGCCTTCATGGACGTCTTCATGGATGCTTTCATGGATGTCTTCATGGACGCCTTCATGGACGTCTTCATGGATGCCTTCATGGACATTTTCATGGACGCCTTCATGGACGTCTTCATGGATGCCTTCATGGACATTTTCATGGACGTCTTTATGGATGTCTTCATGGACGCTTTCATGGACGTCTTTATGGACGTCTTCACAGATGTCTTCATGGACGTCTTCATGGAAGCCTTGATGGATGTCTTCATGGATGCTTTCATGGACATCTTCATGGACATCTTCATGGACGTCTTCATGGACGTCTTCATGGGCGTCTTCATGGACGTCTTCATGGATGCTTTCATAGACGCTTTCATGGACGCTTTCATGGATGTCTTCATGGACGTTTTCATGGACGTCTTCATGGACGTCTTCATAGACATCTTCATGGACGCCTTCATGGACGCCTTCATGTACGTCTTCATGGACGTCTTCATGGATGCCTTCATGGACGCTTTCATGGATGCTTTCATGGATGCCTTCATGGACGCCTTCATGGACGTCTTCATCGTCGTCTTCATGGATGCCTTCATGGACGTCTTCATGGATGCTTTCATGGATGTCTTCATGGACGCCTTCATGGACGTCTTCATGGATGCCTTCATTGACATTTTCATGGACGTCTTTATGGACGTCTTCACAGACATCTTCATGGACGTCTTCATGGATGCTTTCATGGACGTCTTCATGGATGCTTTCATGGATGTCTTCATGGACGCCTTCATGGACGTCTTCATGGATGCCTTCATGGACATTTTCATGGACGCCTTCATGGACGTCTTCATGGATGCCTTCATGGACATTTTCATGGACGTCTTTATGGATGTCTTCATGGACGCTTTCATGGACGTCTTCATGGACGTCTTCACAGATGTCTTCATGGACGTCTTCATGGAAGCCTTCATGGATGTCTTCATGGACGTCTTCATGGATGCCTTCATGGACGTCTTCATGGATGCTTTCATGGATGTCTTCATGGACGCCTTCATGGACGTCTTCATGGATGCCTTCATGGACATTTTCATGGACGCCTTCATGGACGTCTTCACGGATGCCTTCATGGACATTTTCATGGACGTCTTTATGGATGTCTTCATGGACGCTTTCATGGACGTCTTCATGGACGTCTTCACAGATGTCTTCATGGACGTCTTCATGGAAGCCTTGATGGATGTCTTCATGGATGCTTTCATGGACATCTTCATGGTTGTCTTCATGGATGTCTTCATGGACGTCTTCATAGACATCTTCATGGACGTCTTCACGGATGCTTTCATGGACGTCTTCATGGATGCCTTCATGGACGTTTTCATGGACGTCTTTATGGACGTCTTCATGGACGCTTTCATGGACGTCTTCATGGACGTCTGCACGGACATCTTCATGGACGTCTTCATGGACGCTTTCGTGGACGTCTTTATGGACATCTTCATGGATGTCTTCACGGACGCTTTCATGGACGTCTTCATGGACGTCTTCATAGACATCTTCATAGACATCTTCATGGTCGTCTTCATGGATGTCTTTATGGACGTCTTCATAGACATCTTCATGGACGTCTTCATGGACGCTTTCATGGACGTCTTTATGGACATCTTCATGGATGTCTTCACGGACGCTTTCATGGACGTCTTCATGGACGTCTTCATAGAAGCCTTCATGGACGTTTTCATGGACGCTTTCATGGACGTCTTTATGGACGTCTTCATGGATGTCTTCATGGACGCTTTCATGGACGTCTTCATGGACGTCTTCACAGATGTCTTCATGGACGTCTTCATGGAAGCCTTCATGGATGTCTTCACGGATGCTTTCATGGACATCTTCATGGACGTCTTGATGGACGTGTTGATGGACGTCTTCATGGATGCTTTCCTGGATGCTTTCATGGACGCCTTCATGGACGTCTTCATGGTCATCTTCATGGATGTCTTCATGGACGTCTTCATGGACGTCTTCATAGACATCTTCATGGTCGTCTTCATGGATGTCTTCATGGACGTCTTCATAGACATCTTCATGGACGTCTTCATGGACGTTTTCATGGACGTCTTCATGGACGTCTTCATAGACATCTTCATGGACGCCTTCATGGACGCCTTCATGTACGTCTTCATGGACGTCTTCATGGATGCCTTCATGGACGCTTTCATGGATGCTTTCATGGATGCCTTCATGGACGCCTTCATGGACGTCTTCATCGTCGTCTTCATGGATGCCTTCATGGACGTCTTCATGGATGCTTTCATGGATGTCTTCATGGACGCCTTCATGGACGTCTTCATGGATGCCTTCATTGACATTTTCATGGACGTCTTTATGGACGTCTTCACAGACATCTTCATGGACGTCTTCATGGATGCTTTCATGGAAGTCTTCATGGATGCTTTCATGGATGTCTTCATGGACGCCTTCATGGACGTCTTCATGGATGCCTTCATGGACATTTTCATGGACGCCTTCATGGACGTCTTCATGGATGCCTTCATGGACATTTTCATGGACGTCTTTATGGATGTCTTCATGGACGCTTTCATGGACGTCTTCATGGACGTCTTCACAGATGTCTTCATGGACGTCTTCATGGAAGCCTTGATGGATGTCTTCATGGATGCTTTCATGGACATCTTCATGGACGTCTTCATGGACGTCTTCATGGGCGTCTTCATGGATGCCTTCATGGACGTCTTCATGGATGCTTTCATGGATGTCTTCATGGACGCCTTCATGGACGTCTTCATGGATGCCTTCATTGACATTTTCATGGACGTCTTTATGGACGTCTTCACAGACATCTTCATGGACGTCTTCATGGATGCCTTCATGGACGTCTTCATGGATGCTTTCATGGATGTCTTCATGGACGCCTTCATGGACGTCTTCATGGATGCCTTCATGGACATTTTCATGGACGCCTTCATGGACGTCTTCATGGATGCCTTCATGGACATTTTCATGGACGTCTTTATGGATGTCTTCATGGACGCTTTCATGGACGTCTTCATGGACGTCTTCACAGATGTCTTCATGGACGTCTTCATGGAAGCCTTGATGGATGTCTTCATGGATGCTTTCATGGACATCTTCATGGACATCTTCATGGACGTCTTCATGGATGTCTTCATGGGCGTCTTCATGGACGTCTTCATGGATGCTTTCATGGATGCTTTCATGGACGCCTTCATGGATGTCTTCATGGTCGTCTTCATGGATGTCTTCATGGACGTCTTCATAGACATCTTCATGGACGTCTTCACGGATGCTTTCATGGACGTCTTCATGGATGCCTTCATGGACGTTTTCATGGACGTCTTTATGGACGTCTTCATGGACGCTTTCATGGACGTCTTCATGGACGTCTGCACGGACATCTTCATGGACGTCTTCATGGACGCTTTCGTGGACGTCTTTATGGACATCTTCATGGATGTCTTCACGGACGCTTTCATGGACGTCTTCATGGACGTCTTCATAGACATCTTCATAGACATCTTCATGGTCGTCTTCATGGATGTCTTTATGGACGTCTTCATAGACATCTTCATGGACGTCTTCATGGACGCTTTCATGGACGTCTTTATGGACATCTTCATGGATGTCTTCACGGACGCTTTCATGGACGTCTTCATGGACGTCTTCATAGAAGCCTTCATGGACGTTTTCATGGATGCTTTCATGGACGTCTTTATGGACGTCTTCATGGATGTCTTCATGGACGCTTTCATGGACGTCTTCATGGACGTCTTCACAGATGTCTTCATGGCCGTCTTCATGGAAGCCTTCATGGATGTCTTCACGGATGCTTTCATGGACATCTTCATGGACGTCTTGATGGACGTGTTGATGGACGTCTTCATGGATGCTTTCCTGGATGCTTTCATGGACGCCTTCATGGACGTCTTCATGGTCATCTTCATGGATGTCTTCATGGACGTCTTCATGGACGTCTTCATAGACATCTTCATGGTCGTCTTCATGGATGTCTTCATGGACGTCTTCATAGACATCTTCATGGACGTCTTCATGGACGTTTTCATGGACGTCTTCATGGACGTCTACACGGACATCTTCATGGACGTCTTCATGGACGCTTTCATGGACGCCTTCATGGACGCCTTCATGTACGTCTTCATGGACGTCTTCATGGACGTCTTCATGGATGCCTTCATGGACGCTTTCATGGATGCTTTCATGGATGCCTTCATGGGCGCTTTCATGGACGTCTTCATGGATGCCTTCATGGACGTCTTCATGGACGCCTTCATTGACGTCTTCATGGACGCCTTCATGGATGTCTTCAGGGACGCCTTCATGGACGCCTTCATGGACGTCTTCATGGACGCTTTTATGGACGCCTTCATGGATGTCTTCATGGATGTCTTCATGGACGTCTTCATGGATGCCTTCATGGACATTTTCATGGACGCCTTCATGGACGTCTTCATGGACGTCTTCATGGATGCCTTCATGGACGCTTTCATGGATGCTTTCATGGATGCCTTCATGGACGCCTTCATGGACGTCTTCATCGTCGTCTTCATGGATGCCTTCATGGACGTCTTCATGGATGCTTTCATGGATGTCTTCATGGACGCCTTCATGGACGTCTTCATGGTTGCCTTCATTGACATTTTCATGGACGTCTTTATGGACGTCTTCACAGACATCTTCATGGACGTCTTCATGGATGCTTTCATGGACGTCTTCATGGATGCTTTCATGGATGTCTTCATGGACGCCTTCATGGACGTCTTCATGGATGCCTTCATGGACATTTTCATGGACGCCTTCATGGACGTCTTCATGGATGCCTTCATGGACATTTTCATGGACGTCTTTATGGATGTCTTCATGGACGCTTTCATGGACGTCTTCATGGACGTCTTCACAGATGTCTTCATGGACGTCTTCATGGAAGCCTTGATGGATGTGTTCATGGATGCTTTCATGGACATCTTCATGGACGTCTTCATGGACGTCTTCATGGGCGTCTTCATGGATGCCTTCATGGACGTCTTCATGGATGCTTTCATGGATGTCTTCATGGACGCCTTCATGGACGTCTTCATGGATGCCTTCATTGACATTTTCATGGACGTCTTTATGGACGTCTTCACAGACATCTTCATGGACGTCTTCATGGATGCCTTCATGGACGTCTTCATGGATGCTTTCATGGATGTCTTCATGGACGCCTTCATGGACGTCTTCATGGATGCCTTCATGGACATTTTCATGGACGCCTTCATGGACGTCTTCATGGATGCCTTCATGGACATTTTCATGGACGTCTTTATGGATGTCTTCATGGACGCTTTCATGGACGTCTTTATGGACGTCTTCACAGATGTCTTCATGGACGTCTTCATGGAAGCCTTGATGGATGTCTTCATGGATGCTTTCATGGACATCTTCATGGACATCTTCATGGACGTCTTCATGGACGTCTTCATGGGCGTCTTCATGGACGTCTTCATGGATGCTTTCATAGACGATTTCATGGACGCTTTCATGGATGTCTTCATGGACGTTTTCATGGACGTCTTCATGGACGTCTTCATAGACATCTTCATGGACGCCTTCATGGACGCCTTCATGTACGTCTTCATGGACGTCTTCATGGATGCCTTCATGGACGCTTTCATGGATGCTTTCATGGATGCCTTCATGGACGCCTTCATGGACGTCTTCATCGTCGTCTTCATGGATGCCTTCATGGACGTCTTCATGGATGCTTTCATGGATGTCTTCATGGACGCCTTCATGGACGTCTTCATGGATGCCTTCATTGACATTTTCATGGACGTCTTTATGGACGTCTTCACAGACATCTTCATGGACGTCTTCATGGATGCTTTCATGGACGTCTTCATGGATGCTTTCATGGATGTCTTCATGGACGCCTTCATGGACGTCTTCATGGATGCCTTCATGGACATTTTCATGGACGCCTTCATGGACGTCTTCATGGATGCCTTCATGGACATTTTCATGGACGTCTTTATGGATGTCTTCATGGACGCTTTCATGGACGTCTTCATGGACGTCTTCACAGATGTCTTCATGGACGTCTTCATGGAAGCCTTAATGGATGTCTTCATGGACGTCTTCATGGATGCCTTCATGGACGTCTTCATGGATGCTTTCATGGATGTCTTCATGGACGCCTTCATGGACGTCTTCATGGATGCCTTCATGGACATTTTCATGGACGCCTTCATGGACGTCTTCACGGATGCCTTCATGGACATTTTCATGGACGTCTTTATGGATGTCTTCATGGACGCTTTCATGGACGTCTTCATGGACGTCTTCACAGATGTCTTCATGGACGTCTTCATAGAAGCCTTCATGGACGTTTTCATGGACGCTTTCATGGACGTCTTTATGGACGTCTTCATGGATGTCTTCATGGACGCTTTCATGGACGTCTTCATGGACGTCTTCACAGATGTCTTCATGGACGTCTTCATGGAAGCCTTCATGGATGTCTTCACGGATGTTTTCATGGACATCTTCATGGACGTCTTGATGGACGTCTTCATGGATGTCTTCATGGACGTCTTCTTAGACATCTTCATAGACATCTTCATGGTTGTCTTCATGGATGTCTTCATGGACGTCTTCAAAGACATCTTCATGGACGTCTTCATGGACGCTTTCATGGACGTCTTTATGGACATCTTCATGGATGTCTTCATGGACGCTTTCATGGACGTCTTCATGGACGTCTTCATAGAAGCCTTAATGGACGTTTTCATGGACGCTTTTATGGACGTCTTTATGGACGTCTTCATGGATGTCTTCATGGACGCTTTCACGGACGTCTTCATGTACGTCTTCACAGATGTCTTCATGGACGTCTTCATGGAAGCCTTCATGGATGTCTTCACGGATGTTTTCATGGACATCTTCATGGACGTCTTTATGGATGTCTTAACGGATGTTTTCATGGACATCTTCATGGACGTCTTGATGGACGTCTTCATGGTCATCTTCATGGACGTCTTCATGGACGTCTTCATGGACGTCTTCATAGACATCTTCATGGTCGTCTTCATGGATGTCTTCATGGACGTCTTCATAGACATCTTCATAGACATCTTCATGGTCGTCTTCATGGATGTCTTCATGGACGTCTTCATAGACATCTTCATGGACATCTTCATGGACGCTTTCATGGACGTCTTTATGGACATCTTCATGGATGTCTTCATGGACGCTTTCATGGACGTCTTCATGGACGTCTTCATAGAAGCCTTAATGGACGTTTTCATGGACGCTTTTATGGACGTCTTTATGGACGTCTTCATGGATGTCTTCATGGACGCTTTCATGGACGTCTTCATGTACGTCTTCACAGATGTCTTCATGGACGTCTTCATGGAAGCCTTCATGGATGTCTTCACGGATGTTTTCATGGAAATCTTCATTGACGTCTTGATGGACGTCTTGATGGACGTCTTCATGGATGCTTTCATGGATGCTTTCATGGACGCCTTCATAGACATCTTCATGGACGTCTTCATGGACGCTTTCATGGACGTCTTTATGGACATCTTCATGGATGTCTTCACGGACGCTTTCATGGACGTCTTCATGGACGTCTTCATAGAAGCCATCATGGACGTTTTCATGGACGCTTTCATGGACGTCTTTATGGACGTCTTCATGGATGTCTTCATGGACGCTTTCATGGACGTCTTCATGGACGTCTTCACAGATGTCTTCATGGACGTCTTCATGGAAGCTTTCATGGATGTCTTCACGGATGCTTTCATGGACAGCTTCATGGACGTCTTGATGGACGTCTTCATGGATGCTTTCATGGATGCTTTCATGGACGCCTTCATGGACGTCTTCATGGTCATCTTCATGGATGTGTTCATGGACGTCTTCATGGACGTCTTCATAGACGTCTTCATAGACATCTTCATGGTCGTCTTCATGGATGTCTTCATGGACGTCTTCATAGACATCTTCATGGACGTCTTCATGGACGTTTTCATGGACGTCTTCATGGACGTCTACACGGACATCTTCATGGACGTCTTCATGGACGCTTTCATGGACGTCTTTATGGACATCTTCATGGATGTCTTCACGGACGCTTTCATGGACGTCTTCATGGACGTCTTCATAGAAGCCTACATGGACGTTTTCATGGACGCTTTCATGGACGTCTTTATGGACGTCTTCCTGGATGTCTTCATGGACGCTTTCATGGACGTCTTCATGGACGTCTTCACAGATGTCTTCATGGACGTCTTCATGGAAGCCTTCATGGATGTCTTCACGGATGTTTTCATGGACATCTTCATGGACGTCTTGATGGACGTCTTGATGGACGTCTTCATGGATGCTTTCATGGATGCTTTCATGGACGCCTTCATGGACGTCTTCATGGTCATCTTCATGGATGTCTTCATGGACGTCTTCATGGACGTCTTCATGGACGTCTTCATAGACATCTTCATGGTCGTCTTCATGGATGTCTTCATGGACGTCTTCATAGACATCTTCATAGACATCTTCATGGTCGTCTTCATGGATGTCTTCATGGACGTCTTCATAGACATCTTCATGGACGTCTTAATTGGACGCTTTCATGGACGTCTTTATGGACATCTTCATGGATGTCTTCATGGACGCTTTCATGGACGTCTTCATGGACGTCTTCATAGAAGCCTTAATGGACGTTTTCATGGACGCTTTTATGGACGTCTTAATGGATGTCTTCATGGACGCTTTCATGGACGTCTTCATGTACGTCTTCATAGATGTCTTCATGGACGTCTTCATGGAAGCCTTGATGGATGTCTTCACGGATGTTTTCATGGACATCTTCATGGACGTCTTGATGGACGTCTTGATGGACGTCTTCATGGATGCTTTCATGGATGCTTTCATGGACGCCTTCATAGACATCTTCATGGACATCTTCATGGACGCTTTCATGGACGTCTTTATGGACATCTTCATGGATGTCTTCACGGACGCTTTCATGGACGTCTTCATGGACGTCTTCATAGAAGCCTTCATGGACGTTTCCATAGACGTTTTCATGGACGCTTTCATGGACGTCTTTATGGACGTCTTCATGGATGTCTTCATGGACGCTTTCATGGACGTCTTCATGGAAGTCTTCACAGATGTCTTCATGGACGTCTTCATGGAAGCCTTCATGGATGTCTTCATGGATGCTTTCATGGACATCTTCATGGACGTCTTGATGGACGTCTTCATGGATGCTTTCATGGATGCTTTCATGGACGCCTTCGTGGACGTCTTCATGGTCATCTTCATGGATGTCTTCATGGACGTCTTCATGGACGTCTTGATGGACGTCTTGATGGACGTCTTGATGGACGTCTTCATGGATGCTTTCATGGATGCTTTCATGGACGCCTTCATAGACATCTTCATGGACGTCTTCATGGACGCTTTCATGGACGTCTTTATGGACATCTTCATGGATGTCTTCACGGACGCTTTCATCGACGTCTTCATGGACGTCTTCATAGAAGCCTTCATGGACGTTTTCATGGACGCTTTCATGGACGTTTTTATGGACGTCTTCATGGATGTCTTCATGGACGCTTTCATGGACGTCTTCATGGACGTCTTCACAGATGTCTTCATGGACGTCTTCATGGAAGCCTTCATGGATGTCTTCACGGATGCTTTCATGGACATCCTCATGGACGTCTTGATGGACGTCTTCATGGATGCTTTCATGGATGCTTTCATGGACGCCTTCATGGACGTCTTCATGTTCATCTTCATGGATGTCTTCATGGACGTCTTCATGGACGTTTTCATGGACGTTTTCATGGACGCTTTCATGGACGTCTTTATGGACGTCTTCATGGATGTCTTCATGGACGTTTTCATGGACGTCTTCATGGACGTCTTCACAGATGTCTTCATGGACGTCTTCATGGAAGCCTTCATGGATGTCTTCATGGATGCTTTCATGGACATCTTCATGGACGTCTTGATGGACGTCTTCATGGATGCTTTCATGGATGCGTTCATGGACGCCTTCATGGACGTCTTCATGGTCATCTTCATGGATGTCTTCATGGACGTCTTCATGGACGTCTTGATAGACGTCTTGATGGACGTCTTGATGGACGTCTTCATGGATGCTTTCATGGATGCTTTCATGGACGCCTTCATAGACATCTTCATGGACGTCTTCATGGACGCTTTCATGGACGTCTTTATGGACATCTTCATGGATGTCTTCACGGACGCTTTCATGGACGTCTTCATGGACGTCTTCATAGAAGCCTTCATGGACGTTTTCATGGACGCTTTCATGGACGTCTTTATGGACGTCTTCATGGAAGTCTTCATGGACGCTTTCATGGACGTCTTCATGGACGTCTTCACAGATGTCTTCATGGACGTCTTCATGGAAGCCTTCATGGATGTCTTCACGGATGCTTTCATGGACATCCTCATGGACGTCTTGATGGACGTCTTCATGGATGCTTTCATGGATACTTTCATGGACGCCTTCATGGACGTCTTCATGGTCATCTTCATGGATGTCTTCATGGACGTCTTCATGGACGTCTTCATAGACGTCTTCATAGACATCTTCATGGTCGTCTTCATGGATGTCTTCATGGACGTCTTCATAGACATCTTCATGGACGTCTTCATGGACGTTTTCATGGACGTCTTCATGGACGTCTACACGGACATCTTCATGGACGTCTTCAAGGACGCTTTCATGGACGTCTTTATGGACATCTTCATGGATGTCTTCACGGACGCTTTCATGGACGTCTTCATGGACGTCTTCATAGAAGCCTTCATGAACGTCTACACGGACATCTTCATGGACGTCTTCATGGACGCTTTCGTGGACGTCTTTATGGACATCTTCATGGATGTCTTCACGGACGCTTTCATGGACGTCTTCATGGACGTCTTCATAGAAGCCTTCATGGACGTTTTCATGGACGCTTTCATGGACGTCTTTATGGACGTCTTCATGGATGTCTTCATGGACGCTTTCATGGACGTCTTCATGGACGTCTTCACAGATGTCTTCATGGACGTCTTCATGGAAGCCTTCATGGATGTCTTCACGGATGTTTTCATGGAGATCTTCATGGACATCTTGATGGACGTCTTCATGGACGTCTTCATGGATGCTTTCATGGATGCTTTCATGGACGCCTTCATGGACGTCTTCATGGTCGTCTTCATGGATGTCTTCATGGACGTCTTCATAGACATCTTCATGGACGTCTTCACGGACGCTTTCATGGACGTCTTCATGGATGTCTTCATGGACGCTTTCGTGGACGTCTTTATGGACATCTTCATGGATGTCTTCACGGACGCTTTCATGGACGTCTTCATGGACGTCTTCATAGACATCTTCATAGACATCTTCATGGTCGTCTTCATGGATGTCTTTATGGACGTCTTCATAGACATCTTCATGGACGTCTTCATGGACGCTTTCATGGACGTCTTTATGGACATCTTCATGGATGTCTTCACGGACGCTTTCATGGACGTCTTCATGGACGTCTTCATAGAAGCCTTCATGGACGTTTTCATGGACGCTTTCATGGACGTCTTTATGGACGTCTTCATGGATGTCTTCATGGACGCTTTCATGGACGTCTTCATGGACGTCTACACAGATGTCTTCATGGACGTCTTCATGGAAGCCTTCATGGATGTCTTCACGGATGCTTTCATGGACATCCTCATGGACGTCTTGATGGACGTCTTCATGGATGCTTTCATGGATGCTTTCATGGACGCCTTCATGGACGTCTTCATGGTCATCTTCATTGATGTCTTCATGGACGTCTTCATGGACGTCTTCATAGACGTCTTCATAGACATCTTCATGGTCGTCTTCATGGATGTCTTCATGGACGTCTTCATAGACATCTTCATGGACGTCTTCATGGACGTTTTCATGGACGTCTTCATGGACGTCTACACGGACATCTTCATGGACGTCTTCATGGATGCCTTCATGGACGCTTTCATGGACGTCTTTATGGACGTCTTCATGGATGTCTTCATGGACGCTTTCGTGGACGTCTTTATGGACATCTTCATGGATGTCTTCACGGACGCTTTCATGGACGTCTTCATGGACGTCTTCATAGACATCTTCATAGACATCTTCATGGTCGTCTTCATGGATGTCTTTATGGACGTCTTCATAGACATCTTCATGGACGTCTTCATGGACGCTTTCATGGACGTCTTTATGGACATCTTCATGGATGTCTTCACGGACGCTTTCATGGACGTCTTCATGGACGTCTTCATAGAAGCCTTCATGGACGTTTTCATGGACGCTTTCATGGACGTCTTTATGGACGTCTTCATGGATGTCTTCATGGACGCTTTCATGGAAGCCTTCATGGATGTCTTCACGGATGCTTTCATGGACATCTTCATGGACGTCTTGATGGACGTGTTGATGGACGTCTTCATGGATGCTTTCCTGGATGCTTTCATGGACGCCTTCATGGACGTCTTCATGGTCATCTTCATGGATGTCTTCATGGACGTCTTCATGGACGTCTTCATAGACATCTTCATGGTCGTCTTCATGGATGTCTTCATGGACGTCTTCATAGACATCTTCATGGACGTCTTCATGGACGTTTTCATGGACGTCTTCATGGACGTCTACACGGACATCTTCATGGACGTCTTCATGGACGCTTTCATGGACGCCTTCATGGACGCCTTCATGTACGTCTTCATGGACGTCTTCATGGACGTCTTCATGGATGCCTTCATGGACGCTTTCATGGATGCTTTCATGGATGCCTTCATGGGCGCTTTCATGGACGTCTTCATGGATGCCTTCATGGACGTCTTCATGGACGCCTTCATTGACGTCTTCATGGATACTTTCATGGATGTCTTCATGGACGCCTTCATGGACGTCTTCGTCATCGTCTTCATGGATGCCTTCATGGACGTCTTCATGGATGCTTTCATGGATGTCTTCACGGATGTCTTCATGGAAGCCTTCATGAATGCCTTCATGGACGTCTTGATGGACGTCTTCATGGACGTCTTCATGGATGTCTTGATGGACGTCTTCATGGACGTCTTCATGAATGCCTTCATGGACGCCTTCATGGATGTCTTCACGGATGCTTTCATGGACGTCTTCATGGACGTCTTTATGGACGTCTTCATGGACGTCTTCATGGATGTCTTGATGGACGTCTTCATGGACGTATTCATGGATGTCTTGATGGACGTCTTCATGGACGTCTTCATGAATGCCTTCATGGACGCCTTCATGGATGTCTTCACGGATGCTTTCATGGACGTCTTCATCGTCGTCTTTATGGACGTCTTCATGGACGTCTTCATGGATGTCTTGATGGACGTCTTCATGGACGTCTTCATGGATGTCTTCATGGGCGTCTTCATGGACGTCTTCATGGATGTCTTCACGGATGCTTTCAAGGACGTCTTCATGGACGCCTTCATGGACGTCTTCATCGTCGTCTTCATGGATGCCTTCATGGACGTCTTCATGGATGCTTTCATGGATGTCTTCATGGACGTCTTCATGGACGTCTTCATGGATGCCTTCATGGACGCTTTCATGGATGCTTTCATGGATGTCTTCATGGGCTCTTTCATGGACGTCTTCATGGATGCCTTCATGGACGTCTTCATGGACGTCTTCATGGATGTCTTGATGGACGTCTTCATGGACGTCTTCATGAATGCCTTCATGGACGCCTTCATGGATGTCTTCACGGATGCTTTCATGGACGTCTTCATGGACGTCTTTATGGACGTCTTCATGGACGTCTTCATGGATGTCTTGATGGACGTCTTCATGGACGTCTTCATGGATGTCTTCATGGGCGTCTTCATGGACGTCTTCATGGATGTCTTCACGGATGCTTTCAAGGACGTCTTCATGGATGCCTTCATGGACGTCTTCATGGATGCTTTCATGGATGTCTTCATGGACGCCTTCATGGACGTCTTCATGGATGCCTTCATGGACGCTTTCATGGATGCTTTCATGGATGTCTTCATGGGCGCTTTCATGGACGTCTTCATGGATGCCTTCATGGACGTCTTCATGGACGCCTTCATTGACGTCTTCATGGACGCCTTCATGGATGTCTTCAGGGACGCCTTCATGGACGCCTTCATGGACGTCTTCATGGACGCTTTCATGGACGCCTTCATGGATGTCTTCATGGATGTCTTCATGGACGTCTTCATGGACGCTTTCATGGACGCTTTCATGGATGCCTTCATGGACGTTTTCATGGACGTCTTCATGGACGTCTTCATAGACATCTTCATGGACGCCTTCATGGACGCCTTCATGGACGCCTTCATGTACGTCTTCATGGACGTCTTCATGGATGCCTTCATGGACGCTTTCATGGATGCTTTCATGGATGCCTTCATGGACGCTTTCATGGACGTCTTCATGGACGTCTTCATAGACATCTTCATGGACGTCTTCACGGACGCTTTCATGGATGCTTTCATGGATGTCTTCATGGACGCCTTCATGGACGTCTTCGACATCGTCTTCATCGATGCCTTTATGGACGTCTTCATGGATGCTTTCATGGATGTCTTCACGGATGTCTTCATGGAAGCCTTCATGAATGCCTTCATGGACGTCTTCATGGACGTCTTGATGGACGTCTTCATGGACGTCTTCATGGATGTCTTGATGGACGTCTTCATGGACGTCTTCATGAATGCCTTCATGGACGCCTTCATGGATGTCTTCACGGATGCTTTCATGGACGTCTTCATGGACGTCTTTATGGACGTCTTCATGGACGTCTTCATGGATGTCTTGATGGACGTCTTCATGGACGTCTTCATGGATGTCTTGATGGACGTCTTCATGGACGTCTTCATGAATGCCTTCATGGACGCCTTCATGGATGTCTTCACGGATGCTTTCATGGACGTCTTCCTGGACGTCTTTATGGACGTCTTCATGGACGTCTTCATGGATGTCTTGATGGACGTCTTCATGGACGTCTTCATGGATGTCTTCATGGGCGTCTTCATGGACGTCTTCATGGATGTCTTCACGGATGCTTTCAAGGACGTCTTCATGGACGCCTTCATGGACGTCTTCATCGTCGTCTTCATGGATGCCTTCATGGACGTCTTCATGGATGCTTTCATGGATGTCTTCATGGACGCCTTCATGGACGTCTTCATGGATGCCTTCATTGACATTTTCATGGACGTCTTTATGGACGTCTTCACAGACATCTTCACGGACGTCTTCATGGATGCCTTCATGGACGTCTTCATGGATGCTTTCATGGATGTCTTCATGGACGCCTTCATGGACGTCTTCATGGATGCCTTCATGGACATTTTCATGGACGCCTTCATGGACGTCTTCATGGATGCCTTCATGGACATTTTCATGGACGTCTTTATGGACGTCTTCATGGACGCTTTCATGGACGTCTTCATGGACGTCTTCACAGATGTCTTCATGGACGTCTTCATGGAAGCCTTGATGGATGTCTTCATGGATGCTTTCATGGACATCTTCATGGACGTCTTCATGGACGTCTTCATGGGCGTCTTCATGGACGTCTTCATGGATGCTTTCATGGATGCTTTCATGGACGCCTTTATGGATGTCTTCATGGTCGTCTTCATGGATGTCTTCATGGACGTCTTCATAGACATCTTCATGGACGACTTCACGGATGCTTTCATGGACGTCTTCATGGATGCCTTCATGGACGTTTTCATGGACGTCTTTATGGACGTCTTCACGGATGCTTTCATGGACATCTTCATGGACGTCTTGATGGACATCTTCATGGACGTCTTCATGCACGCTTTCATGGACGTCTTTATGGACATCTTCATGGATGTCTTCACGGACGCTTTCATGGACGTCTTCATGGACGTCTTCATAGAAGCCTTCATGGATGCTTTCATGGATGCTTTCATGGACGCCTTCATGGACGTCTTCATGGTCATCTCCATGGACGTCTTCATGGACGTCTTCATGGACGTCTTCATAGACATCTTCATGGTCGTCTTCATGGATGTCTTCATGGACGTCTTCATAGACATCTTCATAGACATCTTCATGGTCGTCTTCATGGATGTCTTCATGGACGTCTTCATAGACATCTTCATGGACATCTTCATGGACGCTTTCATGGATGTCTTTATGGACATCTTCATGGATGTCTTCATGGACGCTTTCATGGACGTCTTCATGGACGTCTTCATAGAAGCCTTAATGGACGTTTTCATGGACGCTTTTATGGACGTCTTTATGGACGTCTTCATGGATGTCTTCACGGACGCTTTCATGGACGTCTTCATGTACGTCTTCACAGATGTCTTCATGGACGTCTTCATGGAAGCCTTCATGGATGTCTTCACGGATGTTTTCATGGAAATCTTCATGGACGTCTTGATGGACGTCTTGATGGACGTCTTCATGGATGCTTTCATGGATGCTTTCATGGACGCCTTCATAGACGCTTTCATGGACGTCTTTATGGACATCTTCATGGATGTCTTCACGGACGCTTTCATGGACGTCTTCATGGACGTCTTCATAGAAGCCTTCATGGACGTTTTCATGGACGCTTTCATGGACGTCTTTATGGACGTCTTCATGGATGTCTTCATGGACGCTTTCATGGACGTCTTCATGGACGTCTTCACAGATGACTTCATGGACGTCTTCATGGAAGTCTTCATGGATGTCTTCACGGATGCTTTCATGGACAGCTTCATGGACGTCTTGATGGACGTCTTCATGGATGCTTTCATGGATGCTTTCATGGACGCCTTCATGGACGTCTAAATGGTCATCTTCATGGATGTCTTCATGGACGTCTTCATGGATGTCTTCATGGACGTCTTTATGGACGTCTTCATGGATGTCTTCATGGACGCTTTCATGGACGTCTTCATGGACGTCTTCACAGATGTCTTCATGGACGTCTTCATGGAAGCCTTCATGGATGTCTTCACGGATGCTTTCATGGACATCCTCATGGACGTCTTGATGGACGTCTTCATGGATGCTTTCATGGATGCTTTCATGGACGCCTTCATGGACGTCTTCATGGTCATCTTCATGGACGTCTTCATGGTCATCTTCATGGACGTCTTCATAGACGTCTTCATAGACATCTTCATGGTCGTCTTCATGGATGTCTTCATGGACGTCTTCATAGACATCTTCATGGACGTCTTCATGGACGTTTTCATGGACGTCTTCATGGACGTCTACACGGACATCTTCGTGGACGTCTTCAAGGACGCTTTCATGGACGTCTTGATGGACGTCTTCATGGATGCTTTCATGGATGCTTTCATGGACGCCTTCATGGACGTCTTCATGGTCATCTTCATGGATGTCTTCATGGACGTCTTCATGGACGTCTTGATGGACGTCTTGATGGACGTCTTGATGGACGTCTTCATCGATGCTTTCATGGATGCTTTCATGGACGCCTTCATAGACATCTTCATGGACGTCTTCATGGACGCTTTCATGGACATCTTTATGGACATCTTCATGGATGTCTTCACGGACGCTTTCATGGACGTCTTCATGGACGTCTTCATAGAAGCCTTCATGGACGTTTTCATGGACGCTTTCATGGACGTCTTTATGGACGTCTTCATGGATGTCTTCATGGACGCTTTCATGGACGTCTTTATGGACGTCTTCATGGATGTCTTCATGGACGCTTTCATGGACGTCTTCATGGACGTCTTCACAGATGTCTTCATGGACGTCTTCATGGAAGCCTTCATGGATGTCTTCACGGATGCTTTCATGGACATCCTCATGGACGTCTTGATGGACGTCTTCATGGATGCTTTCATGGATGCTTTCATGGACGCCTTCATGGACGTCTTCATGGTCATCTTCATGGATGTCTTCATGGACGTCTTCATGGACGTCTTCATAGACGTCTTCATAGACATCTTCATGGTCGTCTTCATGGATGTCTTCATGGACGTCTTCATAGACATCTTCATGGACGTCTTCATGGACGTTTTCATGGACGTCTTCATGGACGTCTACACGGACATCTTCATGGACGTCTTCAAGGACGCTTTCATGGACGTCTTTATGGACATCTTCATGGATGTCTTCACGGACGCTTTCATGGACGTCTTCATGGACGTCTTCATAGAAGCCTTCATGGACGTCTACACGGACATCTTCATGGACGTCTTCATGGACGCTTTCGTGGACGTCTTTATGGACATCTTCATGGATGTCTTCACGGACGCTTTCATGGACGTCTTCATGGACGTCTTCATAGAAGCCTTCATGGACGTTTTCATGGACGCTTTCATGGACGTCTTTATGGACGTCTTCATGGATGTTTCCATGGACGCTTTCATGGACGTCTTCATGGACGTCTTCACAGATGTCTTCATGGACGTCTTCATGGAAGCCTTCATGGATGTCTTCACGGATGTTTTCATGGAGATCTTCATGGACATCTTGATGGACGTCTTCATGGACGTCTTCATGGATGCTTTCATGGATGCTTTCATGGACGCCTTCATGGACGTCTTCATGGTCGTCTTCATGGATGTCTTCATGGACGTCTTCATAGACATCTTCATGGACGTCTTCACGGATGCTTTCATGGACGTCTTCATGGATGCCTTCATGGACGTTTTCATGGACGCTTTCATGGACGTCTTTATGGACGTCTTCATGGATGTCTTCATGGACGCTTTCATGGACGTCTTCATGGACGTCTTCAAGGACGCTTTCACGGACGTCTTTATGGACATCTTCATGGATGTCTTCACGGACGCTTTCATGGACGTCTTAATGGACGTCTTCATAGAAGCCTTCATGGACGTTTTCATGGACGCTTTCATGGACGTCTTTATGGACGTCTTCATGGATGTCTTCATGGACGCTTTCATGGACGTCTTCATGGACGTCTTCACAGATGTCTTCATGGACGTCTTCATGGAAGCCTTCATGGATGTCTTCACGGATGCTTTCATGGACATCTTCATGGACGTCTTGATGGACGTCTTGATGGACGTCTTCATGGATGCTTTCATGGATGCTTTCATGGACGCCTTCATGGACGTCTTCATGGTCATCTTCATGGATGTCTTCATGGACGTCTTCATGGACGTCTTCATGGACGTCTTCATAGACATCTTCATGGTCGTCTTCATGGATGTCTTCATGGACGTCTTCATAGACATCTTCATAGACATGTTCATGGTCGTCTTCATGGATGTCTTCATGGACGTCTTCATAGACATCTTCATGGACGTCTTCATGGACGCTTTCATGGACGTCTTTATGGACATCTTCATGGATGTCTTCATGGACGCTTTCATGGACGTCTTCATGGACGTCTTCATAGAAGCCTTAATGGACGTTTTCATGGACCCTTTCATGGACGTCTTTATGGACGTCTTCATGGATGTCTTCATGGACGTCTTCATGGACGTCTTCATAGACATCTTCATGGACGTCTTCACGGATGCTTTCATGGACGTCTTCATGGATGCCTTCATGGACGTGTTCATGGACGTCTTTATGGACGCTTTCATGGACGTCTTCATGGACGTCTACACGGAGACCTTCATGGACGTCTTCATGGACGCTTTCGTGGACGTCTTTATGGACATCTTCATGGATGTCTTCACGGACGCTTTCATGGACGTCTTCATGGACGTCTTCATAGAAGCCTTCATGGACGTTTTCATGGACGCTTTCATGGACGTCTTTATGGACGTCTTCATGGATGTCTTCATGGACGCCTTCATAGACATCTTCATGGACGTCTTCATGGACGCTTTCATGGACGTCTTCATAGACATCTTCATGGACGTCATCACGGATGCTTTCATGGACGTCTTCATGGATGCCTTCATAGAAGCCTTCATGGACGTTTTCATGGACGCTTTCATGGACGTCTTTATGGACGTCTTCATGGATGTCTTCATGGACGCTTTCATGGACGTCTTTATGGACGTCTTCATGGATGTCTTCATGGACGCTTTCATGGACGTCTTCATGGACGTCTTCACAGATGTCTTCATGGACGTCTTCATGGAAGCCTTCATGGATGTCTTCACGGATGCTTTCATGGACATCCTCATGGACGTCTTGATGGACGTCTTCATGGATGCTTTCATGGATGCTTTCATGGACGCCTTCATGGACGTCTTCATGGTCATCTTCATGGATGTCTTCATGGACGTCTTCATGGACGTCTTCATAGACGTCTTCATAGACATCTTCATGGTCGTCTTCATGGATGTTTTCATGGACGTCTTCATGGACGTCTTCATAGACGTCTTCATAGACATCTTCATGGTCGTCTTCATGGATGTCTTCATGGACGTCTTCATAGACATCTTCATAGACATGTTCATGGTCGTCTTCATGGATGTCTTCATGGACGTCTTCATAGACATCTTCATGGACGTCTTCATGGACGCTTTCATGGACGTCTTTATGGACATCTTCATGGATGTCTTCATGGACGCTTTCATGGACGTCTTCATGGACGTCTTCATAGAAGCCTTAATGGACGTTTTCATGGACCCTTTCATGGACGTCTTTATGGACGTCTTCATGGATGTCTTCATGGACGTCTTCATGGACGTCTTCATAGACATCTTCATGGACGTCTTCACGGATGCTTTCATGGACGTCTTCATGGATGCCTTCATGGACGTTTTCATGGACGTCTTTATGGACGCTTTCATGGACGTCTTCATGGACGTCTACACGGACATCTTCATGGACGTCTTCATGGACGCTTTCGTGGACGTCTTTATGGACATCTTCATGGATGTCTTCACGGACGCTTTCATGGACGTCTTCATGGACGTCTTCATAGAAGCCTTCATGGACGTTTTCATGGACGCTTTCATGTACGTCTTTATGGACGTCTTCATGGATGTCTTCATGGACGCCTTCATAGACATCTTCATGGACGTCTTCATGGACGCTTTCATGGACGTCTTCATAGACATCTTCATGGACGTCATCACGGATGCTTTCATGGACGTCTTCATGGATGTCTTCATGGACGCTTTCATGGACGTCTTTATGGACGTCTTCATGGATGTCTTCATGGACGCTTTCATGGACGTCTTCATGGACGTCTTCACAGATGTCTTCATGGACGTCTTCATGGAAGCCTTCATGGATGTCTTCACGGATGCTTTCATGGACATCCTCATGGACGTCTTGATGGACGTCTTCATGGATGCTTTCATGGATGCTTTCATGGACGCCTTCATGGACGTCTTCATGGTCATCTTCATGGATGTCTTCATGGACGTCTTCATGGACGTCTTCATAGACGTCTTCATAGACATCTTCATGGTCGTCTTCATGGATGTCTTCATGGACGTCTTCATAGACATCTTCATGGACGTCTTCACGGATGCTTTCATGGACGTCTTCATGGATGCCTTCATGGACGTTTTCATGGACGCTTTCATGGACGTCTTTATGGACGTCTTCATGGATGTCTTCATGGACGCTTTCATGGACGTCTTCATGGACGTCTTCAAGGACGCTTTCATGGACGTCTTTATGGACATCTTCATGGATGTCTTCACGGACGCTTTCATGGACGTCTTAATGGACGTCTTCATAGAAGCCTTCATGGACGTTTTCATGGACGCTTTCATGGACGTCTTTATGGACGTCTTCATGGATGTCTTCATGGACGCTTTCATGGACGTCTTCATGGACGTCTTCACAGATGTCTTCATGGACGTCTTCATGGAAGCCTTCATGGATGTCTTCACGGATGCTTTCATGGACATCTTCATGGACGTCTACACGGACATCTTCATGGGCGTCTTTATGGACGTCTTCATGGATGTCTTCATGGACGCCTTCATAGACATCTTCATGGACGTCTTCATGGACGCTTTCATGGACGTTATCATGGACGTCTTTATGGACGTCTTCATGGATGTCTTCACGGACGCTTTCATGGACGTCTTCATGGACGTCTACATAGAAGCCTTCATGGACGTTTTCATGGACGCTTTCATGGACGTCTTTATGGACGTCTTCATGGATGTCTTCATGGACGCCTTCATAGACATCTTCATGGACGTCTTCATGGACGCTTTCATGGACGTCTTTATGGACGTCTTCATGGATGTCTTCATGGACGCTGTCATGGACGTCTTCATGGACGTCTTCACAGATGTCTTCATGGACGTCTTCATGGAAGCCTTCATGGATGTCTTCACGGATGCTTTCATGGACATCTTCATGGACGTCTTGATGGACGTCTTGATGGACGTCTTCATGGACGTCTTCATGGATGCTTTCATGGATGCTTTCATGGACGCCTTCATGGACGTCTTCATGGTCATCTTCATGGATGTCTTCATGGACGTCTTCATGGACGTCTTCATAGACATCTTCATGGTCGTCTTCATGGATGTCTTCATGGACGTCTTCATAGACATCTTCATAGACATCTTCATGGTCGTCTTCATGGATGTCTTCATGGACGTCTTCATAGACATCTTCATGGACGTCTTCATGGACGCTTTCATGGACGTCTTCACAGACATCTTCATGGATGTCTTCACGGACGCTTTCATGGACGTCTTCATGGACGTCTTCATAGAAGCCTTCATGGACGTTTTCATGGACGCTTTCATGGACGTCTTTATGGACGTCTTCATGGATGTCTTCATGGACGTCTTCATGGACGTCTTCATAGACATCTTCATGGACGTCTTCACGGATGCTTTCATGGACGTCTTCATGGATGCCTTCATGGACGTTTTCATGGACGTCTTTATGGACGTCTTCATGGACGCTTTCATGGACGTCTTCATGGACGTCTACACGGACATCTTCATGGACGTCTTCATGGACGCTTTCGTGGACGTCTTTATGGACATCTTCATGGATGTCTTCACGGACGCTTTCATGGACGTCTTCATGGACGTCTTCATAGAAGCCTTCATGGACGTTTTCATGGACGCTTTCATGGACGTCTTTATGGACGTCTTCATGGATGTCTTCATGGACGCCTTCATGGACGTCTTCATGGAAGCCTTCATGGATGTCTTCACGGATGCTTTCATGGACATCTTCATGGACGTCTTGATGGACGTCTTGATGGACGTCTTCATGGATGCTTTCATGGATGCTTTCATGGACGCCTTCATGGACGTCTTCATGGTCATCTTCATGGATGTCTTCATGGACGTCTTCATGGACGTCTTCATGGACGTCTTCATAGACATCTTCATGGTCGTCTTCATGGATGTCTTCATGGACGTCTTCATAGACATCTTCATAGACATGTTCATGGTCGTCTTCATGGATGTCTTCATGGACGTCTTCATAGACATCTTCATGGACGTCTTCATGGACGCTTTCATGGACGTCTTTATGGACATCTTCATGGATGTCTTCATGGACGCTTTCATGGACGTCTTCATATACGTCTTCATAGAAGCCTTAATGGACGTTTTCATGGACGCTTTTATGGACGTCTTTATGGACGTCTTCATGGATGTCTTCATGGACGTCTTCATGGACGTCTTCATAGACATCTTCATGGACGTCTTCACGGATGCTTTCATGGACGTCTTCATGGATGCCTTCATGGATGTTTTCATGGACGTCTTTATGGACGTCTTCATGGACGCTTTCATGGACGTCTTCATGGACGTCTACACGGACATCTTCATGGGCGTCTTCATGGACGCTTTCGTGGACGTCTTTATGGACGTCTTCATGGATGTCTTCATGGACGCCTTCATAGACATCTTCATGGACGTCTTCATGGACGCTTTCATGGACGTTATCATGGACGTCTTTATGGACGTCTTCATGGATGTCTTCACGGACACTTTCATGGACGTCTTCATGGACGTCTTCATAGAAGCCTTCATGGACGTTTTCATGGACGCTTTCATGGACGTCTTTATGGACGTCTTCATGGATGTCTTCATGGACGCCTTCATAGACATCTTCATGGACGTCTTCATGGACGCTTTCATGGACGTCTTTATGGACGTCTTCATGGATGTCTTCATGGACGCTGTCATGGACGTCTTCATGGACGTCTTCACAGATGTCTTCATGGACGTCTTCATGGAAGCCTTCATGGACGTCTTCATAGACATCTTCATAGACATCTTCATGGTCGTCTTCATGGATGTCTTCATGGACGTCTTCATAGACATCTTCATGGACGTCTTCATGGACGCTTTCATGGACGTCTTTATGGACATCTTCATGGATGTCTTCACGGACGCTTTCATGGACGTCTTCATGGACGTCTTCATAGAAGCCTTCATGGACGTTTTCATGGACGCTTTCATGGACGTCTTTATGGACGTCTTCATGGATGTCTTCATGGACGCTTTCATGAACGTCTTCATGGACGTCTTCACAGATGTCTTCATGGACGTCTTCATGGAAGCCTTCATGGATGTCTTCACGGATGCTTTCATGGACATCTTCATGGACGTCTTGATGGACGTCTTCATGGATGTTTTCATGGATGCTTTCATTGACGCCTTCATGGACGTCTTCATGGTCATCTTCATGGATGTCTTCATGGACGTCTTCATGGACGTCTTCATAGACATCTTCATGGTCGTCTTCATGGACGTCTTCATGGACGTTTTCATGGACTTGTTCATGGATGTCTACACGGACATCTTCATGGACGCCTTAATGGACGCTTTCATGGACGTCTTTATGGACATCTTCATGGATGTCTTCACGGACGCTTTCATGGATGTCTTCATGGACGTCTTCATAGAACCCTTCATGGACGTCTTTATGGACGTCTTCATGGATGTCTTCATGGATGTCTTCATGGATGCCTTCATGGACGTTTTCATGGACGTCTTTATGGACGTCATCATCGACGCTTTCCCTGGACGTCTTCATGGAAGTCTACACGGACATCTTCATGGACGTCTTCATGGACGCTTTCATGGACGTCTTTATGGACATCTTCATGGATGTCTTCACGGACGCTTTCATGGACGTCTTCATGGACGTCTTCATAGAAGCCTTCATGGACGTTTTCATGGACGCTTTCATGGACGTCTTTATGGACGTCTTCATGGATGTCTTCATGGACGTTTTCATGGACGTCTTTATGGACGTCTTCATGGACGCTTTCATGGACGTCTTCATGGACGTCTACACGGACATCTTCATGGACGTCTTCATGGACGCTTTCATGGACGTCTTTATGGACATCTTCATGGATGTCTTCACGGAGGCTTTCATGGACGCCTTCATGGACGTCCTCATAGGAGCCTTCATGGACGTTTTCATGGACGCTTTTATGGACGTCTTTATGGACGTCTTCATGGATGTCTTCATGGACGCTTTCATGGACGTCTTCATGGACGTCTTCACAGATGTCTTCATGGACGTCTTCATGGAAGCCTTCATGGATGTCTTCACGGATGCTTTCATGGACATCTTCATGGACGTCTTGATGGACGTCTTGATGGACGTCTTCATGGACGTCTTCATAGACATCTTCATGGACGTCTTCACGGATGCTTTCATGGACGTCTTCATGGATGCCTTCATGGACGTTTTCATGGACGTCTTTATGGACGTCTTCATGGACGCTTTCATGGACGTCTTCATGGACGTCTACACGGACATCTTCATGGACGTCTTCATGGACGCTTTCGTGGACGTCTTTATGGACATCTTCATGGATGTCTTCACGGACGCTTTCATGGACGTCTTCATGGACGTCTTCATAGAAGCCTTCATGGACGTTTTCATGGACGCTTTCATGGACGTCTTTATGGACGTCTTCATGGATGTCTTCATGGACGCCTTCATGGACGTCTTCATGGAAGCCTTCATGGATGTCTTCACGGATGCTTTCATGGACATCTTCATGGACGTCTTGATGGACGTCTTGATGGACGTCTTCATGGATGCTTTCATGGATGCTTTCATGGACGCCTTCATGGACGTCTTCATGGTCATCTTCATGGATGTCTTCATGGACGTCTTCATGGACGTCTTCATGGACGTCTTCATAGACATCTTCATGGTCGTCTTCATGGATGTCTTCATGGACGTCTTTATAGACATCTTCATAGACATGTTCATGGTCGTCTTCATGGATGTCTTCATGGACGTCTTCATAGACATCTTCATGGACGTCTTCATGGACGCTTTCATGGACGTCTTTATGGACATCTTCATGGATGTCTTCATGGACGCTTTCATGGACGTCTTCATATACGTCTTCATAGAAGCCTTAATGGACGTTTTCATGGACGCTTTTATGGACGTCTTTATGGACGTCTTCATGGATGTCTTCATGGACGTCTTCATGGACGTCTTCATAGACATCTTCATGGACGTCTTCACGGATGCTTTCATGGACGTCTTCATGGATGCCTTCATGGATGTTTTCATGGACGTCTTTATGGACGTCTTCATGGACGCTTTCATGGACGTCTTCATGGACGTCTACACGGACATCTTCATGGGCGTCTTCATGGACGCTTTCGTGGACGTCTTTATGGACGTCTTCATGGATGTCTTCATGGACGCCTTCATAGACATCTTCATGGAAGTCTTCATGGACGCTTTCATGGACGTTATCATGGACGTCTTTATGGACGTCTTCATGGATGTCTTCACGGACACTTTCATGGACGTCTTCATGGACGTCTTCATAGAAGCCTTCATGGACGTTTTCATGGACGCTTTCATGGACGTCTTTATGGACGTCTTCATGGATGTCTTCATGGACGCCTTCATAGACATCTTCATGGACGTCTTCATGGACGCTTTCATGGACGTCTTTATGGACGTCTTCATGGATGTCTTCATGGACGCTGTCATGGACGTCTTCATGGACGTCTTCACAGATGTCTTCATGGACGTCTTCATGGAAGCCTTCATGGACGTCTTCATAGACATCTTCATAGACATCTTCATGGTCGTCTTCATGGATGTCTTCATGGACGTCTTCATAGACATCTTCATGGACGTCTTCATGGACGCTTTCATGGACGTCTTTATGGACATCTTCATGGATGTCTTCACGGACGCTTTCATGGACGTCTTCATGGACGTCTTCATAGAAGCCTTCATGGACGTTTTCATGGACGCTTTCATGGACGTCTTTATGGACGTCTTCATGGATGTCTTCATGGACGCTTTCATGAACGTCTTCATGGACGTCTTCACAGATGTCTTCATGGACGTCTTCATGGAAGCCTTCATGGATGTCTTCACGGATGCTTTCATGGACATCTTCATGGACGTCTTGATGGACGTCTTCATGGATGTTTTCATGGATGCTTTCATTGACGCCTTCATGGACGTCTTCATGGTCATCTTCATGGATGTCTTCATGGACGTCTTCATGGACGTCTTCATAGACATCTTCATGGTCGTCTTCATGGACGTCTTCATGGACGTTTTCATGGACTTGTTCATGGATGTCTACACGGACATCTTCATGGACGCCTTAATGGACGCTTTCATGGACGTCTTTATGGACATCTTCATGGATGTCTTCACGGACGCTTTCATGGATGTCTTCATGGACGTCTTCATAGAACCCTTCATGGACGTCTTTATGGACGTCTTCATGGATGTCTTCATGGATGTCTTCATGGATGCCTTCATGGACGTTTTCATGGACGTCTTTATGGACGTCATCATCGACGCTTTCCCTGGACGTCTTCATGGAAGTCTACACGGACATCTTCATGGACGTCTTCATGGACGCTTTCATGGACGTCTTTATGGACATCTTCATGGATGTCTTCACGGACGCTTTCATGGACGTCTTCATGGACGTCTTCATAGAAGCCTTCATGGACGTTTTCATGGACGCTTTCATGGACGTCTTTATGGACGTCTTCATGGATGTCTTCATGGACGTTTTCATGGACGTCTTTATGGACGTCTTCATGGACGCTTTCATGGACGTCTTCATGGACGTCTACACGGACATCTTCATGGACGTCTTCATGGACGCTTTCATGGACGTCTTTATGGACATCTTCATGGATGTCTTCACGGAGGCTTTCATGGACGTCTTCATGGACGTCCTCATAGGAGCCTTCATGGACGTTTTCATGGACGCTTTTATGGACGTCTTTATGGACGTCTTCATGGATGTCTTCATGGACGCTTTCATGGACGTCTTCATGGACGTCTTCACAGATGTCTTCATGGACGTCTTCATGGAAGCCTTCATGGATGTCTTCACGGATGCTTTCATGGACATCTTCATGGACGTCTTGATGGACGTCTTGATGGACGTCTTCATGGACGTCTTCATGGATGCTTTCATGGATGCTTTCATGGACGCCTTCATGGACGTCTTCATGGTCATCTTCATGGATGTCTTCATGGACGTCTTCATGGACGTCTTCATAGACATCTTCATGGTCGTCTTCATGGATTTCTTCATGGACGTCTTCATAGACATCTTCATAGACATCTTCATGGTCGTCTTCATGGATGTCTTCATGGACGTCTTCATAGACATCTTCATGGACGTCTTCATGGACGCTTTCATGGACGTCTTTATGGACATCTTCATGGATGTCTTCACGGACGCTTTCATGGACGTCTTCATGGACGTCTTCATAGAAGCCTTCATGGACGTTTTCATGGACGCTTTCATGGACGTCTTTATGGACGTCTTCATGGATGTCTTCATGGACGCTTTCATGAACGTCTTCATGGACGTCTTCACAGATGTCTTCATGGACGTCGTCATGGAAGCCTTCATGGATGTCTTCACGGATGCTTTCATGGACATCTTCATGGACGTCTTGATGGACGTCTTCATGGATGCTTTCATGGATGCTTTCATGGACGCCTTCATGGACGTCTTCATGGTCATCTTCATGGATGTCTTCAAGGACGTCTTCATGGACGTCTTCATGGACGTCTTCATAGACATCTTCATGGTCGTCTTCATGGATGTCTTCATGGACGTCTTCATAGACATCTTCATAGACATCTTCATGGTCGTCTTCATGCATGTCTTCATGGACGTCTTCATAGACGTCTTCATAGACATCTTCATGGACGTCTTCATGGACGCTTTCATGGACGTCTTTATGGACATCTTCATGGATGTCTTCATGGACGCTTTCATGGACGTCTTCATGGACGTCTTCATAGAAGCCTTAATGGACGTTTTCATGGACGCTTTTATGGACGTCTTAATGGATGTCTTCATGGACGCTTTCATGGACGTCTTCATGTACGTCTTCATAGATGTCTTCATGGACGTCTTCATGGAAGCCTTCATGGATGTCTTCCCGGATGTTTTCATGGACATCTTCATGGACGTCTTGATGGACGTCTTGATGGACGTCTTCATGGATGCTTTCATGGATGCTTTCATGGACGCCTTCATAGACATCTTCATGGACATCTTCATGGACGCTTTCATGGACGTCTTTATGGACATCTTCATGGATGTCTTCACGGACGCTTTCATGGACGTCTTCATGGACGTCTTCATAGAAGCCTTCATGGACGTTTTCATGGACGTTTTCATGGACGCTTTCATGGACGTCTTTATGGACGTCTTCATGGATGTCTTCATGGACGCTTTCATGGACGTCTTCATGGACGTCTTCACAGATGTCTTCATGGACGTCTTCATGGAAGCCTTCATGGATGTCTTCATGGATGCTTTCATGGACATCTTCATGGACGTCTTGATGGACGTCTTCATGGATGCTTTCATGGATGCTTTCATGGACGCCTTCATGGACGTCTTCATGGTCATCTTCATGGATGTCTTCATGGACGTCTTCATGGACGTCTTGATGGACGTCTTGATGGACGTCTTGATGGACGTCTTCATGGATGCTTTCATGGATGCTTTCATGTACGCCTTCATAGACATCTTCATGGACGTCTTCATGGACGCTTTCATGGACGTCTTTATGGACATCTTCATGGATGTCTTCACGGACGCTTTCATGGACGTCTTCATGGACGTCTTCATAGAAGCCTTCATGGACGTTTTCATGGACGCTTTCATGGACGTCTTTATGGACGTCTTCATGGATGTCTTCATGGACGCTTTCATGGACGTCTTCATGGACGTCTTCACAGATGTCTTCATGGACGTCTTCATGGAAGCCTTCATGGATGTCTTCACGGATGCTTTCATGGACATCCTCATGGACGTCTTGATGGACGTCTTCATGGATGCTTTCATGGATGCTTTCATGGACGCCTTCATGGACGTCTTCATGGTCATCTTCATGGATGTCTTCATGGACGTCTTCATTGACGTCTTCATAGACGTCTTCATAGACATCTTCATGGTCGTCTTCATGGATGTCTTCATGGACGTCTTCATAGACATCTTCATGGACGTCTTCATGGACGTTTTCATGGACGTCTTCATGGACGTCTACACGGACATCTTCATGGACGTCTTCAAGGACGCTTTCATGGACGTCTTTATGGACATCTTCATGGATGTCTTCACGGACGCTTTCATGGACGTCTTCATGGACGTCTTCATAGAAGCCTTCATGGACGTCTACACGGACATCTTCATGGACGTCTTCATGGACGCTTTCGTGGACGTCTTTATGGACATCTTCATGGATGTCTTCACGGACGCTTTCATGGACGTCTTCATGGACGTCTTCATAGAAGCCTTCATGGACGTTTTCATGGACGCTTTCATGGACGTCTTTATGGACGTCTTCATGGATGTCTTCATGGACGCTTTCATGGACGTCTTCATGGACGTCTTCACAGATGTCTTCATGGACGTCTTCATGGAAGCCTTCATGGATGTCTTCACGGATGTTTTCATGGACATCTTCATGGACATCTTGATGGACGTCTTCATGGATGCTTTCATGGATGCTTTCATGGACGCCTTCATGGACGTCTTCATGGTCGATTTCATGGACGTCTTCATGGACGTCTTCATAGACGTCTTCATGGACGTCTTCACGGATGCTTTCATGGACGTCTTCATGGATGCCTTCATGGACGTTTTCATGGACGTCTTTATGGACGTCTTCATGGACGCTTTCATGGACGTCTTCATGGACGTCTACACGGACATCTTCATGGACGTCTTCATGGACGCTTTCATGGACGTCTTTATGGACATCTTCATGGATGTCTTCACGGACGCTTTCATGGACGTCTTCATGGACGTCTTCATAGAAGCCTTCATGGACGTTTTCATGGACGCTTTCATGGACGTCTTTATGGACGTCTTCATGGATGTCTTCATGGACGCTTTCATGGACGTCTTCATGGACGTCTTCACAGATGTCTTCATGGACGTCTTCATGGAAGCCTTCATGGATGTCTTCACGGATGCTTTCATGGACATCTTCATGGACGTCTTGATGGACGTCTTGATGGACGTCTTCATGGATGCTTTCATGGATGCTTTCATGGACGCCTTCATGGACGTCTTCATGGTCATCTTCATGGATGTCTTCATGGACGTCTTCATGGACGTCTTCATGGACATCTTCATGGTCGTCTTCATGGATGTCTTCATGGACGTCTTCATAGACATCTTCATAGACATGTTCATGGTCGTCTTCATGGATGTCTTCATGGACGTCTTCATGGACATCTTCATGGACGTCTTCATGGATGTTTTCATGGACGTCTTTATGGACATCTTCATGGATGTCTTCATGGACGCTTTCATGGACGTCTTCATGGACGTCTTCATAGAAGCCTTAATGAACATTTTCATGGACGCTTTTATGGACGTCTTTGTGGAGGTCTTCATGGATGTCTTCATGGACGTCTTCATGGACGTCTTCATAGACATCTTCATGGACGTCTTCACGGATGCTTTCATGGACGTCTTCATGGATGCCTTCATGGACGTTTTCTTGGACGTCTTTATGGACGTCTTCATGGAC
Organism: Telmatherina bonti; assembly: GCF_933228915.1. Taxonomy (NCBI): domain Eukaryota; kingdom Metazoa; phylum Chordata; class Actinopteri; order Atheriniformes; family Telmatherinidae; genus Telmatherina; species Telmatherina bonti. The sequence goes on from NC_136630.1 coordinate 2,000,022, forward strand.
GCTTTCATGGACGTCTTCATGGACGTCTACACGGACATCTTCATGGACGTCTTCATGGACGCTTTCGTGGACGTCTTTATGGACATCTTCATGTATGTCTTCACGGACGCTTTCACGGACGTCTTCATGGACGTCTTCATAGAAGCCTTCATGGACGTTTTCATGGACGCTTTCATGGACGTCTTTATGGACGTCTTCATGGATGCTTTCATGGATGCTTTCATTGACGCCTTCATGGACGTCTTCATGGACGTCTTCACAGATGTCTTCATGGACGTCTTCATGGAAGCCTTCATGGATGTCTTCACGGATGCTTTCATGGACATCTTCATGGACGTCTTGATGGACGTCTTGATGGACGTCTTGATGGACGTCTTCATGGATGCTTTCATGGATGCTTTCATGGACGCCTTCATGGACGTCTTCATGGTCATCTTCATGGATGTCTTCATGGACGTCTTCATGGACGTCTTCATGGACGTCTTCATAGACATCTTCATGGTCGTCTTCATGGATGTCTTCATGGACGTCTTCATAGACATCTTCATAGACATGTTCATGGTCGTCTTCATGGATGTCTTCATGGACGTCTTCATAGACATCTTCATGGACGTCTTCATGGACGCTTTCATGGACGTCTTCATGGACGTCTTCATAGAAGCCTTAATGGACGTTTTCATGGACGCTTTTATGGACGTCTTTATGGACGTCTTTATGGATGTCTTCATTGACGTCTTCATGGACGTCTTCATAGACATCTTCATGGACGTCTTCACGGATGCTTTCATGGACGTCTTCATGGATGCCTTCATGGACGTTTTCATGGACGTCTTTATGGACGTCTTCATGGACGCTTTCATGGACGTCTTCATGGACGTCTACACGGACATCTTCATGGACGTCTTCATGGACGCTTTCGTGGACGTCTTTATGGACATCTTCATGGATGTCTTCACGGACGCTTTCATGGACGTCTTCATGGACGTCTTCATAGAAGCCTTCATGGACGTTTTCATGGACGCTTTCATGGACGTCTTTATGGACGTCTTCATGGATGTCTTCATGGACGCTTTCATGGACGTCTTCATGGACGTCTTCACAGATGTCTTCATGGACGTCTTCATGGAAGCCTTCATGGATGTCTTCACGGATGCTTTCATGGACATCTTCATGGACGTCTTGATGGACGTCTTGATGGACGTCTTCATGGACGTCTTCATGGATGCTTTCATGGATGCTTTCATGGACGCCTTCATGGACGTCTTCATGGTCATCTTCATGGATGTCTTCATGGACGTCTTCATGGACGTCTTCATAGACATATTCATGGTCGTCTTCATGGATGTCTTCATGGACGTCTTCATAGACATCTTCATAGACATGTTCATGGTCGTCTTCATGGATGTCTTCATGGACGTCTTCATAGACATCTTCATGGACGTCTTCATGGACGCTTTCATTGACGTCTTTATGGACATCTTCATGGATGTCTTCACGGACGCTTTCATGGACGTCTTCATGGACGTCTTCATAGAAGCCTTCATGGACGTTTTCATGGACGCTTTCATGGACGTCTTTATGGACGTCTTCATGGATGTCTTCATGGACGCTTTCATGAACGTCTTCATGGACGTCTTCACAGATGTCTTCATGGACGTCTTCATGGAAGCCTTCATGGATGTCTTCACGGATTCTTTCATGGACATCTTCATGGACGTCTTGATGGACGTCTTGATGGACGTCTTCATGGATGCTTTCATGGATGCTTTCATTGACGCCTTCATGGACGTCTTCATGGTCATCTTCATGGATGTCTTCATGGACGTCTTCATGGACGTCTTCATAGACATCTTCATGGTCGTCTTCATGGACGTCTTCATGGACGTTTTCATGGACTTCTTCATGGATGTCTACACGGACATCTTCATGGACGCCTTAATGGACGCTTTCATGGACGTCTTTATGGACATCTTCATGGATGTCTTCACGGACGCTTTCATGGACGTCTTCATGGACATCTTCATAGAAGCCTTCATGGACGTTTTCATGGACGCTTTCATGGACGTCTTTATGGACGTCTTCATGGATGTCTTCATGGATGTCTTCATGGACGTCTTCATGGATGCCTTCATGGACGTTTTCATGGACGTCTTTATGGACGTCTTCATGGACGCTTTCATGGACGTCTTCATGGAAGTCTACACGGACATCTTCATTGACGTCTTCATGGACGCTTTCATGGACGTCTTCATGGACGTCTTTATGGACATCTTCATGGATGTCTTCACGGACGCTTTCATGGACGTCTTCATGGACGTCTTCATAGAAGCCTTCATGGACGTTTTCATGGACGCTTTCATGGACGTCTTTATGGACGTCTTCATGGATGTCTTCATGGATGTCTTCATGGACGTCTTCATGGATGCCTTCATGGACGTCTTCATGGTCATCTTCATGGATGTCTTCATGGACGTCTTCATGGACGTCTTCATAGACATCTTCATGGTCGTCTTCATGGATGTCTTCATGGACGTCTTCATAGACATCTTCATAGACATGTTCATGGTCGTCTTCATGGATGTCTTCATGGACGTCTTCATAGACATCTTCATGGACGTCTTCATGGACGCTTTCATGGACGTCTTTATGGACATCTTCATGGATGTCTTCACGGACGCTTTCATGGACGTCTTCATGGACGTCTTCATAGAAGCCTTCATGGACGTTTTCATGGACGCTTTCATGGACGTCTTTATGGACGTCTTCATGGATGTCTTCATGGATGTCTTCATGGACGTCTTCATGGATGCCTTCATGGACGTTTTCATGGACGTCTTTATGGACGTCTTCATGGACGCTTTCATGGACGTCTTCATGGACGTCTACACGGACATCTTCATGGACGTCTTCATGGACGTCTACACGGACATCTTCATGGACGTCTTCATGGACGCTTTCATGGACGTCTTTATGGACATCTTCATGGATGTCTTCACGGACGCTTTCCTGGACGTCTTCATGGACGTCTTCATGGACGTTTTCATGGACGCTTTCATGGACGTCTTTATGGACGTCTTCATGGATGTCTTCATGGACGTTTTCATGGACGTCTTTATGGACGTCTTCATGGACGCTTTCATTGACGTCTTCATGGACGACTACACGGACATCTTCATGGACGTCTTCATGGACGCTTTCATGGACGTCTTCATGGACATCTTCATGGATGTCTTCACGGACGCTTTCATGGACGTCTTCATGGACGTCTTCATAGAAGCCTTCATGGACTTTTTCATGGACGCTTTCATGGACATCTTTATGGATCTCTTCATGGATGTCTTCATGGACGTCTTCATGGATGCCTTCATGGACGTTTTCATGGATGTCTTTATGGACGTCTTCATGGACGCTTTCATGGACGTCTTCATGGACGTCTACACGGACATCTTCATGGACGTCTTCATGGACGCTTTCATGGACGTCTTTATGGACATCTTCATGGATGTCTTCACGGACGCTTTCATGGACGTCTTCATGGACGTCTTCATAGAAGCCTTCATGGACGTTTTCATGGACGCTTTCATGGACGTCTTTATGGACGTCTTCATGGATGTCTTCATGGACGCTTTCATGGACGTCTTCATGGACGTCTTCACAGATGTCTTCATGGACGTCTTCATGGAAGCCTTCATGGATGTCTTCACGGATGTTTTCATGGACATCTTCATGGACGTCTTGATGGACGTCTTCATGGACGTCTTCATGGATGCTTTCATGGATGCTTTCATGGACGCCTTCATGGACGTCTTCATGGTCATCTTCATGGATGTCTTCATGGACGTCTTCATGGACGCTTTCATGGACGTCTTCATGGACGTCTACACGGACATCTTCATGGACGTCTTCATGGACTTCAACACGGACATCTTCATGGACGTCTTCATGGACGCTTTCATGGACGTCTTTATGGACATCTTCATGGATGTCTTCACGGACGCTTTCATGGACGTCTTCATGGACGTCTTCATAGAAGCCTTCATGGACGTTTTCATGGACGCTTTCATGGACGTCTTTATGGACGTCTTCATGGATGCCTTCATGGACGTTTTCATGGACGTCTTTATGGACGTCTTCAAGGACGCTTTCATGGACGTCTTCATGGACGTCTACACGGACATCTTCATTGACGTCTTCATGGACGCTTTCATGGATGTCTTTATGGACATCTTCATGGATGTCTTCACGGACGCTTTCATGGACGTCTTCATGGACGTCTTCATAGAAGCCTTCATGGACGTTTTCATGGACGCTTTCATGGACGTCTTTATGGACGTCTTCATGGATGTCTTCATGGACGCTTTCATGGACGTCTTCATGGACATCTTCACAGATGTCTTCATGGACGTCTTCATGGAAGCCTTCATGGATGTCTTCACGGATGTTTTCATGGACATCTTCATGGACGTCTTGATGGACGTCTTCACGGTCATCTTCATGGATGTCTTCATGGACGTCTTCATGGACGTCTTCATGGACGTCTTCATAGACATCTTCATGGTCGTCTTCATGGATGTCTTCATGGACGTCTTCATAGACATCTTCATAGACATCTTCATGGTCGTCTTCATGGATGTCTTCATGGACGTCTTCATAGACATCTTCATGGACGTCTTCATGGACGCTTTCATGGACGTCTTTATGGACATCTTCACGGATGTCTTCATGGACGCTTTCATGGACGTCTTCATGGACGTCTTCATAGAAGCCTTAATGGACGTTTTCATGGACGCTTTTATGGACGTCTTTATGGACGTCTTCATGGATGTCTTCATGGACGCTTTCATGGACGTCTTCATGTACGTCTTCACAGATGTCTTCATGGACGTCTTCATGGAAGCCTTCATGGATGTCTTCACGGATGTTTTCATGGACATCTTCATGGACGTCTTGATGGACGTCTTCATGGATGCTTTCATGGATGCTTTCATGGACGCCTTCATAGACATCTTCATGGACGTCTTCATGGACGCTTTCATGGACGTCTTTATGGACGTCTTCATGGATGTCTTCATGGACGCTTTCATGGACGTCTTCATGGACGTCTTCACAGATGTCTTCATAGACGTCTTCATGGAAGCCTTCATGGATGTCTTCACGGATGCTTTCATGGACATCTTCATGGACGTCTTGATGGACGTCTTCATGGATGCTTTCATGGATGCTTTCATGGACGCCTTCATGGACGTCTTCATGGTCATCTTCATGGATGTCTTCATGGACGTCTTCATAGACATCTTCATGGTCGTCTTCATGGATGTCTTCATGGACGTCTTCATAGACATCTTCATGGACGTCTTCATGGACGTTTTCATGGACTTCTTCATGGACGTCTACACGGACATCTTCATGGACGCCTTAATGGACGCTTTCATGGACGTCTTTATGGACATCTTCATGGATGTCTTCACGGACGCTTTCATGGACGTCTTCATGGACGTCTTCATAGAAGCCTTCATGGACGTTTTCATGGACGCTTTCATGGACGTCTTTATGGACGTCTTCATGGATGTCTTCATGGATGTCTTCATGGACGTCTTCATGGATGCCTTCATGGACGTTTTCATGGACGTCTTTATGGACGTCTTCATGGACGCTTTCATGGACGTCTTCATGGACGTCTACACGGACATCTTCATGGACGTCTTCATGGACGTCTACACGGACATCTTCATGGACGTCTTCATGGACGCTTTCATGGACGTCTTTATGGACGTCTTTTTGGACGTCTTCATGGATGTCTTCATGGACGTTTTCATGGACGTCTTTATGGACGTCTTCATGGACGCTTTCATGGACGTCTTTATGGACGTCTTCATGGATGTCTTCATGGACGTTTTCATGGACGTCTTTATGGACGTCTTCATGGACGCTTTCATGGACGTCTTTATGGACGTCTTCATGGATGTCTTCATGGACGTTTTCATGGACGTCTTTATGGACGTCTTCATGGACGCTTTCATGGACGTCTTCATGGACGTCTACACGGACATCTTCATGGACGTCTTCATGGACGCTTTCATGGACGTCTTTATGGACATCTTCATGGATGTCTTCACGGACGCTTTCATGGACGTCTTCATGGACGTCTTCATAGAAGCCTTCATGGACGTTTTCATGGACGCTTTCATGGACGTCTTTATGGACGTCTTCATGGATGTCTTCATGGACGTTTTCATGGACGTCTTTATGGACGTCTTCATGGACGCTTTCATGGACGTCTTCTTGGACGTCTACACGGACATCTTCATGGACGTCTTCATGGACGCTTTCATGGACGTCTTCATGGACATCTTCATGGATGTCTTCACGGACGCTTTCATGGACGTCTTCATGGACGTCTTCATAGAAGCCTTCATGGACGTTTTCATGGACGCTTTCATGGACATCTTTATGGATGTCTTCATGGATGTCTTCATGGACGTCTTCATGGATGCCTTCATGGACGTTTTCATGGACGTCTTTATGGACGTCTTCATGGACGCTTTCATGGACGTCTTCATGGACGTCTACACGGACATCTTCATGGACGTCTTCATGGACGCTTTCATGGACGTCTTTATGGACATCTTCATGGATGTCTTCACGGACGCTTTCATGGACGTCTTCATAGAAGCCTTCATGGACGTTTTCATGGACGCTTTCATGGACGTCTTTATGGACGTCTTCATGGATGTCTTCATGGACGCTTTCATGGACGTCTTCATGGACGTCTTCACAGATGTCTTCATGGACGTCTTCATGGAAGCCTTCATGGATGTCTTCACGGATGTTTTCATGGACATCTTCATGGACGTCTTGATGGACGTCTTCACGGTCATCTTCATGGATGTCTTCATGGACGTCTTCATGGACGTCTTCATGGACGTCTTCATAGACATCTTCATGGTCGTCTTCATGGATGTCTTCATGGACGTCTTCATAGACATCTTCATAGACATCTTCATGGTCGTCTTCATGGATGTCTTCATGGACGTCTTCATGGACGTCTTCATAGACATCTTCATGGACGTCTTCATGGACGCTTTCATGGACGTCTTTATGGACATCTTCACGGATGTCTTCATGGACGCTTTCATGGACGTCTTCATGGACGTCTTCATAGAAGCCTTAATGGACGTTTTCATGGACGCTTTTATGGACGTCTTTATGGACGTCTTCATGGATGTCTTCATGGACGCTTTCATGGACGTCTTCATGTACGTCTTCACAGATGTCTTCATGGACGTCTTCATGGAAGCCTTCATGGATGTCTTCACGGATGTTTTCATGGACATCTTCATGGACGTCTTGATGGACGTCTTCATGGATGCTTTCATGGATGCTTTCATGGACGCCTTCATGGACATCTTCATGGACGTCTTCATGGACGCTTTCATGGACGTCTTTATGGACGTCTTCATGGATGTCTTCATGGACGCTTTCATGGACGTCTTCATGGACGTCTTCACAGATGTCTTCATAGACGTCTTCATGGAAGCCTTCATGGATGTCTTCACGGATGCTTTCATGGACATCTTCATGGACGTCTTGATGGACGTCTTCATGGATGCTTTCATGGATGCTTTCATGGACGCCTTCATGGACGTCTTCATGGTCATCTTCATGGATGTCTTCATGGACGTCTTCATGGACGTCTTCATAGACATCTTCATGGTCGTCTTCATGGATGTCTTCATGGACGTCTTCATAGACATCTTCATGGACGTCTTCATGGACGTTTTCATGGACGTCTTCATGGACGTCTACACGGACATCTTCATGGATGTCTTCATGGACGCTTTCATGGACGTCTTTATGGACATCTTCATGGACGTCTTCATGGACGTCTTCATAGAAGCCTTCATGGACGTTTTCATGGACGCTTTCATGGTCGTCTTTATGGACGTCTTCATGGATGTCTTCATGGATGTCTTCATGGACGTCTTCATGGATGCCTTCATGGACGTTTTCATGGACGTCTTTTTGGACGTCTTCATGGACGCTTTCATGGACGTCTTCATGGACGTCTACACGGACATCTTCATGGACGTCTTCATGGACGCTTTCATGGACGTCTTTATGGACATCTTCATGGATGTCTTCACTGACGCTTTCATGGACGTCTTCATGGACGTCCTCATAGAAGCCTTCATGGACGTTTTCATGGACGCTTTCATGGACGTCTTTATGGACGTCTTCATGGATGTCTTCATGGATGCTTTCATGGACGTCTTCATGGACGTCTTCACAGATGTCTTCATGGACGTCTTCATGGAAGCCTTCATGGATGTCTTCATGGATGCTTTCATGGACATCTTCATGGACGTCTTGATGGACGTCTTGATGGACGTCTTGATGGACGTCTTGATGGACGTCTTCATGGATGCTTTCATGGACGCCTTCATGGACGTCTTCATGGATGTCTTCATGGACGTCTTCATGGACGTCTTCATGGACGTCTTCATAGACATCTTCATGGTCGTCTTCATGGATGTCTTCATGGACGTCTTCATAGACATCTTCATAGACATCTTCATGGTCGTCTTCATGGATGTCTTCATGGACGTCTTCATAGACATCTTCATGGACGTCTTCATGGACGCTTTCATGGACGTCTTTATGGACATCATGGATGTCTTCATGGACGCTTTCATGGACGTCTTCATGGACGTCTTCATAGAAGCCTTAATGGACGTTTTCATGGACGCTTTTTTGGACGTCTTTATGGACGTCTTCATGGATGTCTTCATGGACGTCTTCATGGACGTCTTCATAGACATCTTCATGGTCGTCTTCATGGATGTCTTCATGGACGTCTTCATAGACGTCTTCATGGACGTCTTCATGGACGTCTTTATGGACATCTTCATGGACGCTTTCATGGACGTCTTCATGGACGTCTACACGGACATCTTCATGGACGTCTTTATGGAAGCTTTCATGGATGTCTTCACGGATGCTTTCATGGACGTCTTCATGGACACTTTCATGGACGTCTTTATGGACATATTCATGGATGTCTTCACGGACGCTTTCATGGACGTCTTTATGGACATCTTCATGGATGTCTTCACGGACGCTTTCATGGACGTCTTCATGGACGTCTTCATTGAAGCCTTCATGGACGTCTTCATGGACGCTTTCATGGACGTCTTTATGGACGTCTTCATGGATGTCTTCACGGACGCTTTCATGGACGTCTTCATGGACGTCTTCATAGAAGCCTTCATGGACGTCTTCATGGACGCTTTCATGGATGCTTTCATGGACGACTTTATGGACGTCTTCATGGACACTTTCATGGACGTCTTTATGGACGTCTTCATGGATGTCTTTACGCACGCTTTAATGGACGTCTTCGTGGACGTCTTCATAGAAGCCTTCATGGACGTCTTCATGGACGCTTTCATGGATGCTTTCATGGACGTCTTCATTTACGCCTTCATGGACGCCTTCATGGACGTCTTCATGGACGTCTTCACAGAAGCCTTCATGGACGTCTTCATGGACGCTTTCATGGATGCTTTAATGGACGTCTTCATGGACGCCTTCATGGACGCCGTCCCAGAGACGGTGCTGGTTGGTCAGTCCAAACCTGCCTCCATTAGACGTGCAGGAGAACGTTTTGTATTCTGGACACATCTTCAGCCACACATGGAGCTGCGTACCCAGAAGCATAATTTCTGTCTTACATCTGCGATGCCAGTGGCCATTCTGATCCTGAAGAGGACACACCATGGAGGCGTGAACACTCTCACTCAGTCCTCCTGTGGGATTGGAGTGCAGATAAATGAATCATTGAAAGCCAAACTTGCTTTAGGCATGGCTTGCTGCCTTCAAATGAATTTTTTATGAGCAAGCGCATCTCTGTCTTCATAGTCTCTCCTGTCTGTCTGCTGCAGCTCCCAGTAAAGACATTTATTCTTCCTTTCCCTGCTTGGCTCAGGTATGCAAGGCCTCAGCAAGACATACTGCCCTCACCTGACAACCGGACACTGATATGTTGTGAAGCTGATGGTGCTTCATCTGAGCTGAAACAGCCTGGACTCTGACGGCAACGAGCGCTCGCACACGTCTGGAAAAACACGAGTTTGTATGTTTGAGACGGTGATAGTTAATTTATTCTGCGTTTGTCTCGTCTGTTCTGTCGTATTGATGAACCGGCATTGGACCAGACAGGATAACACATCTACTGCCTGCTGAGCGACTCGTCCTCTGCCTCACATCTGACTCTTCCTCCAATGGACCTATCCCTCCAATGGACTTGTCCCTCCAATGGACTTGTCCATGTGGCGCGGAAGTCCACGTTGCCTTGTATCCTCGTAGGAATCTTTGTTTTCATGACTTTTTCTGCTCTTTCACAAGTTGCTGCAGAACAAACCTGGAAGACTCACTGGCTGCTGCAAAAGGTTCCCTCACAGGAGACACGTGTTACGTGTAAACATGCACACGTGACAAACATGTGAAGCACTTAGGGTTCGTAAAATCTTCACGACTGTTTATCCTACATCAGCAGAAGGTGGTTTTGCAGGAGAACCTCCGACACTGGATTGTGTGGACGGCAGTCTGAAATGTTTCAGGAATTTAAGCTAAAAAAGGAAAAGAAAACACTGAAATATGAACATGACCTCCGAAACATCTGTCCTGATCTCCTGTCCCGGTGTCACACCCTGCTGGAACATCTGTCCACATCCTGCTGGAACATCTGTCCTCATCCTGCTGGAACATCTGTCCTCATCCTGCTGGAACATCTGTCTACATCCTGCTGGAACATCTGTCCACATCCTGCTGGAACATCTGTCCTCATCCTGCTGGAACATCTGTCCTCATCCTGCTGGAACATCTGTCCTCATCCTGCTGGAACATCTGTTCTCATCCTGCTGGAACATCTGTCCTCATCCTGCTGGAACATCTGTCCTCATCCTGCTGGAACATCTGTCCTCATCCTGCTGGAACATCTGTTCTCATCCTGCTGGAACATCTGTCCACATCCTGCTGGAACATCTGTCCTCATCCTGCTGGAACATCTGTCCACATCCTGCTGGAACATCTGTCTACATCCTGCTGGAACATCTGTCCTCATCCTGCTGGAACATCTGTTCTCATCCTGCTGGAACATCTGTCTACATCCTGCTGGAACATCTGTCCTCATCCTGCTGGAACATCTGTCTACATCCTGCTGGAACATCTGTCCTCATCCTGCTGGTTAGATACAGGTCTGTAGCTAGTTAGAGACAGGTCCCTAGTTGGTTAGAGACAGGTCTGTAGCTGGTTAGGGTCTGTAGCTTGTTAGAGACAGGTCTGTAGCTGGTTAGGGTTAGAGACAGGTCTTTAGCTGGTTAGAGACAGGTCTGTAGGTGGTTAGTGACAGGTCTGTAGCTGGTTAAGGATGGGTCTGTAGTTAATTAGAGACAGGTCTATAGCTGTTTAGGGTCTGTAGCTGGTTACAGACAGGTCTGTTGCTGGTTAGAGACAGGTCTGTAGCTGGTTAGGGTTAGGGTCTATAGCTGGTTAGAGACAGGTCTGTCGGTGGTTAGAGACAGGTCTGTAGTTGGTTAGAGACAGGTCTGTAGTTGGTTAGGGTCAGGGTCTGTAGCTGGTTAGAGACAGGTATTTAGCTAGTTAGAGACAGGCCTGTAGCTGGTTAGGGTCTGTAGCTTATTAGAGACAGTTCTGTAGCTGGTTACACAGGTCCTTTTGCTGGTTAGATCTGGATCTGTATCTGGTTAGAGACAGGTCTGTAGCTGGTTAGAGACAGGTCTGTAGCTGGTTAGAGTTCAGGTCTGTAGCTGGTTAGAGTTCAGGTCTGTAGCTGGTTACAGACACGTCTGTAGCTGGTTACAGACACGTCTGTAGCTGGTTACAGACACGTCTGTAGCTGGTTACAGACACGTCTGTAGCTGGTTAGGGTTTGGGTCCCTAGCTGGTTAGGGTCTGTAGCTGGTTAGAGACAGGTGTAATGAGTTACCCTGAGGATCCTTAATACCGCCACACACAGGGAGTTCTGGACAAATGACCAGTTTATTGGTGAAGGAGTATGAACAGAAGATCAGTCCAGGGGAGTGGTCTGCAGAGGAAACCAGACAACAGCTGGGAGGTAAACAGGATGGCAAAATACTCATCCAGGCAAAGACAAGGCTCAGAGATCCAAAGACAGGCAGGGTCGGTAACCAGAAGATCCGAAAGGTAGCGGTATCCGTCGAGGGCAAGGCAAGGTGGGTAATCCAGGGGCATGAAGCAGAGGGTCGGCAACTGAGGAACAATCCGTAGAACGCTGGAACAAAACTAGACATAGGTCTGATTATTATCTGGCAGAAAAGGAGGGATTGGAGGGAGCTTAAGTAGGCAGTGAGAGAAAAGGAAACCAGGTGAACGGAATGAGGTAGCAGAGGCAATTAGGAAGCCAGCAGGTGGATCGAGTAATCAATGATGAGCGCCGGGAGATCAGGGTGGCAAAAACATGACAGTACCCCCCCCCCTCAAGGTCCGGCACCAGACGGACCACCAGGCATGTCAGAATGGCGGAGATGAAAATCCCGAACAAGGGACCCATCCAAAACAAAACGAGCAGGAACCCAAGAGCGCTCCTCCGGCCCATAACCCTCCCAGTCAACCAGGTACTGCAACCCATGGCCCCGCCGCCGGGAGCGGAGTAGACGACGAACAGTGTAGGCAGGCCCCCCATCAATGAACCGGGCGGGAGGAGGGGGCCCGGAGGGGGGTGCAAACCGGGAAGAGAACACAGGTTTGATACGGGAGACATGGAAAGTGGGGCAAACCCGCAGGGTCCTAGGCAGTCGAAGACGTACAGCCATGGGGTTAACCACCCTGGTTATAGGGAAAGGGCCAATGAAGCGAGGGGCCAACTTGCGATTCTCAACCCGAAGGGGAAGGTCCTTGGTTGACAACCACACCTCCTGCCCCACTTGATACTCCGGTGCAGCAATCTGCCGACGATTAGCAGCCCGAGAATACACTGCAGACGTCTTCAACAGGGCACAACGAGCCCTCCGCCATACACGCTGACATCTCAGTGCTGCTGAGTGAGCTGAGGGGACTGTGATGGCAATCTCCTGTAGATCAAAGAGTGGCGGCTGGTATCCATACACAGTGTAGAACGGAGAGAGCCCTGTGGAGCTGGAGGGGAGCGAGTTAAGGGAATATTCCACCCAAGGAATGTTCTGTGACCACATGGAGGGATCCCGTTCACACAACATACGTAGCTTAGTCTCCACCTCCTGGTTGACCCGCTCCGTCTGTCCATCTGTCTGTGGATGATACCCAGAGGAGAGACTCACTTGGATCCCAAGAAGGTTGCAAAACTCCTTCCAAGAAAGAAATTGGGGACCTCTGTCAGAGACGATGTCATCCGGAAGTCCATGTAAACGAAATACCTCCCTGGCAAGGATCTCCCCTAATTCCTTAGAGGACGGCAACTTGGCAAGAGGAACCAAATGAGTCATTTTGGAGAAACGGTCAACTATGGTAAGTAGTACTGAATGATTCTTGGAGTTGGGCAGACCTGTGATGAAATCCATTGACAAATGAGACCAAGGACGACGTGGAATTGGGAGCGGCCGCAGAAAACCAGCTGGCGGTCGATGAGAAGACTTAGCTTGGGAACAGACACGGCAAGCAGCGATGAATTCCTTGACATCCTGGACCAAGGTCTCCCACCAGAAGCGACTCTGTACCACTGACAGAGTCTTGGTCACACCTGGGTGACAAAATAAACGAGAACTGTGACAACATGACAGTACCTCTGGGACAAGGTGCACTGGAACAAAGAGGCGACCCTGGGGACAGTTCTCAGGAATCTGGTGTTGTTGTTGGGCCTCCCTTATCTTTATCTCCAAACCGAGTCTGATGACCCTCAGCCGGACAGAATGGGGAAGGATGTAATCATTCTGACCCTCGGACTGTCCCTCCTCTGGAACCTCATGAAGCCTTGAGAGAGAATCCGGCTTGGTGTTCTTAGTTCCTGGTCTGTAGGATAGAGAGAAGTTGAATCTGCTGAAGAACAGGGACCATCTAGCCTGTCTGGGATTGAGTCTCATAGCAGATCGTAGGTACTCAAGGTTCTTATGATCCGTCCACACAATGAATGGGTGCTTAGCCCCCTCCAGCCAGTGCCTCCACTCCTCGAGAGCCAGTTTAACGGCCAGGAGCTCGCGATCTCCCACATCATAATTCCTCTCGGTTGTGGAGAGACCTCTTGAAAAGAAGGCACATGGATGAGTCTTGCCATCAGAAAACCTTTGACTTAGAATAGCCCCCACTCATGCGTCAGAGGCATCCACTTCAACAATAAACTGCCGATCAGAATCCGGTGCGTGGAGGACAGGTGCCGAGGTGAACAAGTCCTTTAAGCGAGAGAAGGCACGGTCCGCCGCTGTGTTCCAAATAAACCTGTTCTTAGATGAGGTAAGAGCATGCAAAGGTGAGGCGATGGAACTGTAATTTCTTATGAACCTCCGATAGAAATTGGCAAAGCCTAGGAATCTCTGAAGTTGCTTACGAGACTGGGGAACCGGCCATTCCTTCACTGCTGAAACTTTGCTGAGATCCATGGACATTCTGTTGGGCGAGATGACATAGCCCAGAAACGATATAGAACTTCGGTGGAACTCACACTTCTCTGCTTTTACAAAAAGGTTATTCTGTAAAAGACGGAGAAGGACAGTGCGGACATGGCTCTGGTGCGTGGGGAGGTCTTTGGAAAAAATCAAAATGTCATCAAGATAAACAAAAACATATAGTCCAACCATATCTCTGAGAACATCATTAATTAGGGACTGAAAAACTGCAGGAGCATTAGTTAGGCCAAAAGGCATGACAAGGTACTCGTAGTGCCCTGTGGGTGTATTGAATGCCGTCTTCCACTCATCTCCCTCTTTGATGCGGATGAGGTGATAGGCATTTCTGAGATCCAGCTTGGTGAAGATGGTGGCACCTTGAATGAGATCAAAAGCAGTGTTCATAAGGGGAAGAGGATAACGGTTCTTTATAGTTATGTCATTTAGTCCTCTGTAATCAATGCATGGTCTTAGAGTTCCATCCTTCTTTCCTACAAAAAAAACCCTGCAGCAGCAGGAGATGAAGAGGGGCGTATTATTCCAGTCTTAAGTGCCCCTTCAATGTACTCCATCGCATGAGTCTCAGGTCCTGACAAGGAGTATAAACGGCCCTTGGGAGGGAAGGTACCGGGTAAAAGATCAATGGAGCAGTCATAGGGACGATGTGGAGGAAGAGAAGTTGCCAAGTGCTTGTTGAATACCTGCTTGAGGTCGTGATACTCAGGAGGAACCTTAGAAAGATCTGGGTAGGTCTCCTGACAAACTGGTTCAGCGGAGGGTGAATTAGCCGTTAGAAGACATGTGGAATAACAAGAGGATGACCAGCTCAGGACCTCACTTGTCCTCCAATCAATGTGCGGATTGTGGTGAAGCAGCCAAGAAGCACCAAGAATAATGGGTAGCTCAGGGGAATGGATGACAAGGAAGGATACCATCTCCTGGTGATTTCCTCCTACAATGAACTTGAGAGGCGCAGTCTCTTCCGTGATCTGGTGCAACACATGACCATCAAGTGCAAATACTTTCTGCTTCTTAGAGGTGGGTAGTAATGGAATGTTAAGAGATCTTGCCAAGCCCGCATCAATGAATTCCGTATCAGGCCCAGAATCGATACATGCCATAACCTGCTTAGGAAGACCATTTATGAGGAGTTGTGCCTGTAACGAGACTAAAGAGGATTTCACCAACTTCTGACTCAGTAGGAACCTCCTCTCTCCTACTGAGTCCGGTCTTTTAATGGACACCGGTGAACCAGGTGCCCGCTCTCTCCGCAATAGAAGCACAATCCCTCCTTTGAACGTCATGCCCTCTCTTGTGGTGTCAGGCGGGTCCGTCCAATCTGCATGGGAACCACAGGGTCCCCTACTGGAGCTGGAAATACAGGAGATTGTGCCAGGGGATTACATTGTGACACGGGCCTTGATGTAGTGCGAAGGCTGTTAGAGGTTCGGCTCCTCTCCACTCTGCGTTCGTGAAGCCTCTGATCGATCCTGGAGGAGAGCATCTCCAGCTGGTTCAGACATCTCGGAGCTTCCCGGGTAGCCAGTTCGTCCTTAATCTCCTCATTAAGTCCTTGATAGAAAGCGTCACATAACGCCTCATCATTCCAGCGGCTTTCTGCTGAGAGAGTATGAAAATCTATTATATAGTCAGTAACCCGCCTCTTGCCTTGCTTTAGAGCTAACAGACCCCGGGCAGCCTCTCTCTCAGGTGGAACTGGGTCAAAGACTCTGATGAGCTCCCTTGTGAAGTCCTTGTAATTATAGCAGATGAGCAAGTCTGTCTGCCATTCAGCCGTTCCCCACAGCTTGGCTTTCCCTGAAAAAAGTGAAATCATATAGGCAATCCTAGCCCGTTCTGACGGGAAGGAAGAGGGCTGCAATTCAAAATGGATCTCACACTGGGTTATGAAGGGCTGACACTGACTCCGCTCACCTGAAAATACCTCTGGAGGAGTCAGACGTGGTTCATGGCAAGGTGAGACTTGGCAAAGAGACGACGATCCAGTAGCTTGGACAGAGGCACCTTCCAGTGGAGCTGCAACTGAGGAGAGGTTAGATAACATAGTCATCATGTCCTGCATGCTTGCTTCCAGTTTGGTGATGGACTTCTCAACACATGAGCGCCACTCCTGTGTGGACGATGGATCCATGTTGGCCAGATAATACTGTAATGAGTTACCCTGAGGATCCTTAATACAGCCACACACAGGGAGTTCTGGACAAATGACCAGTTTATTGGTGGAGGAGTATGAATTGAAGATCAGTCCAGGGGAGTGGTCTGCAGAAGAAACCAGGCAACAGCTGGGAGGTAAACAGGATGGCAAAATACTCGTCCAGGCAAAGACAAGGCTCAGAGATCCAAAGACAGGCAGGGTCGGTAACCAGAAGATCCGAACGGTAGCGGTATCCGTCGAGGGCAAGGCAAGGTGGGTAATCCAGGGGCATGAAGCAGAGGGTCGGCAACTGAGGAACAATCCGTAGAACGCTGGAACAAAACTAGACATAGGTCTGATTATTATCTGGCAGAAAAGGAGGGATTGGAGGGAGCTTAAGTAGGCAGTGAGAGAAAAGGAAACCAGGTGAACGGAATGAGGTAGCAGAGGCAATTAGGAAGCCAGCAGGTGGATCGAGTAATCAATGATGAGCGCCGGGAGATCAGGGTGGCAAAAACATGACAACAGGTCTTTAGGTAGTTAGAGACAGATCTGTAGCTTGTTAAGGACGGGTCTGTAGTTAGTTAGAGAAGGGTCTGTAGCTGGTTAGGGTCTGTAGCTTGTTAGAGACACGTCTGTAGCTGGTTAGGGACAGGTCTGTAGCTGGTTAGGGTCAGGGTCTGTAGCTGGTTAGGGTTAGAGACAGGTCTGTAGCTGGTTAGAGACAGCTCTGTACCTGGTCAGAGAAAGGTCTGTAGGTGGTTAGAGACAGGTCTGTAGCTTGTTAGAGACAGGTCTGTAGCTGTTTAGGGTTAATGTCTGTAGTTGGTTCGAGACATTTTTATAGCTGGTTAGAGACAGGCCTGTAGCTGGTTATGGTCTGTAGCTGGTTACAGACAGGTCTGTAGCTGGTTAGGGTCTGTAGCTTGTTAGAGACAGGTCTGTAGCTGGTTACACAGGTCTGTTGCTGGTTAGATACAGGTCTGTACCTGGTTAGAGACAGGTCTGTAGCTGGTTAGAGATCGGTCTGTAGCTGGTTAGGGTCAGGTCTTTAGCTAGTTAGAGAAAGGTCTGTAGGTGGTTAGAGACAGGTCTGTAGCTGGTTAAGGACAGGTCTGTAGCTAGTTAGAGACAGGTCTGTAGCTGGTTAGGGTTCGGGTCTGTAACTTCTTAGAGACAGGTCTGTAGCTGGTTAGAAACAGGCTTTCAGCTGGTTAGGGTTAGGGTCTATAGCTGGTTAGAGACAGGTCTGTAGCTGGTTAGAGGCATGTTAGAGACAGGTCTGTAGCTAGTTAGAGACAGGTCTGTAGCTAGTTAGAGACAGGTCTATAGCTGGTTAAGAACAGGTCTGTAGCTGGTTAGAGGCATGTTAGAGACAGGTCTGTAGCTAGTTAGAGACAGGTCTGTAGCTGGTTAAGGACAAGTCTGTAGCTAGTTAGAGCAGGTCTGTAGCTAGTTAGGGTTCGGGTCTGTAACTTCTTAGAGACAGGTCTGTAGCTGGTTAGAAACAGGTTTTCAGCTGGTTAGGGTTAGGGTCTATAGCTGGTTAGAGACAGGTCTGTAGCTGGTTAGAGGCATGTTAGAGACAGGTCTGTAGCTGGTTAGGGACAGGTCTGTAGTTGGTTAGAGACAGGTCTGTAGCTTGTTAGAGAAAGGTCTGTGGGTGGTTAGAGACAGGTCTGTAGCTTGTTAAGGACGGGTCTGTAGTTAGTTAGAGACAGGTCTGTAGCTGGTTATGGTCTGTAGCTTGTTACAGACATGTCTGTAGCTGGTTACACAGGTCCTTTTGCTCGTTAGATACAGGTCTGTAGCTGGTTAGGGCCAGATCTGTAGCTAGTTAGAGACAGGTCTGTAGCTGGTTAGGGTTTGGGTCCCTAGCTGGTTAGCGACAGGTCTGTAGCTGGTTAGGGTCTGTAGCTGGTTAGAGACAGGTCTGTAGCTGGTTAGAGACAGGTCTGTAGCTGGTTAGAGACAGGTCTGTAGCTGTTTAGTGTTAATGTCTGTAGTTGGTTCGAGACATTTCTATAGCTGGTTAGAGACAGGCCTGTAGCTGGTTATGGTCTGTAGCTGGTTACAGACAGGTCTGTAGCTGGTTAGGGTCTGTAGCTTGTCAGAGACAGGTCTGTAGCTGTTTAGTGTTAATGTCTGTAGTTGGTTCGAGACATTTCTATAGCTGGTTAGAGACAGGCCTGTAGCTGGTTATGGTCTGTAGCTGGTTACAGACAGGTCTGTAGCTGGTTAGGGTCTGTAGCTTGTTAGAGACAGGTCTGTAGCTGGTTACACAGGTCTGTTGCTGGTTAGATACAGGTCTGTAACTGGTTAGAGACAGGTCTGTAGCTGGTTAGAGATCGGTCTGTAGCTGGTTAGGGACAGGTCTGTAGCTGGTTAGGGTCAGGTCTTTAGCTAGTTAGAGAAAGGTCTGTAGGTGGTTAGAGACAGGTCTGTAGCTGGTTAAGGACAGGTCTGTAGCTAGTTACAGACAGGTCTGTAGCTGGTTAAGAACAGGTCTGTAGCTAGTTAGAGACAGGTCTGTAGCTAGTTAGGGTTCGGGTCTGTAACTTCTTAGAGACAGGTCTGTAGCTTGTTAGAGAAAGGTCTGTGGGTGGTTAGAGACAGGTCTGTAGCTTGTTAAGGACGGGTCTGTAGTTAGTTAGAGACAGGTCTGTAGCTGGTTATGGTCTGTAGCTGGTTACAGACATGTCTGTAGCTGGTTACACAGGTCCTTTTGCTCGTTAGATACAGGTCTGTAGCTGGTCAGGGCCAGATCTGTAGCTAGTTAGAGACAGGTCTGTAGCTGGTTAGGGTTTGGGTCCCTAGCTGGTTAGCGACAGGTCTGTAGCTGGTTAGGGTCTGTAGCTGGTTAGAGACAGGTCTGTAGCTGGTTAGAGACAGGTCTGTTGCTGGTTACAGACACGTCTGTAGCTGGTTAGGGTTAGGGTCTCTACCTGTTAAGAGACAGGTCTATAGCTGGTTAGGGACAGGTCTTAGACTAGTTAGAGAAAGGTCTGTAGCTGGTTAGGGTCTGAAGCTGGTTAGAGACACGTCTGTAGCTGGTTAGAGATAGGTCTGTAGCTGGTTAGGGATAGGTCTGTAGCTGGTTAGGGTTAGAGACAGGTCTGTAGCTGGTTAGAGACAGGTCTGTAACTGGTTAGATTAAGGTCTCTAGGTGGTTAGAGACAGGTCTGTAGCTAGTTAGAGACAGGTCTGTAGCTTGTTAAGGACGGGTCTGTAGTTAGTTAGAGAAAGGTCTGTAGCTTGTTAGAGACACGTCTGTAGCTGGTTAGAGATAGGTCTGTAGCTGGTTAGGGATAGGTCTGTAGCTGGTTAGGGATAGGTCTGTAGCTGGTTAGGGTTAGAGACAGGTCTATAGCTGGTTAGAGACAGGTCTGTAACTGGTTAGATTAAGGTCTGTAGGTGGTTAGAGACAGGTCTGTAGCTGGTTAAGGACAGGTCTGTAGCTAGTTAGAGACAGGTCTGTGGCTAGTTAGAGACAGGTCTGTAGCTAGTTAGGGTTCGGGTCATTAACTTGTTAGACACAGGTCTGTAGCTGGTTATAGACAGGCCTTCAGCTGGTTAGGGTTAGGGTCATTAACTTGTTAGAGACAGGTCTGCAGCTGGTTAGAGGCTGGTTAGAGACAGGTCTGTAGCTTGTTAGAGACAGGTCTGTCGGTGGTTAGAGACAGGTCTGTAGCTGGTAAGGGTCAGGGTCTGTAGCTGGTTAGAGACAGGTCTTTAGCTAGTTAGAGACAGGTCTGTAGCTGGTTAAGGACAGGTCTGTAGTTAGTTAGAGAAAGGTCTGTAGCTGGTTAAGGACAGGTCTGTAGCTAGTTAGAGACAGGTCTGTAGCTGGTTAGAGACATGTCTGTAGCTGGTTAGGGTTAGAGACAGGTCTGTAGCTGGTTAGCGACAGGTCTGTACCTGGTTAGAATAAGGTCTGTAAGGGGTTAGAGACAGGTCTGTAGCTGGTTAAGGACAGGTCTGTAGCTAGTTAGAGACAGGTCTGTAGCTGGTTATGGTCTGTAGCTGGTTACACATGTCTGTAGCTGGTTACACAGGTCCTTTTGCTCGTTAGATACAGGTCTGTAGCTGGTTAGGGCCAGGTCTGTAGCTAGTTAGAGAGAGGTCTGTAGCTGGTTAGGGTTTGGGTCCCTAGCTGGTTAGAGAAAGGTCTGTAGCTGGTTAGGGTCTGTAGCTGGTTAGAGACAGGTCTGTAGCTGGTTAGGGACAGGTCTTTCACTAGTTAGAGAAAGGTCTGTAGCTGGTTAGGGTCTGTAGCTGGTTAGAGACAGGTCTTTAGGTGGTTAGAGACAGGTCTGTAGCTTGTTAAGGACGGGTCTGTAGTTAGTTAGAGACAGGTCTGTAGCTGGTTAGAGACAGGTCTGTAGCTGGTTAGAGACAGGTCTGTAGCTTGTTAAGGATGGGTCTGTAGTTAGTTAGAGACAGGTCTGTAGCTGGTTAGGGTTTGGGTCCCTAGCTGGTTAGAGACAGGTCTTTAGCTGGTTAGGGTCTGTAGCTTGTTAGAAACAGGTCTTTAGGTGGTTAGAGATAGGTCTGTAGCTGGTTAGGGATAGGTCTGTAGCTGGTTAGGGTGAGAGACAGGTCTGTAGCTGGTTAGAGACAGGTCTGTACCTGGTTAGAGAAAGGTCTGTAGCTGGTTAGAGACAGGTCTGTAGCTGGTTAGGGTCTGTAGCTTGTTAGAGACACGTCTGTAGCTGGTTAGAGATAGGTCTGTAGCTGGTTAGGGATAGGTCTGTAGCTGGTTAGGGTTAGAGACAGGTCTGTAGCTGGTTAGAGACAGGTCTGTAGCTAGTTAGAGGCTGGTTAGATTAAGGTCTGTAGGTGGTTAGAGACAGGTCTGTAGCTGGTTAAGGACAGGTCTGTAGCTAGTTAGAGGCTGGTTAGAGACAGGTCTGTAGCTGGTTAGAGACAGGTCAGCAGCTGGTTAGAGGCTGGTTAGAGACAGGTCTGTAGCTGGTTAGAGACAGGTCTGTAGCTGGTTAGGGACAGGTCTGTAGCTGGTTAGGGTCAGGGTCTGTAGCTGGTTAGAGACAGGTCTGTAGCTAGTTAGAGAAAGGTCTGTAGGTGGTTAGAGACAGGTCTGTAGCTGGTTAGGGATAGGTCTGTAGCTGGTTAGGGTTAGAGACAGGTCTGTAGCTGGTTAGAGACAGGTCTGTAACTGGTTAGATTAAGGTCTGTAGGTGGTTAGAGACAGGTCTGTAGCTGGTTAGAGACAGGTCTTTAGGTGGTTAGAGACAGGTCTTTAGCTTGTTAAGGACGGGTCTGTAGTTAGTTAGAGACAGGTCTGTAGCTGGTTAGAGACAGGTCTGTAGCTTGTTAAGGATGGGTCTGTAGTTAGTTAGAGACAGGTCTGTAGCTGGTTAGGGTTTGGGTCCCTAGCTGGTTAGAGACAGGTCTGTGGCTAGTTAGAGACAGGTCTGTAGCTAGTTAGGGTTCGGGTCATTAACTTGTTAGAGACAGGTCTGTAGCTGGTTATAGACAGGCCTTCAGCTGGTTAGGGTTAGGGTCATTAACTTGTTAGAGACAGGTCTGCAGCTGGTTAGAGGCTGGTTAGAGACAGGTCTGTAGCTTGTTAGAGACAGGTCTGTCGGTGGTTAGAGACAGGTCTGTAGCTGGTTAGGGTCAGGGTCTGTAGATGGTTAGAGACAGGTCTTTAGCTAGTTAGAGACAGGTCTGTAGCTGGTTAAGGACAGGTCTGTAGTTAGTTAGAGAAAGGTCTGTAGCTGGTTAAGGACAGGTCTGTAGCTAGTTAGAGACAGGTCTGTAGCTGGTTAGAGACATGTCTGTAGCTGGTTAGGGTTAGAGACAGGTCTGTAGCTGGTTAGCGACAGGTCTGTACCTGGTTAGAATAAGGTCTGTAACGGGTTAGAGACAGGTCTGTAGCTGGTTAAGGACAGGTCTGTAGCTAGTTAGAGACAGGTCTGTAGCTGGTTAGAATTCAGGTCTGTAGCTTATTAGAGACAGACCTGTAGCTGGTTATGGTCTGTAGCTGGTTACAGACATGTCTGTAGCTGGTTACACAGGTCCTTTTGCTCGTTAGATACAGGTCTGTAGCTGGTTAGGGCCAGGTCTGTAGCTAGTTAGAGAGAGGTCTGTAGCTGGTTAGGGTTTGGGTCCCTAGCTGGTTAGAGAAAGGTCTGTAGCTGGTTAGGGTCTGTAGCTGGTTAGAGACAGGTCTGTAGCTGGTTAGGGTCAGGTCTTTCACTAGTTAGAGAAAGGTCTGTAGCTGGTTAGGGTCTGTAGCTGGTTAGAGACAGGTCTTTAGGTGGTTAGAGACAGGTCTGTAGCTTGTTAAGGACGGGTCTGTAGTTAGTTAGAGACAGATCTGTAGCTGGTTAGAGACAGGTCTGTAGCTTGTTAAGGATGGGTCTGTAGTTAGTTAGAGACAGGTCTGTAGCTGGTTAGGGTTTGGGTCCCTAGCTGGTTAGAGACAGGTCTTTAGCTGGTTAGGGTCTGTAGCTTGTTAGAGACAGGTCTTTAGGTGGTTAGAGATAGGTCTGTAGCTGGTTAGGGATAGGTCTGTAGCTGGTTAGGGTGAGAGACAGGTCTGTAGCTGGTTAGAGACAGGTCTGTACCTGGTTAGAGAAAGGTCTGTAGCTGGTTAGAGACAGGTCTGTAGCTGGTTAGGGTCTGTAGCTTGTTAGAGACACGTCTGTAGCTGGTTAGAGATAGGTCTGTAGCTGGTTAGGGATAGGTCTGTAGCTGGTTAGGGTTAGAGACAGGTCTGTAGCTGGTTAGAGACAGGTCTGTAGCTAGTTAGAGGCTGGTTAGATTAAGGTCTGTAGGTGGTTAGAGACAGGTCTGTAGCTGGTTAAGGACAGGTCTGTAGCTAGTTAGAGGCTGGTTAGAGACAGGTCTGTAGCTGGTTAGAGACAGGTCAGCAGCTGGTTAGAGGCTGGTTAGAGACAGGTCTGTAGCTGGTTAGAGACAGGTCTGTAGCTAGTTAGAGAAAGGTCTGTAGGTGGTTAGAGACAGGTCTGTAGCTGGTTAGGGATAGGTCTATAGCTGGTTAGGGTTAGAGACAGGTCTGTAGCTGGTTAGAGACAGGTCTGTAACTGGTTAGATTAAGGTCTGTAGGTGGTTAGAGACAGGTCTGTAGCTGGTTAGAGACAGGTCTGTACCTGGCTAGAGAAAGGTCTGTAGGTGGTTAGAGAAAGGTCTGTAGCTGGTTAGAGACAGGTCTGTAGCTGGTTAAGGATGGGTCTGTAGTTAGTTAGAGAAAGGTCTGTAGCTGGTTAGGGTCTGTAGCTGGTTAAAAACAGGTCTGTAGCTGGTTACACAGGTCTGTTAATGGTTAGATACAGGTCTGTACCTGGGTAGAGACAGGTCTGTAGCTGGTTAGACATCGGTCTGTAGCTGGTTAGGGACAGGTCTATAGCTGGTTAGGGACAAGTCTTTAACTAGTTAGAGAAGGGTCTGTAGCTGATTAGGGTCTGTAGCTGGTTAGAGACAGGTCTGTAGCTAGTTAGAGAAAGGTCTGTAGGTGGTTAGAGACAGGTCTGTAGCTGGTTAAGGACAGGTCTGTAGCTAGTTAGAGACAGGTCTGTAGCTGGTTAGGGTTTGGGTCCCTAGCTGGTTAGAGACAGGTCTGTAGCTGGTTAGGGTCTGTAGCTGGTTAGAGACAGGTCTGTAGCTGGTTACAGACATGTCTGTAGCTGGTTAGGGTTAGGGTCTCTACCTGTTAAGAGACAGGTCTATAGCTGGTTAGGGACAGGTCTTTAACTAGTTAGAGAAAGGTCTGTAGCTGGTTAGGGTCTGTAGCTGGTTAGAGACAGGTCTGTAGCTTGTTAAGGACGGGTCTGTAGTTAGTTAGAGACAGGTCTGTAGCTGGTTAGAGACAGGTCTGTAACTGGTTAGATTAAGGTCTGTAGGTGGTTAGAGACAGGTCTGTAGCTGGTTAAGGACAGGTCTGTAGCTAGTTAGAGACAGGTCTGTGGCTAGTTAGAGACAGGTCTGTAGCTTGTTAAGGACGGGTCTGTAGTTAGTTAGAGACAGGTCTGTAGCTGGTTAGGGTCTGTAGTTTGTTAGAGACACGTCTGTAGCTGGTTAGAGATTGGTCTGTAGCTGGTTAGGGTTAGAGACAGGTCTGTAGCTGGTTAGAGACAGGTCTTTAGGTGGTTAGAGACAGGTCTTTAGCTTGTTAAGGACGGGTCTGTAGTTAGTTAGAGACAGGTCTGTAGCTGGTTAGAGACAGGTCTGAAGCTTGTTAAGGATGGGTCTGTAGTTAGTTAGAGACAGGTCTGTAGCTGGTTAGGGTTTGGGTCCCTAGCTGGTTAGAGACAGGTCTGTAGCTGGTTAGGGTTAGAGACAGGTCTGTAGCTGGTTAGAGAAAGGTCTGTAGCTGGTTAGAGACAGGTCTGTAGCTGGTTAGAGACAGGTCTGTACCTGGCTAGAGAAAGGTCTGTAGCTGGTTAGAGACAGGTCTGTAGCTGGTTAGAGACAGGTCTATAGCTGGTTAGAGACAGGTCTGTACCTGGCTAGAGAAAGGTCTGTAGCTGGTTAGAGACAGGTCTATAGCTGGTTAGATACAGGTCTGTACCTGGTGAGAGACAGGTCTGTAGCTGGTTAGAGACAGGTCTGTACCTAGCTAGAGAAAGGTCTGTAGGTGGTTAGAGACAGGTCTGTAGCTGGTTAAGGATGGGTCTGTAGTTAGTTAGAGAAAGGTCTGTAGCTGGTTAGGGTCTGTAGCTGGTTACAAACAGGTCTGTAGCTGGTTACACAGGTCGGTTAATGGTTAGATACAGGTCTGTACCTGGGTAGAGACAGGTCTGTAGCTGCTTAGACATCGGTCTGTAGCTGGTTAGGGACAGGTCTTTAGCTGGTTAGGGACAAGTCTTTAACCATTAGAGAAGGGTCTGTAGCTGATTAGGGTCTGTAGCTGGTTAGAGACAGGTCTGTAGCTAGTTAGAGAAAGGTCTGTAGGTGGTTAGAGACAGGTCTGTAGCTGGCTAAGGACAGGTCTGTAGCTAGTTAGATACAGGTCTGTAGCTGGTTAAGGACAGGTCTGTAGCTAGTTAGAGACAGGTCTGTAGCTAGTTAGGGTTCAGGTCTGTAACTTGTTAGAGACAGGTCTGTAGCTGGTTAGAAACAGGCTTTCAGCTGGTTAGGGTTAGGGTCTATAGCTGGTAAGAAACAGGTCTGTAGCTGGTTAGAGGCATGTTAGAGACAGGTCTGTAGCTGGTTAGGGACAGGTCTGTAGTTGGTTAGAGACAGGTCTGTAGTTGGTTCGTGACATTTCTATAGCTGGTTAGAGACAGGTCTGTAGCTGGTTATGGTCTGTAGCTGGTTACAAACAGGTCTGTAGCTGGTTACACAGGTCTGTTAATGGTTAGGTACAGGTCTGTACCTGGGTAGAGACAGGTCTGTAGCTCGCTAGACAGGTTTGTAATTTGTTAGAGACAGGTCTGTAGCTGGTTAGAGAAAGGTCTGTAGTTGGTTAGAGACAAATCTGTAGCTTGTTAGAGACAGGTCTGTGGGTGGTTAGAGACAGGTCTGTAGCTTGTTAAGGACGGGTCTGTAGTTAGTTAGAGACAGGTCTGTAGCTGGTTAGGGTCTGTAGCTTGTTAGAGACAGGTCTGTAGCTGGTTAGATACAGGTCTGTAGCTGGTTAAAGACAGGTCTGTAGCTGGTTAAAGACAGGTCTGTAGCTGATTAGGGCCAGGTCTGTAGCTAGTTAGAGACAGGTCTGTAGCTGGTTAGGGTTTGGGTCCCTAGCTGGTTAGAGACAGGTCTGTAGCTGGTTCGGGTCTGTAGCTGGTTAGAGACAGGTCTTTAGGTGGTTAGAGACATGTCTGTAGCTTGTTAGGGTCTGTAGCTTTTTAGAGACACGTCTGTAGCTGGTTAGGGATAGGTCTGTAGCTGGTTAGGGTTAGAGACAGTTCTGTAGCTGGTTAGAGACATGTCTTTACCTGGTTAGAAAAAGGTCTGTAGGTGGTTAGAGACAGGTCTGTAGCTGGGTAAGCACAGGTCTGTAGCTAGTTAGAGACAGGTCTGTAGCTAGTTAGGGTTCGGGTCTGTAACTTGTTAGAGACAGGTCTGTAGCTGGTTAGAAACAGGCTTTCAGCTGGTTAGGGTTAGGGTCTATAGCTGGTTAGAGACAGGTCTGTAGCTTGTTAGAGATCGGGCTGTAGCTGGTAAGGGACAGGTCTATAGCTGGTTAGGGACAAGTCTTTAACTAGTTAGAGAAGGGTCTGTAGCTGGTTAAGGACAGGTCTGTAGCTAGTTAGAGAAAGGTCTGTAGGTAGTTAGAGACAGGTCTGTAGCTGGTTAAGGACAGGTCTGTAGCTAGTTAGAGACAGGTCTGTAGCTGGTTAAGGACAAGTCTGTAACTTCTTAGAGACAGGTCTGTAGCTGGTTAGAAACAGGCTTTCAGCTGGTTAGGGTTAGGGTCTATAGCTGGTTAGAGACAGGTCTGTAGCTGGTTAGAGGCATGTTAGAGACAGGCCTGTAGCTGGTTAGAGACAGGTCTGTAGCTGGTTAGAGACAGGTCTGTAGCTTGTTATAGACAGGTCTGTAGCTGGTTAGAGACAGGTCTGTGGCTTGTTAAAGACAGGTCTGTAGCTGATTAGGGCCAGGTCTGAAGCTAGTTAGAGACAGGTCTGTAGCTGGTTAGGGTTTGGGTCCCTAGCTGGTTAGAGACAGGTCTGTAGCTGGTTAGGGTCTGTAGCTGGTTAGAGACAGGTCTTTAGGTGGTTAGAGATAGGTCTGTAGCTGGTTAGGAATAGGTCTGTAGCTGGTTAGGGTTAGAGACAGTTCTGTAGCTAGTTAGAGACAAGTCCGTAGCTGGATCGGGTCTGTAGCTGGTTAGAGACAAGTCTTTAGGTGGTTAGAGACAGGTCTGTAGCTGGTTAAGGACAGGTCTGTAGCTAGTTAGAGACAGGTCTGTAGCTGGTTAGAGTTCAGGTCTGTAGCTTATTAGAGACAGGCCTGTAGCTGGTTATGGTCTGTAGCTGTTTACAGACAGGTCTGTAGCTGGTTAGGGCCAGGTCTGTAGCTAGTTAGAGACAGGTCTGTAGCTGGTTAGGGTCTGTAGCTGGTTAGTGACAGGTCTGTAGCTGGTTAGAGACAGGTCTGTAGCTGGTTAGGGTTAGGGTCTCTACCTGTTAAGAGACAGGTCTATAGCTGGTTAGGGACAGGTCTTTAACTAGTTAGAGAAAGGTCTGTAGCTGGTTAGGGTCTGTAGCTGGTTAGAGACATGTCTGTACCTGGTTAGATACAGGTCTGTAGCTGGATAGAGAAAGGTCTGTAGCTTGTTAGAGAAAGGTCTGTAGCTGGTTCGGGTCTGTAGCTGGTTACACAGGTCCTTTTGCTGGTTAGATACAGGTCTGTAGGTGGTTAGAGACAGGTCTGTAGCTGGTTAAGGACAGGTCTTTAGCTAGTTAGAGACAGGTCTGTAGCTGGTTAGAGTTCGGGTCTTTAGCTTATTAGAGACAGGCCTGTAGCTGGTTATGGTCTATAGCTGGTTACACAGGTCTTTTTGCTGGTTAGATACAGGTCTGTAGCTGGTTAGGGCCAGGTTTGTAGCTAGTTAGAGACAGGTCTGTAGCTGGTTAGGGTTTGGGTCCCTAGCTGGTTAGAGACAGGTCAGTAGCTGGTTAGGGTCTGTTGCTGGTTAGAGACAGGTCTTTAGGTGGTTAGAGACAGGTCTGTAGCTTGTTAAGGATGGGTCTGTAGTTAGTTAGAGACACGTCTGTAGCTGGTTAGAGACAGGTCTGTAGCTGGTTAGGGTTAGAGACAGGTCTGTAGCTGGTTAGAGACAGGTCTGTACCTGGTTAGAGAAAGGTCTGTAGGTGGTTAGAGACAGGTCTGTAGCTGGTTAAGGATGGGTCTGTAGTTAGTTAGAGACAGGTCTTTAGCTGGTTAGGGTCTGTAGCTTGTTAGAGACAGGTCTGTAGCTGTTTAGGGTTAATGTCTGTAGTTGGTTCGAGACATTTCTATAGCTGTTTAGAGACAGGCCTGTAGCTGGTTAGGGTCTATAGCTGGTTAGAGACAGGTCTGTAGCTGGTTAGAGGCATGTTAGAGACAGGTCTGTAGCTGGTTAGGGACAGGTCTTTAGCTCGCTAGACAGGTTTGTAATTTGTTAGAGACAGGTCTGTAGCTGGTTAGAGACAGGTCTGTAGTTGGTTAGAGACAAATCTGTAGCTTGTTAGAGACAGGTCTGTGGGTGGTTAGGGCCAGGTCTGTAGCTAGTTAGAGACAGGTCTGTAGCTGGTTAGGGTTTGGGTCCCTAGCTGGTTAGAGACAGGTCCGTAGCTGGTTCGGGTCTGTAGCTGGTTAGAGACAGGTCTTTAGGTGGTTAGAGCCATGTCTGTAGCTTGTTAAGGACGGGTCTGTAGTTAGTTATAGACAGGTCTGTAGCTGGTTAGGGTCTGTAGCTTTTTAGAGACACATCTGTAGCTGGTTAGAGATAGGTCTGTAGCTGGTTAGGGATAGGTCTGTAGCTGGTTAGGGTTAGAGACAGTTCTGTAGCTAGTTAGAGACAGGTCTGTACCTGGTTAGGGTTTGGGTCCCTAGCTGGTTAGAGACAGGTCCGTAGCTGGTTCGGGTCTGTAGCTGGTTAGAGACAGGTCTGTAGCTGGTTACACAGGTCCTTTTGCTCGTTAGATACAGGTCTGTAGCTGGTTAGGGCCAGGTCTGTAGCTGGTTAGGGTCTGTAGCTGGTTAGTGACAGGTCTGTAGCTGGTTAGGGTCTGTAGCTGGTTAGTGACAGGTCTGTAGCTGGTTAGAGACAGGTCTGTAGCTGGTTAGGGTCTGTAGCTAGTTAGTGACAGGTCTGTAGCTGGTTAGAGACAGGTCTGTAGCTGGTTACAGACACATCTGTAACTGGTTAGGATTAGGGTCTCTAGCTGTTAAGAGACAGGTCTATAGCTGGTTAGGGACAGGTCTTTAACTAGTTAGAGAAAGGTCTGTAGCTGGTTAGGGTCTGTAGCAGGTTAGAGACAGGTCTTTAGGTGGTTAGAGATAGGTCTGTAGCTGGTTAGAGACAGGTCTGTAGCTGGTTAGGGATAGTTCTGTAGCTGGTTAGGGTCTGAGACAGGTCTGTAGCTGGTTAGAGACAAGTCTGTCTGTGGTTAGAGACAGGTCTGTAGCCTGTTATGGACGGGTCTGTAGTTAGTTAGAGACAGGTCTGTAGCTAGTTAGGGTCTGTAGCTTGTTAGAGACATTTCTATAGCTGGTTAGAGACAGGTCTGTAACTGGTTAGATTAAGGTCTGTAGGTGGTTCGAGACAGGTCTGTAGCTGGTTAAGGACAGGTCTGTAGCTAGTTAGAGACAGGTCTGTGGCTAGTTAGAGACAGGTCTGTAGCTTGTTAAGGACGGGTCTGTAGTTAGTTAGGGACAGGTCTGTAGCTGGTTAGGGTCTGTAGCTTGTTAGAGACACGTCTGTAGCTGGTTAGAGATAGGTCTGTAGCTGGTTAGGGATAGGTCTGTAGCTGGTTAGGGTTAGAGACAGGTCTGTAGCTGGTTAGAGACAGGTCTGTAACTGGTTAGATTAGGTCCTTAGGTGGTTAGAGACAGGTCTGTAGCTGGTTAGAGACAGGTCTTTAGGTGGTTAGAGACAGGTCTTTAGCTTGTTAAGGACGGGTCTGTAGTTAGTTAGAGACAGGTCTGTAGCTGGTTGGAGACAGGTCTGTAGCTTGTTAAGGATGGGTCTGTAGTTAGTTAGAGACAGGTCTGTAGCTGGTTAGGGTCTGTAGCTGGTTAGAGACAGGTCTTTAGGTGGTTAGGGATAGGTCTGTAGCTGGTTAGGGTTAGAGACAGGTCTGTAGCTGGTTAGAGACAGGTCTGTACCTGGTTAGAGAAATGTCTGTAGGTGGTTAGAGACAGGTCTGTAACTGGTTAGGGTCTGTAGCTGGTTAGAGACAGGTCTTTAGGTGGTTAGGGATAGGTCTGTAGCTGGTTAGAGACAGGTCTGTAGCTGGTTAGAGACAGGTCTGTAGCTGGTTAGAGACAGGTCTGTAGCTGTTAGAGACAGGTCTGTAGCTGGTTAGAGACAGGTCTGTAGCTGGTTAGGGTCTGTAGCTGGTTACAAACAGGTCTGTAGCTGGTTACACAGGTCTGTTAATGGTTAGATACAGGTCTGTACCTGGGTAGCGACAGGTCTGTAGCTGGTTAGACATCGGTCTGTAGCTGGTTAGGGACAGGTCTATAGCTGGTTAGGGACAAGTCTTTAACTAGTTAGAGAAGGGTCTGTGGCTGATTAGGGTCTGTAGCTGGTTAGAGACAGGTCTGTAGCTAGTTAGAGAAAGGTCTGTAGGTGGTTAGAGACAGGTCTGTAGCTGGTTAAGGACAGGTCTGTAGCTAGTTAGAGAAAGGTCTGTAGCTGGTTAAGGACAAGTCTGTAGCTAGTTAGAGACAGGTCTGTAGCTAGTTAGGGTTCGGGTCTGTAACTTGTTAGAGACAGGTCTGTAGCTGGTTAGAAACAGGCTTTCAGCTGGTTAGGGTTAGGGCCTATAGCTGATTAGAGACAGGTCTGTAGCTTGTTAGAGGCATGTTAGAGACAGGTCTGTAGCTGGTTAGGGACAGGTCTGTAGCTGGTTAGAGGCATGTTAGAAACAGGTCTGTAGCTGGTTAGAGGCATGTTAGAGACAGGTCTGTAGCTAGTTAGAGACAGGTCTGTAGCTGGTTAGGGACAGGTCTGTAGCTGGTTAGAGGCATGTTAGAAACAGGTCTGTAGCTGGTTAGAGGCATGTTAGAGACAGGTCTGTAGCTCGCTAGACAGGTTTGTAACTTGTTAGAGACAGGTCTGTAGCTGGTTAGAAACAGGCTTTCAGCTGGTTAGGGTTAGGGTCTATAGCTGGTTAGAGACAGGTCTGTAGCTGGTTAGAGGCACGTTAGAGACAGGTCTGTAGCTGGTTAGGGACAGGTCTGTAGCTCGCTAGACAGGTTTGTAATTTGTTAGAGACAGGTCTGTAGCTGGTTAGAAACAGGTCTGTAGTTGGTTCGAGACATTTCTATAGCTGGTTAGAGACAGGCCTGTAGCTGGTTATGGTCTGTAGCTGGTTACAAACAGGTCTGTAGCTGGTTACACAGGTCTGTTAATGGTTAGGTACAGGTCTGTACCTGGGTAGAGACAGGTCTGTAGCTGGTTAGACATCGGTCTGTAGCTGGTTAAGGACAGGTCTATAGCTGGTTAGGGACAAGTCTTTAACTAGTTAGAGAAGGGTCTGTAGCTGATTAGGGTCTGTAGCTGGTTAGAGACAGGTCTGTAGCTAGTTAGAGAAAGGTCTGTAGGTGGTTAGAGACAGGTCTGTAGCTGGTTAAGGACAGGTCTGTAGCTAGTTAGAGACTGGTCTGTAGCTGGTTAAGGACAGGTCTGTAGCTAGTTAGAGACAGGTCTGTAGCTAGTTAGGGTTCGGGTCTGTAACTTGTTAGAGACAGGTCTGTAGCTGGTTAGAAACAGGCTTTCAGCTGGTTAGGGTTAGGGTCTATAGCTGGTTAGAGACAGGTCTGTAGCTGGTTAGAGGCATGTTAGAGACAGGTCTGTAGCTGGTTAGGGACAGGTCTGTAGTTGGTTAGAGACAAATCTGTAGCTTGTTAGAGACAGGTCTGTGGGTGGTTAGAGACAGGTCTGTAGCTTGTTAAGGACGGGTCTGTAGTTAGTTAGAGACAGGTCTGTAGCTGGTTAGGGTCTGTAGCTTGTTAGAGACAGGTCTGTAGCTGGTTAGATACAGGTCTGTAGCTGGTTAAAGACAGGTCTGTAGCTGGTTAAAGACAGGTCTGTAGCTGATTAGGGCCAGGTCTGTAGCTAGTTAGAGACAGGTCTGTAGCTGGTTAGGGTTTGGGTCCTTAGCTGGTTAGAGACAGGTCTGTAGCTGGTTAAAGACAGGTCTGTAGCTGGTTAAAGACAGGTCTGTAGCTGATTAGGGCCAGGTCTGTAGCTAGTTAGAGACAGGTCTGTAGCTGGTTAGGGTTCGGGTCTGTTGCTGGTTAGAGACAGGTCTTTAGGTGGTTAGAGACATGTCTGTAGCTGGTTAGGGATAGGTCTGTAGCTGGTTAGGGTTAGAGACAGTTCTGTAGCTGGTTAGAGACATGTCTTTACCTGGTTAGAAAAAGGTCTGTAGGTGGTTAGAGACAGGTCTGTAGCTGGGTGAGGACAGGTCTGTAGCTAGTTAGAGACAGGTATGTAGCTGGTTAGAGTTCAGGTTTGTAGCTTATTAGAGACAGGTCTGTAGCTGGTTAAGGACAGGTCTGTAGCTAGTTACAGACAAGTCTGTAGCTGGTTAAGGACAGGTCTGTAGCTAGTTAGAGACAGGTCTGTAGCTAGTTAGGGTTCGGGTCTGTAACTTGTTTGAGAGAGGTCTGTAGCTGGTTAGAAACAGGCTTTCAGCTGGTTAGGGTTAGGGTCTATAGCTGGATAGAGAAAGGTCTGTAGCTTGTTAGAGACAGGTCTGTAGCTGGTTCGGGTCTGTAGCTGGTTACACAGGTCCTTTTGCTCGTTAGATACAGGTCTGTAGCTGGTTAGGGCCAGGTCTGTAGCTGGTTAGGGTCTGTAGCTGGTTAGTGACAGGTCTGTAGCTGGTTAGAGACAGGTCTGTAGCTGGTTAGGGTCCTTAGCTGGTTAGTGACAGGTCTGTAGCTGGTTAGAGACAGGTCTGTAGCTGGATACAGACACGTCTGTAACTGGTTAGGGTTAGGGTCTCTAGCTGTTAAGAGACAGGTCTATAGCTGGTTAGGGACAGGTCTTTAACTAGTTAGAGAAAGGTCTGTAGCTGGTTAGGGTCTGTAGCAGGTTCGAGACAGGTCTTTAGGTGGTTAGCGATAGGTCTGTAGCTGGTTAGAGACAGGTCTGTAGCTGGTTACAGACACGTCTGTAACTGGTTAGGGATAGTTCTGTAGCTGGTTAGGGTCTGACACAGGTCTGTAGCTGGTTAGAGACAAGTCTGTCTGTGGTTAGAGACAGGTCTGTAGCCTGTTATGGACGGGTCTGTAGTTAGTTAGAGACAGGTCTGTAGCTGGTTAGGGTCTGTAGCTTGTTAGAGACATTTCTATAGCTGGTTAGAGGCTGGTCTGTAACTGGTTAGATTAAGGTCTGTAGGTGGTTAGAGACAGGTCTGTAGCTGGTTAAGGACAGGTCTGTAGCTAGTTAGAGACAGGTCTGTGGCTAGTTAGAGACAGGTCTGTAGCTTGTTAAGGACGGGTCTGTAGTTAGTTAGAGACAGGTCTGTAGCTGGTTAGGGTCTGTAGCTTGTTAGAGACACGTCTGTAGCTGGTTAGGGATAGGTCTGTAGCTGGTTAGGGTTAGAGACAGGTCTGTAGCTGGTTAGAGACAGGTCTGTAACTGGTTAGATTAAGGTCTGTAGGTGGTTAGAGACAGGTCTGTAGCTGGTTAGAGTCAGGTCTTTAGGTGGTTAGAGACAGGTCTTTAGCTTGTTAAGGACGGGTCTGTAGTTAGTTAGAGACAGGTCTGTAGCTGGTTAGAGACAGGTCTGTAGCTTGTTAAGGATGGGTCTGTAGTTAGTTAGAGACAGGTCTGTAGCTGGTTAGGGTTTGGGTCCCTAGCTGGTTAGAGACAGGTCTGTAGCTGGTTAGGGTCTGTAGCTGGTTAGAGACAGGTCTTTAGGTGGTTAGAGATAGGTCTGTAGCTGGTTAGAGACAGGTCTGTACCTGGTTAGAGACAGGTCTGTAGCTGGTTAGAGACAGGTCTGTACCTGGCTAGAGAAAGGTCTGTAGTTAGTTAGAGAAAGGTCTGTAGCTGGTTAGGGTCTGTAGCTGGTTACAAACAGGTCTGTAGCTGATTACACAGGTCTGTTAATGGTTAAATACAGGTCTGTACCTGGGTAGAGACAGGTCTGTAGCTGGTTAGACATCGGTCTGTAGCTGGTTAGGGACAGGTCTATAGCTGGTTAGGGACAAGTCTTTAACTAGTTAGAGAAGGGTCTGTAGCTGATTAGGGTCTGTAGCTGGTTAGAGACAGGTCAGTAGCTAGTTAGAGAAAGGTCTGTAGGTGGTTAGAGACAGGTCTGTAGCTGGTTAAGGACAGGTCTGTAGCTAGTTAGAGACAGGTCTGCAGCTGGTTAAGGACAGGTCTGTAGCTAGTTAGAGACAGGTCTGTAGCTAGTTAGGGTTCGGGTCTGTAACTTGTTAGAGACAGGTCTGTAGCTGGTTAGAAACAGGCTTTCAGCTGGTTAGGGTTAGGGTCTATAGCTGGTTAGAAACAGGTCTGTAGCTGGTTAGAGGCATGTTAGAGACAGGTCTGTAGCTGGTTAGAGACAGGTCTGTAGCTGGTTAGGGTCTGTAGCTGGTTACAGACAGGTCTGTAGCTGGTTACACAGGTCTGTTGCTGGTTAGATGCAGGTCTGTACCTGGTTAGAGACAGGTCTGTAGCTGGTTAGAGATAGGTCTGTAGCTGCTTAGGGACAGTTCTGTAGCTGGTTAGGGTTATTGTCTGTAGCTGGTTAGGGTCTGTAGGTGGTTAGAGACAGGTCTGTAGCTGGTTAGGGTCTGTAGCTTTTTAGAGACACGTCTGTAGCTGGTTAGAGACAGGTCTGTACCTGGTTAGAAAAATGTCTGTAGATGGTTAGAGACAGGTCTGTAGCTGGTTAAGGACAGGTCTGTAGCTAGTTAGAGACAGGTCTGTAGCTGGTTAGAGTTCAGGTCTGTAGCTTATTAGAGACAGGCCTGTAGCTGGTTATGGTCTGTAGCTGGTTACACAGGTCCTTTTGCTCGTCATATACAGGTCTGTAGCTGGTTAGGGTCTGTAGCTGGTTAGAGACAGGTCTGTAGCTAGTTAGAGAAAGGTCTGTAGGTGGTTAGAGACAGGTCTGTAGCTGGTTAAGGACAGGTCTGTAGCTAGTTAGAGACAGGTCTGTAGCTGGTTAAGGACAAGTCTGTAGCTAGTTAGAGACAGGTCGATAGCTAGTTAGGGTTCGGGTCTGTAACTTGTTAGAGACAGGTCTGTAGCTGGTTAGAAACAGGCTTTCAGCTGGTTAGGGTTAGGGTCTATAGCTGGTTAGAGACAGGTCTGTAGCTGGTTAGAGGCATGTTAGAGACAGGTCTGTAGCTGGTTAGGGACAGGTCTGTAGCTCGCTAGACAGGTGTGTAATTTGTTAGAGACAGGTCTGTAGCTGGTTAGAGACAGGTCTGTAGTTGGTTAGAGACAAATCTGTAGCTTGTTAGAGACAGGTCTGTGGGTGGTTAGGGCCAGGTCTTTAGCTAGTTAGAGACAGGTCTGTACCTGGTTAGGGTTTGGGTCCCTAGCTGGTTAGTGACAGGTCCGTAGCTGGTTCGGGTCTGTAGCTGGTTAGAGACAGGTCTGTAGCTGGTTAGAGACAGGTCTGTAGCTGGTTTGGGTCTGTAACTGGTTAGTGACAGGTCTGTAGCTGGTTAGAGACAGGTCTGTAGCTGGTTAGAGACAGGTCTGTAGCTGGTTAGGGTCTGTAACTGGTTAGTGACAGGTCTGTAGCTGGTTAGAGACAGGTCTGTAGCTGGTTAGGGTCTGTAGCTGGTTAGTGACAGGTCTGTAGCTGGTTAGAGACAGGTCTGTAGCTGGTTACAGACACGTCTGTAACTGGTTAGGGTTAGGGTCTCTAGCTGTTAAGAGACAGGTCTGTAGCTGGTTAGGGTCTGTAGGTGGTTAGAGACAGGTCTGTAGCTGGTTAAGGACAGGTCTGTAGCTAGTTAGAGACAGGTCTGTAGCTGGTTAGAGTTCAGGTCTGTAGCTTATTAGAGACAGGCCTTTAGCTGGTTATGGTCTGTAGCCGTTTACAGACAGGTCTGTAGCTGGTTACACAGGTCTGTTAATGGTTAGGTACAGGTCTGTACCTGGTTAGAGACAGGTCCGTAGCTGGTTAGGGTCTGTAGCTGGTTAGAGACAGGTCTGTAGCTGGTTACACAGGTCCTTTTGCTCGTTAGATACAGGTCTGTAGCTGATTAGGGCCAGGTCTGTAGCTGGTTAGGGTCTGTAGCTGGTTAGTGACAGGTCTGTAGCTGGTTACAGACAGGTCTGTAGCTGGTTACACAGGTCTGTTGCTGGTTAGATGCAGGTCTGTACCTGGTTAGAGACAGGTCTGTAGCTGGTTAGAGACAGGTCTGTAGCTGGTTAGAGATAGGTCTGTAGCTGCTTAGGGACAGTTCTGTAGCTGGTTAGGGTTAGGGTCTGTAGCTGGTTAGGGTCTGTAGGTGGTTAGAGACAGGTCTGTAGCTGGTTAGGGTCTGTAGCTGGTTAGAGACCGGTCTGTACCTGGTTAGAAAAATGTCTGTATATGGTTAGAGACAGGTCTGTAGCTGGTTAAGGACAGGTCTGTAGCTAGTTAGAGACAGGTCTGTAGCTAGTTAGGGTTCGGGTCTGTAACTTGTTAGAGACAGGTCTGTAGCTGGTTAGAAACAGGCTTTCAGCTGGTTAGGGTTAGGGCCTATAGCTGATTAGAGACAGGTCTGTAGCTTGTTAGAGGCATGTTAGAGACAGGTCTGTAGCTGGTTAGGGACAGGTCTGTAGCTGGTTAGAGGCATGTTAGAAACAGGTCTGTAGCTGGTTAGAGGCATGTTAGAGACAGGTCTGTAGCTAGTTAGAGACAGGTCTGTAGCTGGTTAGGGACAGGTCTGTAGCTGGTTAGAGGCATGTTAGAAACAGGTCTGTAGCTGGTTAGAGGCATGTTAGAGACAGGTCTGTAGCTCGCTAGACAGGTTTGTAACTTGTTAGAGACAGGTCTGTAGCTGGTTAGAAACAGGCTTTCAGCTGGTTAGGGTTAGGGTCTATAGCTGGTTAGAGACAGGTCTGTAGCTGGTTAGAGGCACGTTAGAGACAGGTCTGTAGCTGGTTAGGGACAGGTCTGTAGCTCGCTAGACAGGTTTGTAATTTGTTAGAGACAGGTCTGTAGCTGGTTAGAAACAGGTCTGTAGTTGGTTCGAGACATTTCTATAGCTGGTTAGAGACAGGCCTGTAGCTGGTTATGGTCTGTAGCTGGTTACAAACAGGTCTGTAGCTGGTTACACAGGTCTGTTAATGGTTAGGTACAGGTCTGTACCTGGGTAGAGACAGGTCTGTAGCTGGTTAGACATCGGTCTGTAGCTGGTTAAGGAAAGGTCTATAGCTGGTTAGGGACAAGTCTTTAACTAGTTAGAGAAGGGTCTGTAGCTGATTAGGGTCTGTAGCTGGTTAGAGACAGGTCTGTAGCTAGTTAGAGAAAGGTCTGTAGGTGGTTAGAGACAGGTCTGTAGCTGGTTAAGGACAGGTCTGTAGCTAGTTAGAGACTGGTCTGTAGCTGGTTAAGGACAGGTCTGTAGCTAGTTAGAGACAGGTCTGTAGCTAGTTAGGGTTCGGGTCTGTAACTTGTTAGAGACAGGTCTGTAGCTGGTTAGAAACAGGCTTTCAGCTGGTTAGGGTTAGGGTCTATAGCTGGTTAGAGACAGGTCTGTAGCTGGTTAGAGGCATGTTAGAGACAGGTCTGTAGCTGGTTAGGGACAGGTCTGTAGTTGGTTAGAGACAAATCTGTAGCTTGTTAGAGACAGGTCTGTGGGTGGTTAGAGACAGGTCTGTAGCTTGTTAAGGACGGGTCTGTAGTTAGTTAGAGACAGGTCTGTAGCTGGTTAGGGTCTGTAGCTTGTTAGA
Source organism: Telmatherina bonti (assembly GCF_933228915.1). Lineage (NCBI taxonomy): Eukaryota > Metazoa > Chordata > Actinopteri > Atheriniformes > Telmatherinidae > Telmatherina > Telmatherina bonti. Next base: position 2,038,357 of record NC_136630.1, read on the forward strand.
GACAGGTCTGTAGCTGGTTAGATACAGGTCTGTAGCTGGTTAAAGACAGGTCTGTAGCTGGTTAAAGACAGGTCTGTAGCTGATTAGGGCCAGGTCTGTAGCTAGTTAGAGACAGGTCTGTAGCTGGTTAGGGTTTGGGTCCTTAGCTGGTTAGAGACAGGTCTTTAGCTGGTTAAAGACAGGTCTGTAGCTGGTTAAAGACAGGTCTGTAGCTGATTAGGGCCAGGTCTGTAGCTAGTTAGAGACAGGTCTGTAGCTGGTTAGGGTTCGGGTCTGTTGCTGGTTAGAGACAGGTCTTTAGGTGGTTAGAGACATGTCTGTAGCTGGTTAGGGATAGGTCTGTAGCTGGTTAGGGTTAGAGACAGTTCTGTAGCTGGTTAGAGACATGTCTTTACCTGGTTAGAAAAAGGTCTGTAGGTGGTTAGAGACAGGTCTGTAGCTGGGTGAGGACAGGTCTGTAGCTAGTTAGAGACAGGTATGTAGCTGGTTAGAGTTCAGGTTTGTAGCTTATTAGAGACAGGTCTGTAGCTGGTTAAGGACAGGTCTGTAGCTAGTTACAGACAAGTCTGTAGCTGGTTAAGGACAGGTCTGTAGCTAGTTAGAGACAGGTCTGTAGCTAGTTAGGGTTCGGGTCTGTAACTTGTTTGAGAGAGGTCTGTAGCTGGTTAGAAACAGGCTTTCAGCTGGTTAGGGTTAGGGTCTATAGCTGGATAGAGAAAGGTCTGTAGCTTGTTAGAGACAGGTCTGTAGCTGGTTCGGGTCTGTAGCTGGTTACACAGGTCCTTTTGCTCGTTAGATACAGGTCTGTAGCTGGTTAGGGCCAGGTCTGTAGCTGGTTAGGGTCTGTAGCTGGTTAGTGACAGGTCTGTAGCTGGTTAGAGACAGGTCTGTAGCTGGTTAGGGTCCTTAGCTGGTTAGTGACAGGTCTGTAGCTGGTTAGAGACAGGTCTGTAGCTGGATACAGACACGTCTGTAACTGGTTAGGGTTAGGGTCTCTAGCTGTTAAGAGACAGGTCTATAGCTGGTTAGGGACAGGTCTTTAACTAGTTAGAGAAAGGTCTGTAGCTGGTTAGGGTCTGTAGCAGGTTCGAGACAGGTCTTTAGGTGGTTAGCGATAGGTCTGTAGCTGGTTAGAGACAGGTCTGTAGCTGGTTACAGACACGTCTGTAACTGGTTAGGGATAGTTCTGTAGCTGGTTAGGGTCTGACACAGGTCTGTAGCTGGTTAGAGACAAGTCTGTCTGTGGTTAGAGACAGGTCTGTAGCCTGTTATGGACGGGTCTGTAGTTAGTTAGAGACAGGTCTGTAGCTGGTTAGGGTCTGTAGCTTGTTAGAGACATTTCTATAGCTGGTTAGAGGCTGGTCTGTAACTGGTTAGATTAAGGTCTGTAGGTGGTTAGAGACAGGTCTGTAGCTGGTTAAGGACAGGTCTGTAGCTAGTTAGAGACAGGTCTGTGGCTAGTTAGAGACAGGTCTGTAGCTTGTTAAGGACGGGTCTGTAGTTAGTTAGAGACAGGTCTGTAGCTGGTTAGGGTCTGTAGCTTGTTAGAGACACGTCTGTAGCTGGTTAGGGATAGGTCTGTAGCTGGTTAGGGTTAGAGACAGGTCTGTAGCTGGTTAGAGACAGGTCTGTAACTGGTTAGATTAAGGTCTGTAGGTGGTTAGAGACAGGTCTGTAGCTGGTTAGAGTCAGGTCTTTAGGTGGTTAGAGACAGGTCTTTAGCTTGTTAAGGACGGGTCTGTAGTTAGTTAGAGACAGGTCTGTAGCTGGTTAGAGACAGGTCTGTAGCTTGTTAAGGATGGGTCTGTAGTTAGTTAGAGACAGGTCTGTAGCTGGTTAGGGTTTGGGTCCCTAGCTGGTTAGAGACAGGTCTGTAGCTGGTTAGGGTCTGTAGCTGGTTAGAGACAGGTCTTTAGGTGGTTAGAGATAGGTCTGTAGCTGGTTAGAGACAGGTCTGTACCTGGTTAGAGACAGGTCTGTAGCTGGTTAGAGACAGGTCTGTACCTGGCTAGAGAAAGGTCTGTAGTTAGTTAGAGAAAGGTCTGTAGCTGGTTAGGGTCTGTAGCTGGTTACAAACAGGTCTGTAGCTGATTACACAGGTCTGTTAATGGTTAAATACAGGTCTGTACCTGGGTAGAGACAGGTCTGTAGCTGGTTAGACATCGGTCTGTAGCTGGTTAGGGACAGGTCTATAGCTGGTTAGGGACAAGTCTTTAACTAGTTAGAGAAGGGTCTGTAGCTGATTAGGGTCTGTAGCTGGTTAGAGACAGGTCAGTAGCTAGTTAGAGAAAGGTCTGTAGGTGGTTAGAGACAGGTCTGTAGCTGGTTAAGGACAGGTCTGTAGCTAGTTAGAGACAGGTCTGCAGCTGGTTAAGGACAGGTCTGTAGCTAGTTAGAGACAGGTCTGTAGCTAGTTAGGGTTCGGGTCTGTAACTTGTTAGAGACAGGTCTGTAGCTGGTTAGAAACAGGCTTTCAGCTGGTTAGGGTTAGGGTCTATAGCTGGTTAGAAACAGGTCTGTAGCTGGTTAGAGGCATGTTAGAGACAGGTCTGTAGCTGGTTAGAGACAGGTCTGTAGCTGGTTAGGGTCTGTAGCTGGTTACAGACAGGTCTGTAGCTGGTTACACAGGTCTGTTGCTGGTTAGATGCAGGTCTGTACCTGGTTAGAGACAGGTCTGTAGCTGGTTAGAGATAGGTCTGTAGCTGCTTAGGGACAGTTCTGTAGCTGGTTAGGGTTATTGTCTGTAGCTGGTTAGGGTCTGTAGGTGGTTAGAGACAGGTCTGTAGCTGGTTAGGGTCTGTAGCTTTTTAGAGACACGTCTGTAGCTGGTTAGAGACAGGTCTGTACCTGGTTAGAAAAATGTCTGTAGATGGTTAGAGACAGGTCTGTAGCTGGTTAAGGACAGGTCTGTAGCTAGTTAGAGACAGGTCTGTAGCTGGTTAGAGTTCAGGTCTGTAGCTTATTAGAGACAGGCCTGTAGCTGGTTATGGTCTGTAGCTGGTTACACAGGTCCTTTTGCTCGTCATATACAGGTCTGTAGCTGGTTAGGGTCTGTAGCTGGTTAGAGACAGGTCTGTAGCTAGTTAGAGAAAGGTCTGTAGGTGGTTAGAGACAGGTCTGTAGCTGGTTAAGGACAGGTCTGTAGCTAGTTAGAGACAGGTCTGTAGCTGGTTAAGGACAAGTCTGTAGCTAGTTAGAGACAGGTCGATAGCTAGTTAGGGTTCGGGTCTGTAACTTGTTAGAGACAGGTCTGTAGCTGGTTAGAAACAGGCTTTCAGCTGGTTAGGGTTAGGGTCTATAGCTGGTTAGAGACAGGTCTGTAGCTGGTTAGAGGCATGTTAGAGACAGGTCTGTAGCTGGTTAGGGACAGGTCTGTAGCTCGCTAGACAGGTGTGTAATTTGTTAGAGACAGGTCTGTAGCTGGTTAGAGACAGGTCTGTAGTTGGTTAGAGACAAATCTGTAGCTTGTTAGAGACAGGTCTGTGGGTGGTTAGGGCCAGGTCTTTAGCTAGTTAGAGACAGGTCTGTACCTGGTTAGGGTTTGGGTCCCTAGCTGGTTAGTGACAGGTCCGTAGCTGGTTCGGGTCTGTAGCTGGTTAGAGACAGGTCTGTAGCTGGTTAGAGACAGGTCTGTAGCTGGTTTGGGTCTGTAACTGGTTAGTGACAGGTCTGTAGCTGGTTAGAGACAGGTCTGTAGCTGGTTAGAGACAGGTCTGTAGCTGGTTAGGGTCTGTAACTGGTTAGTGACAGGTCTGTAGCTGGTTAGAGACAGGTCTGTAGCTGGTTAGGGTCTGTAGCTGGTTAGTGACAGGTCTGTAGCTGGTTAGAGACAGGTCTGTAGCTGGTTACAGACACGTCTGTAACTGGTTAGGGTTAGGGTCTCTAGCTGTTAAGAGACAGGTCTGTAGCTGGTTAGGGTCTGTAGGTGGTTAGAGACAGGTCTGTAGCTGGTTAAGGACAGGTCTGTAGCTAGTTAGAGACAGGTCTGTAGCTGGTTAGAGTTCAGGTCTGTAGCTTATTAGAGACAGGCCTTTAGCTGGTTATGGTCTGTAGCCGTTTACAGACAGGTCTGTAGCTGGTTACACAGGTCTGTTAATGGTTAGGTACAGGTCTGTACCTGGTTAGAGACAGGTCCGTAGCTGGTTAGGGTCTGTAGCTGGTTAGAGACAGGTCTGTAGCTGGTTACACAGGTCCTTTTGCTCGTTAGATACAGGTCTGTAGCTGATTAGGGCCAGGTCTGTAGCTGGTTAGGGTCTGTAGCTGGTTAGTGACAGGTCTGTAGCTGGTTACAGACAGGTCTGTAGCTGGTTACACAGGTCTGTTGCTGGTTAGATGCAGGTCTGTACCTGGTTAGAGACAGGTCTGTAGCTGGTTAGAGACAGGTCTGTAGCTGGTTAGAGATAGGTCTGTAGCTGCTTAGGGACAGTTCTGTAGCTGGTTAGGGTTAGGGTCTGTAGCTGGTTAGGGTCTGTAGGTGGTTAGAGACAGGTCTGTAGCTGGTTAGGGTCTGTAGCTGGTTAGAGACTGGTCTGTACCTGGTTAGAAAAATGTCTGTATATGGTTAGAGACAGGTCTGTAGCTGGTTAAGGACAGGTCTGTAGCTAGTTAGAGACAGGTCTGTAGCTGGTTAGAGTTCAGGTCTGTAGCTTATTAGAGACAGGCCTTTAGCTGGTTATGGTCTGTAGCTGTTTACAGACAGGTCTGTAGCTGGTTACACAGGTCCTTTTGCTCGTTAGATACAGGTCTGTAGCTGGTTAGGGCCAGGTCTGTAGCTGGTTACACAGGTCCTTTTGCTCGTTAGATACAGGTCTGTAGCTGGTTAGGGCCAGGTCTGTAGCTAGTTAGAGACAGGTCTGTAGCTGGTTAGGGTCTGTAGCTGGTTAGTGACAGGTCTGTAGCTGGTTAGAGACACGTCTGTAGCTGGTTAGGGTTAGGGTCTCTACCTGTTAAGAGACAGGTCTGTAGCTGGTTAGGGTCTGTAGCTGGTTAGAGACAGGTCTTTAGGTGGTTAGAGACAGGTCTGTAGCTTTTTAAGGACGGGTCTGTAGATAGTTAGAGACAGGTCTGTAACTGGTTAGGGTCTGTAGCTTGTTAGAGACACGTCTGTAGCTGGTTACAGACAGATCTGTAGCTGGTTAGAGACAGGTCTTTAGGTGGTTAGAGACAGGTCTGTAGCTTTTTAAGGACGGGTCTGTAGATAATTAGAGACAGGTCTGTAACTGGTTAGGGTCTGTAGCTTGTTAGAGACACGTCTGTAGCTGGTTACAGAGAGGTCTGTAGCTGGTTACACAGGTCCTTTTGCTGGTTAGATACAGGTCTGTAGGTGGTTAGAGACAGGTCTGTAGCTGGTTAAGGACAGGTCTGTAGCTATTTAGAGACAGGTCTGTAGCTGGTTAGGGTCTGTTGCTGGTTAGAGACAGGTCTGTAGCTTGTTAAGGATGGGTCTGTAGTTAGTTAGAGACACGTCTGTAGCTGGTTAGAGACAGGTCTGTAGCTGGTTAGGGTTAGAGACAGGTCTGTAGCCGGTTAGAGACAGGTCTGTAGCCGGTTAGAGACAGGTCTGTAGCTGGTTAGAGAAAGGTCTGTAGGTGGTTAGAGACAGGTCTGTAGCTGGTTAGAGACAGGTCTGTAGCTGGTTAGGGTCTGTAGCTGGTTAGAGACAGGTCTTTAGGTGGTTAGAGACAGGTCTGTAGCTTTTTAAGGACGGGTCTGTAGATAATTAGAGACAGGTCTGTAACTGGTTAGGGTCTGTAGCTTGTTAGAGACACGTCTGTAGCTGGTTACAGACAGGTCTGTAGCTGGTTACACAGGTCCTTTTGCTGGTTAGATACAGGTCTGTAGGTGGTTAGAGACAGGTCTGTAGCTGGTTAAGGACAGGTCTGTAGCTAGTTAGAGACAGGTCTGTAGCTGGTTAGGGTCTGTTGCTGGTTAGAGACAGGTCTGTAGCTTGTTAAGGATGGGTCTGTAGTTAGTTAGAGACACGTCTGTAGCTGGTTAGAGACAGGTCTGTAGCTGGTTAGGGTTAGAGACAGGTCTGTAGCTGGTTAGAGACAGGTCTGTAGCTGGTTAGAGAAAGGTCTGTAGCTGGTTAGAGACAGGTCTGTAGCTGGTTAGAGACAGGTCTGTAGCTGGTTAGAGAAAGGTCTGTAGGTGGTTAGAGACAGGTCTGTAGCTGGTTAGAGAAAGGTCTGTAGGTGGTTAGAGACAGGTCTGTAGCTGTTTAGGGTTAATGTCTGTAGTTGGTTCGAGACATTTCTATAGCTGTTTAGAGACAGGCCTGTAGCTGGTTAGAGAAAGGTCTGTAGCTGGTTATGGTCTGTTAATGGTTAGATACAGGTCTGTAGCTGGTTAGAGATCGGGCTGTAGCTGGTTAGGGACAGGTCTATAGCTGGTTAGGGACAAGTCTTTAACTAGTTAGAGAAGGGTCTGTAGCTGGTTAGGGTCTGTAGCTGGTAAGAGACAGGTCTGTAGCTAGTTAGAGAAAGGTCTGTAGGTGGTTAGAGACAGGTCTGTAGCTGGTTAAGGACAGGTCTGTAGCTAGTTAGAGACAGGTCTGTAGCTGGTTAAGGACAAGTCTGTAGCTAGTTAGAGACAGGTCTGTAGCTAGTTAGGGTTCGGGTCTGTAACTTGTTAGAGACAGGTCTGTAGCTGGTTAGAAACAGGCTTTCAGCTGGTTAGGGTTAGGGTCTGTAGCTGGTTAGAGACAGGTCTGTAGCTTGTTAGACAGGTTTGTAATTTGTTAGAGACAGGTCTGTAGTTGGTTAGAGACCGGTCTGTAGCTGGTTAGGGCCAGGTGTGTAGCTAGTTAGAGACAGGTCTGTAGTTGGTTAGAGACAGGTCTGTAGCTGGTTAGGGTCTGTAGCTGGTTAGTGACAGGTCTGTAGCTGGTTAGGGTCTGTAGCTGGTTAGTGACAGGTCTGTAGCTGGTTAGTGACAGGTATGTAGCTGGTTAGAGACTGGTCTGTAGCTGGTTACGGTCTGTAGCTGGTTAGTGACAGGTCTGTAGCTGGTTAGGGTCTGTAGCTGGTTAGTGACAGGTCTGTAGCTGGTTAGGGTCTGTAGCTGGTTAGTGACAGGTCTGTAGCTGGTTAGTGACAGGTCTGTAGCTGGTTAGTGACAGGTCTGTAGCTGGTTAGTGACAGGTATGTAGCTGGTTAGAGACTGGTCTGTAGCTGGTTAGTGACAGGTCTGTAGCTGGTTAGTGACAGGTATGTAGCTGGTTAGAGACTGGTCTGTAGCTGGTTAGAGACATGTCTGTACCTGGTTAGATACAGGTCTGTAGCTGGTTAGAGACAGGTCTGTAGCTGGTTAGAGACACGTCTGTAGCTGGTTAGAGACACGTCTGTAGCTGGTTAGAGACACGTCTGTAGCTGGTTAGAGACACGTCTGTAGCTGGTTAGAGACACGTCTGTAGCTGGTTAGAGACAGGTCTGTAGCTGGTTCGAGACATGTCTCTAGTAGTTCATAACAGAGGCATCCAGAGTCCTTTTCTTTAGGAGTTGCTTAATAGCAGCTGTCTAACATCGGCTGCTGATGCAGGTCTGATGTCTCACAATGCTTTTCTCACTCCATCCCCACCTACCTTTTCTGTTATTGTGACCTTGCTGACCCTGAACCCCTTTCAGCAATACCAGCAGCCAGAATCACAAATCAAATCGAACTTTTGCTTTTTCACAGTAAAAGGTTTTATTCCAGCCATGAGACTCTGCTCATGTTTCTCCAGTCACTCTGCCTTTGCTTGAAATGCATCATGAAGGTCCTGCTGGTTTCCATTTAGATGAAGGAGGTTTTATAGCAAAGAGTTTCCTCTTCGTGTCATGTAGTATCCTATCATAAATCCCAGGACAACCTTAAAATTCAAAACAAAAAAAATTCTCCAAACAGGAGCAAAAGCAAAAAGCCTGACCAAACAGCTGTCTAGTCTTGGTATCAGGGTGGCGTTGGCCCACAGTCCAGGGTGGCCGTGTCCCGTTGGGTTGCTGGACAGGGCTCTGCAGGGGGATGTTGGTGCTTCCTTGGTCTGTGGGGTCCTGGCTCTCTGAGCAGGTTGCTTGTCATCGCCCTGTGCTGCTCGATGCCTCCTTGTTGGAGCTTCCGATTGAAGGCTTCCTTTGCTCTGGCCTGGACAGTTGTTCAGTGGAAAAACCCTTTGAGCTCTCAGTCAGACTGCCGCCCCTGTCTGCAGGTAGTCTGGCCCTCTGCTAATCACTCTAAGCTGTCTGGAACCGTTTTTGTTTCTTTTTTTAATTCTTTCCAGCCAAAGTTCCAAAGCAAAATCATTATTTTGCCAGTTTGAATTGATTCTTACTTTTTTTCAGTTTCTGGCTGTTTGTGTGACTGTTGTACATTTAGCTTTTGCTTTACACCTAAGCAGGACGTATACCTCTCTTCTTTGGAGGGTTTGTCCTCCAGGACTGGGAAGAAAAGGTTTTGGCTGTCCTGGTCATGCCATCATACCTGCATTTATAATAAGAAAGCAGTTAAAACACCCCCAACTACGTATGTTTAGATGGAAATTGAGTCCATTTCAGAGATTTAAAGGTTTTAAGACATACATGCAGAACCTGCCAGCCTGGACCGTGAGGATGAGGCTGTAACAGGATTATCACCATGCTGGATAAATCAGATGGGAGGAGCAGGAGATCAGGTTTACTTTTAGAAAATATGAACCTTTTCAGGCGCATTCATCTGACAGGATATAAAACAAGTGAGAGGTGATGATCATTGGATGTGATCAGCTGTGTCACAATGCTGGACTGGATTTAGCTGCTGGGCTTAAAGGAGCAGCAGATAAATGTTTCCCCAGGGAGAAATAAAGCCTCTTCTGTCACTTCATTCTCTAAAATAGATCAGCACTTTCACAACAAAAACAAGACTCTGGCTGCAGATTTACAGCTCGCTCAAAGTGCAAATGAGAGCTGAAGAGATGCAATTCTCAGCTGGGTTTTGAAGTCCTGGCCGCAAAGAAAACAAACAGAAGACACAATTAATACAGTGAGTTGACTTTAAAGTATTTCGCAGCCCAGCAGGGGCTTGATCACATCATTTCTTTTCTTAGATTTACTTTTGCCTGTTAGTTTAAAAAAGAGACGTAGTGGATAAATGAAGGAATAATCATGGATTGATTTATAATATGCTTTACTGCAGGCGGGACTCAAAGCACTTAGACATCAACTTCACGTTCATACCTGGTGATGGTAAACGGCCCACAGCTGCCCAGCGGCGGGCTGACGGAAACATGGCCGCCAATGTGCGACCACCACCGAAACAGCATCGCTGATATGAATCTGTAGAATCACTCTGAAGGCAAGAAGGGTGAAGTGTCTTGCCCAAGGACACAGCAACACATTGCTGGGGGAGTGGGATTCAAATTGCCAACCTTCCTGCTCAACTGGATGGCAGTGGCTCAGGTTGTAAACGTTATAGTAGTATTAGAGCTACTGTAATCCCAAGATTTATAATGGTATGAAAATGCAGAAAGAAATGAGACAAAACATTTGTCAGACGTCCCTGTAAGTTTGGCCTTCACTCGGATCATCAGGCCCTGCAGATCTCAGTATGTTAAAGTCCATAACAGTCCAGCTGAACAAGACTGAACCAGCATGGCTTGTTTGCTAGTGTTGCAGGGAAAAGCCTCTTCTCACTAGCATGGCTTAGGTTGGTATGGCTCCATGTCGGGCCCCATGCTGTTTGATATCTACATGCAGAGTCCCATAAGGCTCCGCGTTGGGCCCCATTCTGTTTGGTATCTACATGCAGAGTCCCATAAGGCTCTGCGTTGGGCTCTATAATGTATAATATCTTCATGTGGAGTCCCATAAGGCTCCGCGTTGGGCCCCAGACCTTATGGTATCTCCATGCAGAGTCCCTCAAGGCTCCGCGTTGGGCCCCATACTGTTTGGTATCTACATGCAGAGTCCCTCAAGGCTCCGCGTTGGGCCCCATACTGTTTGGTATCTACATGCAGAGTCCCTTAAGGCTCCGCGTCGGGCCCCATACTGTTTGGTATCTACATGCAGAGTCTGTCAAGACTCCATGTTGGGCCCCAGTGCATTTAGTTATGCTGACGACACTGAGCTCTATATCACATCTCAGCAGTAGACTCTGGTCCCAAAGCTTCAGTTCATGTCTCAAAACAAGAGACGTTCCACAGTCTTATTCAGCTAAATAAAGATAAAGGATCTGAAATCATGTTTGGAATGAAAGATGCGCATCAAGCTTCCGTCTGCCACGTCAAAGCCAACAGATCCATTCAGAAATCTTGGTGCTATTTGGAACTCTGGGCTAAATTATAACAACCATATTAAACCAGTAACCAAGCCTGACTTTTACTACCTGAAGAACAGATCTAGAATGAGAAGACTTTTATATCAGCATGATTTAGAAAGATGATGTTTTAATTACTATAATAGCTTCCATGGGTCTCTAAAAAAAAATAACTAAGACAGCTGCAGCTAATCCAGAGTCCTGCAGATCTTTCGTGGCTTTTCGTTCAGTCCTTGTAAGATTTCTGTTCTAGTCTTTTATTTAGCTCCTGCTCTTGGTTGTCTTTGAGTCCTCTTTGTTGTTATATTTCTTGTTTTATTTGTAAAGTTTAGCCCACTATGTGTTCTGTTCTGTTCCCACTCCCTGCACATCTGGCCGTCGTTTCACCAGCTGGTTGCTCCTCTTCGTAGGGATGAGCAGGTGAAGCTTCACAAAGCTCTAAAGCTTTACTTCTCATTGTGCTGAAAAGGATTCTGACATCACACAGGAAAATATTTCTGAAGTCATGTTGATACATCAGATCCAGCGGTGAAAATAATCCAAGCGCTCAAAGTTGGTGGACGTTTGAGGTCCACCAACAGCCAGAAGGTTTCTCTCCTGTTCTTACATGACTTCTTTTAGATCTGGTCTGCTGACACCAATGAGACTTCTGACATCACCTGGGTCCAAGCTGTCTTCCATCCTGACTTTAAACTAAACATGAAGTTTTTCTGCTTCTGATCCAGACCTGAGTTCTGCTGAATCTGGAATTAAAGCAGTTTTTCTTTAGAAATACATCTTCTTAAACAGCAAAGCTGATGTTTCCTGTTGAATTCTGCCTGCTGGATATGCAAGTCACTGCACATCGTCTACACTGAGCTGTCAGCCTTGTCTTCACTATGTCTGTAGTTGAACAAGAATAAAAGAGTTTTTCTTATGTAAAAATTCCACAAAGAATGTGTACTTTATAAATAACTGTACAAGTTATGTTTCAATGAATTTTAATGCAGTGAAAATGCAACGAGAACAGATAATTTATCAACATCCTACTTGTTAAGCAGCTTTACTGGAACCAGTTTCTGTAGAAACAGAATGTCTGGAGATTCCTGCAGTAGCAGCTTTCTGCCAGCAGGAGGTGTGATGTTCCACCAGTTCACCCAGTCTGCCTCAGCTGGGAAACTGGGAAAAATAGACCTTCAAACATAAGTCCTCAGATTTTACAGGTTTGATCCAGTTTGAAAAGTTGAGAGGGGAAGAGAAGGGGGGAGTAGCTCCAAGGATGTTCTCCTCGTGTCTGTGTAGGTTCTCTGCGGTTCTCCAGTTACATCCCACCAGGCAAACACACACATGTTCAGTCTGAAGTCTCCCAACAGGAGTTTTGACCTACTGGTGACCTGTCCAGGTGTCTAGCAGGTGTCTAAATGTCCAGGTGTCTAGCAGGTGTCTAAATGTCCAGGTGTCTAGCAGGTGTCTAAATGTCCAGGTGTCTAGCAGGTGTCTAAATGTCCAGGTGTCTAGCAGGTGTCTAAATGTCCAGGTGTCTAGCAGGTGTCTAAATGTCCAGGTGTCTAAATGTCCAGGTGTCTAGCAGGTGTCTAGCAGGTGTCTAGCAGGTGTCTAAATGTCCAGGTGTCTAGCAGGTGTCTAAATGTCCAGGTGTCTAGCAGGTGTCTAAATGTCCAGGTGTCTAGCAGGTGTCTAGCAGGTGTCTAAATGTCCAGGTGTCTAGCAGGTGTCTAGCAGGTGTCTAAATGTCCAGGTGTCTAGCAGGTGTCTAAATGTCCAGGTGTCTAGCAGGTGTCTAGCAGGTGTCTAAATGTCCAGGTGTCTAGCAGGTGTCTAAATGTCCAGGTGTCTAGCAGGTGTCTAGCAGGTGTCTAAATGTCCAGGTGTCTAGCAGGTGTCTAGCAGGTGTCTAAATGTCCAGGTGTCTAGCAGGTGTCTAAATGTCCAGGTGTCTAGCAGGTGTCTAAATGTCCAGGTGTCTAGCAGGTGTCTAGCAGGTGTCTAAATGTCCAGGTGTCTAGCAGGTGTCTAAATGTCCAGGTGTCTAGCAGGTGTCTAGCAGGTGTCTAAATGTCCAGGTGTCTAGCAGGTGTCTAAATGTCCAGGTGTCTAGCAGGTGTCTAAATGTCCAGGTGTCTAGCAGGTGTCTAAGTGTAGGATGATGGATGGATGAAAAGTGGCTATTAGTCCAAACTGACTATCGTCCTGACTGAAAATATTTCCATAATTAATGTGTAGAAATGCAGAATAACGATCCTCATTGATCCAAATGACGGAGTGAAAACTTGTTTTATGGAAAAACTCCGTTTATTTTTCATCATGTGATTTAAATTATTCATTTATGTCACAATGTAAACAAGAATGCTGAAAGTTTATTGATCAGACAGAAATTCTTCATGTTGGTTTACAGAACATGATTCCATCTTCATCCAATAATAATATCGATTGGTGGTGACGTCAGAGAGTACACCTGCAGCACTGATCAGGACAAACCTGGAGAGGAGCAGAAACAGCTGATTTTCCTTCCTGGAGGAGCCGCGTGCTGCTGCAGTTAGCTGGCTGTACGCACGCACGCGCGTCGTCAGCGGACCAGACTTAACCAAACAATTAAAGACATTTCTGAGTCTCGTCGTTCACAAGAAATATCCTTTAATTGTAAAGTCAAGTGTCGTCATGCTGGACTTCCTTCTCCCGCAGCCTGGCACCACCTGCACTTACGTCACAGGCCGTGGTAATGACGTCACATCACACGCACTCCGTCAGCCCGAGGCTTCACGAGACCCTTCAGGGTGTGATGCATGCGGTGCACGCGCTGCGGGGAAAGTTTCACCCCGACACATCCCGCGTGTCTGCGGAGCCTGAAAGCAGAACCAACCATCCCGCACGCGCTGCAGCCTCTGTCACGTCACAGAGGGGGACGTTGCGTCACGACCACCTCCTGTCCCGCGCGCACAGAGTCCACAACCTGACATGGAGAGGCGGAAGTTCAGGACGCGCGTGAACCTTTCAGCTGCGTCTCCCACCATGCTCCTCGCGTCACGAGCAGCGCGCGCGGAACTACGCGCGTGAAGGAGTCCGGAGTGGCGCGACAACTGTCCTTCCGTTAGCGCGGAACTGTCCGGCCGGCGCGCGACCCCCTCAGTCCGTCTCCTCTCCTCCGCGGCGCGCGCACCATCCATCCCTCCTTCTCCTTCCGCCGCCTGTCGGTTCTCCGGTCCGGAGTCCCGCGCCGGGGGTAGAGGCTCCGCAGTCACGTGGGTCGGAGGGGGAGAGAGAGAGAGGAGAGAGGGAGAGGAGAGAGAGAGAGAGAGAGAGAGGAGAGAGGGAGAGGAGAGAGAGAGAGGAGAGAGAGAGAGGAGAGAGAGAGAGAGCATCCCTCCTCCCTCAGCAGTGTGTCTCTCTCAGACTCGCAGGGAGACTCAGAGCTGCTCGTGCGGCGGGTCTCGGCTCTTCCTCCCCCTCTCCCCCCTCACTCCTCCACGCAGCGGCTCCATGAGTGGGATTTAGTTGTTCAGCTGGAGGCGGTCTGCCTGCTGGTCGTGGATGTGCTGAGAGAGGAGGAACCTGCGTGGATGTGCTGAGAGAGGAGGAACCTGCGTGGATGTGCTGAGAGAGGAGGAACCTGCGTGGATCTGCTGAGAGAGGAGGAACCTGCGTGGATGTGCTGAGAGAGGAGGAACCTGCGTGGATGTGCTGAGAGAGGAGGAACCTGCGTGGATCTGCTGAGAGAGGAGGAACCTGCGTGGATCTGCTGAGAGAGGAGGAACCTGCGTGGATCTGCTGAGAGAGGAGGAACCTGCGTGGATCTGCTGAGAGAGGAGGAACCTGCGTGGATCTGCTGAGAGAGGAGGAACCTGCGTGGATCTGCTGAGAGAGGAGGAACCTGCGTGGATCTGGATGAAAGATGGAACTGCTGCTGTTGCTGCTTCCCTCTCTGTGGATGTTGCAGTGCAGCAGAGTGCGCGCGGACTCCATCATTCACATCGGTAAGGCAGCTTTCCATTGCTTTCTCGGGGGGGCGGGGGGGCTGTTGCATCCAGGCTGACACGCACGCAGAGCCCCCCTGCAAAGTGTTGCGCTGTCCATCCAGCATGGAAGAGAGCGCGCGCGTGCGTCTCTGCGTTTAAACTTTGAATTGAACGTGAGTGAAATGGGGGGAGGGAGGGGGAGGGGTGCAGCAGCTGGTGTCTGATGAGAGTGAGGAAGATCACGGAGGTAGCACGATGTGGAACCAACCCAGCTCAGTGTGTCTGGTCTCCAGTTGGACCTCTTCAGGTGTTTCCTGCATCCCGGAGCCTCTTCCAGCTCGTCTTCCCGGATGTGAATCCGTTCTCAGGGAATAAAGTTTCTTTGCTTTTATTTTACAACAAGAAGAAAAGTTTTTAGCCTTTAACAATATTCTGGCTCGTTCAAACAAACCTCCCAGTGACTGAATTTATTTTAGAAAAAACATAAATGGTCCAAACTTGAAACAGAAATTAAATTAAAATTTTCAGGCAGTTTTTTATCCACATAAATAAACAAATCATCAGATGAAGAAAAACATGATGAAGGCAGCTTCATGATCATTGTTTGTATTAGAAGCTGGCTCTAGGGACGTGGAACGTCACCTCTCTGGTGGGGAAGGAGCCTGAGCTTGTGCGCGAGGTTGAGCGGTTCCGGCTAGATATAGTTGGACTCACCTCGACGCATGGCTTGGGCTCTGGAACCAGAACCCTCGAGAGGGGCTGGACCTTCTTCCACTCTGGAGTTGCTCATGGTGAGAGGCGCTGAGCAGGTGTGGGCATTCTCATCAGCCCCCAGCTTGGTGCCTGTACATTGGGGTTTACCCCGGTGGATGAAAGGGTAGTTTCCCTCCGCCTCCGGGTGGGGGGACGGGTCCTGACTGTTGTCTGTGCTTATGCACCGAACAGCAGTTCAGAGTACCCACCCTTTCTGGAGTCCTTGGAGGGAGTGCTGGAGGGTGCTCCTTCTGGGGACTCCATTGTTCTGCTGGGGGACTTCAATGCTCACGTGGGCAATGACAGTGAGACCTGGAGGGGAGTGATTGGGAGGCATGGTCCCCCCCCTCTGAACCCAAATGGTGTTTTGTTATTGGACTTCTGTGCTCGTCATGGATTGTCTATAACGAACACCATGTTCCAACATAAGAGTGTCCATATGTACACCTGGCATCAGGATTCCCTGGGCCGCAGTTCAATGATCGACTTTGTAGTCGTATCGTCGGACCTGCGGCCACATGCCTTGGACACTCGGGTGAAGAGGGGGGCGGAGCTTCAACTGATCACCACCTGGTGGTGAGTTGGCTCAGATGGTGGGGGAGGAAGCCGGTCAGATCTGGCAGGCCCAAACGTGTTGTGAGGGTCTGCTGGGAACGTCTGGCTGAGTCCCCCGTCAGAGCGAGCTTCAACTCCCACCTTCAGCAGAGCTTCAACCATGTCCCGAGTGAGGCGGGGGACATTGAGTCCGAATGGGCTGTGTTCCATGCCTCTATTGCTGAGGCGGCCAGCCGGAGCTGTGGCTGTAAGGTCGTTGGTGCCTGTCGTGGCGGTAATCCCAGGACTCGTTGGTGGACACCAGCAGTGAGGGATGCCGTCAAGCTGAAGGAGTCCTATCGGGCCATCTTGGCCTGTGGGACTCTGGAGGCAGCTGATGGGTACCGGCGGGCTAAGCGGCATGCGGCTTCGGCTGTTGCCGAGGCAAAAACTCGGGCATGGAAGGAGTTCGGCGAGGCCATGGAGAAAGACTTCCGGACGGCTTCGAGGAGATTCTGGTCCACCATCCGGCGGCTCAGGAGGGGGAAGCAGTGCTCCATCAACACTGTGTACAGTGGAGATAGGGAGCTGCTGACCTCAACTTGGGACGTTGTGGGTCGGTGGAAGGAATACTTCGAAGACCTCCTCAATCCTACCAACACGTCTTCCGATGAGGAAGCAGAGCTGGTGGACTCGGGGGTGGACTCTCCTATCTCTGGGGCTGAAGTCGCTGAGGTGGTCAAAAAGCTCCTTGGCAGCAAGGCCCCGGGGGTGGATGAGATCCGCCCGGAGTTCCTTAAGGCTCTGGATGCTGTGGGGCTGTCCTGGCTGACACGTCTCTGCAGCATTGCGTGGACATCGGGGGCAGTACCGCTGGACTGGCAGACTGGGGTGGTGGTCCCCCTTTTTAAGAAGGGGGACCGCAGGGTGTGTTCCAATTACAGGGGAATCACACTCCTCAGCCTCCCTGGTAAGGTCTATTCAGGGGTCCTGGAGAGGAGGGTTCGCCGGATAGTCGAATCCCGGATTGAGGAGGAGCAGTGTGGTTTTCGTCCTGGTCGTGGAACAGTGGACCAGCTCTATACCCTCTCTGGGGTCCTGGGGGGGGCATGGGAGTTTGCCCAACCAGTCTACATGTGCTTTGTGGACCTGGAGAAGGCATTCGACCGTGTCCCCCGGGGGCTCCTGTGGGGGGTACTCCGGGAGTATGGGGTACCGGACACCCTTGTACGAGCTGTCCGGTCCCTGTACAACAGGTGTCAGAGCTTGGTCCGCATTGCCGGTAGTAAGTCGGATCCGTTTCCGGTGAGGGTTGGACTCCGCCAAGGCTGCCCTTTATCACCGATTCTGTTCATAACTTATATGGACAGAATTTCTAGGTGCAGCCGAGGTGTTGAGGGGATCTGGCTTGGTGGCCTCAGGATTGGGTCTCTGCTTTTTGCAGATGACGTGGTCCTGTTGGCTTCATCTGGTCGTGATCTCCAGCTCTCACTTGAGCGATTCGTGGCCGAGTGTGAAGCGGCTGGGATGAGAATCAGCACCTCCAGATCTGAGACCATGGTCCTCAGCCGGAATAGGGTGGATTGCCCTCTCCGGGTCGGGAGTCAGGTCCTGCCTCAAGTGGAGGAGTTTAAATATCTCGGGGTCTTGTTCACGAGTGAGGGAAGGATGGAGCGTGAGATGGACAGACGGATCGGTGCGGCGTCTGCAGTAATGCGGACTCTGCGCCGGTCTGTCGTGGTGAAGAAGGAGCTGAGCCAGAAGGCGAAGCTCTCCATTTACCAGTCGATCTACGTTCCTACCCTCACCTATGGTCATGAGCTGTGGGTCGTGACCGAAAGAAGGAGATCTCGTATACAGGCGGCTGAAATGAGTTCAATTCAATTCAATTCAATACTTTATTAGGTCCCCGTAGGGCAATTTGTGTGCAGCCAGTAGCATAAAAGTGCAATCAGTCAACAACAACAAACAATAAAAATAATAAAATAATAAAAGGCAAGTTAAATAACAGTGGAAACACGGTAAGATGAGAACATCACAGCACATGAAGCGACGCCAAAAGTAGCAAATTAACAACTATGATTCATTTAAAAATCCAATGGCTCTTGGGATGAAGGAGTTTCTGACTCTATTGGTTTTAAACTTAGGCACGCAATATCTCCTGCCTGAGCGCAATGGCTGAAACTGCCTGTGCAGAGGATGGGCAGGATCTGCAAGGATTTTCTTTGCCTTGCATACAGCCCTGCATTTGTAAAGATCCCACAAATCACTTATATGACAGCCAGTAATTTTACTGCACTCTTTAACTATGCTTTGTAAACGGTTTCGATTTTTAAGATTTAACATGCCAAACCAGCAAAGAAAAGCAAAGGTAAGAGTTGACTCCACAAAACAGGAATAAAACATTTTCATAAAAACATTGTCGACGTTAAAAAATCTCAATTTACGAAGGAAGTGCATTTTCTGGTGAGCTTTACTACAGACAGCATCAACCTGGGTGTCGAATGTTAATTTACTGTCCAGTACTGTTCCCAAGTACTTGTACTGATGCACCACCTCAACTACCTGTCCATTTATCAGGGCAGGAGTGGATTTCCTAACATCTATCAACAATTCTTTTGTCTTTGACACATTTATGTGCAGGAAAGAAGACTGACACCACTCAAGAAAGTCAGTCAAGACAAGCGGAGTTTCCTCCGCAGGGTGGCCGGTCTCTCCCTTAGAGATAGGGTGAGGAGCTCGGTCATCCGGGAGGAGATCAGAGTAGAGCCGCTGCTCCTCCGCATCGAGAGGAACCAGTTGAGGTGGCTCGGGCATCTGGTCAGGATGCCTCCTGGACCTCCCTGGTGAGGTGTTCCAGGCACGTCCCTCTGGGAGGAGACCCCGGGGAAGACCCAGGACACGCTGGAGGGATTATATCTCTCGGCTGGCCTGGGAACGCCTCGGGATCCCCCCCACAGAGTTGGAAAATGTGGCTGGGGAGAGGGAAGTCTGGGCTTCCCTGCTTAGGCTGCTGCCCCCGCGACCCGACCCCGGATAAGCGGCAGAAGATGGATGGATGGATGGATAGCATAGATACATACATACATACATATATGTATCCATATATACATACATACTGTTACGGCTGCCTACTTATTCTCTGATAGTCTACATCTGTGATCCATTGGTTATTTAAATCTCTGCTCGCTGTACTCTGGCTGTGATTGGTCCAATGGATCACAATTGATGCTCCAATCACTGCTGGCTCTACCAACCACCAGGAAAGAAAAGACACCTGGAAGCCTTCAGTCAGGGTAACAGCCTGCTCAGTAGTAGTCTGCCCTCAGATTGCTTCTTTTTGGACTTTGACTATTGTTTGATTTCCAGTGGATCTTTGTTTTTCCCAGTCTAGTTCTTTTGTTTGCAGTTGTTTATTCTGATGGTTTTGGTTGTCAACAGTAGTATTAAAACTACTTGGCTTTGAGCTGCAGTTAAACTGATAAGTTTTGTTTTATGGTTGTTGTAAAGCCCTGATGGCTTCTCTTTCTGTTAGTCTGGTTAGTGTGGAGTTGGGATTGGCTATTGGTTTTGAGTTGAACATCATTTGTGTGTAATTTTCTTTTCAGACAATTATTGATGCTGCTTCTGTTTGTAAATGTCTAGCTGTTGCCGGCCTGGTTTCCTGTTTTCCTTTTACTGGCTGATTTTGGTATTTTGTTGTTTTAAGCAGAACCCCAACTTCTTTCCCATCATTTTTATCAACCTCATCTCCTAACGCGACAATAAATCTGTAGTGATTCATCTTTCAACGTCTTGCCACAGTTCTTTCTTTTGTTCGGCTCATGTACACTAGCAGAGGTGGGTCTTTATACGTGCATACATACATGCATATTATATATATATATATATATATATATATATATGCACACAGATAAGAGACATAAATTCTCTTATTCAGTGTTTGCACAATGAGTCGACCTCTTGTACTGTTATATGTTCAGTAATCTCATCGCTTTGGCAGAACATCCGTCTTTTAACCTGTTTGTTCTTGTTTTCATGCACCTGTATCTCCTGCAGAGCAAACAGATGATGTGCTAGATGGGTTGCGTCCTTAATTATGCCTTTAGCCTTGTTGAGGCACCGAGAGGTGTACAGCTCGTCCCGGGAAGGGAGAGGGCAGCCGATGGGTTTCTGGGCGGTGGTGTTGACCTTCTGGTGTAGTTTCCTCTCCACACACCTCTGCAGGAAGTCGCTCTGCACAGCTGGGGTAGAAAAGCAGTTTTACTGCATCTGATTCTTTTTAGGTCTTATAAAGAAAAGTCTCTGCTGTGCCTTTTTGTGTACGGGTCATGTCAGGTCGGAGTCAGCAAGTCCTGCCTCCACCCAGCCTCCACCCAGCCTGCAACCTGCCTCCACCCAGCCTGCAACCTGCCTCCACCCAGCCTCCACCCAGCCTGCAACCTGCCTCCACCCAGCCTCCACCCAGCCTGCAACCTGCCTCCACCCAGCCTGCAACCTGCCTCCACCCAGCCTCCACCCAGCCTGCAACCTGCCTCCACCCAGCCTGCAACCTGCCTCCACCCAGCCTCCACCCAGCCTGCAACCTGCCTCCACCCAGCCTCCACCCAGCCTGCAACCTGCCTCCACCCAGCCTGCAACCTGCCTCCACCCAGCCTCCACCCAGCCTGCAACCTGCCTCCACCCTGCCTCCACCCAGCCTGCAACCTGCCTCCACCCAGCCTCCACCCAGCCTGCAACCTGCCTCCACCCAGCCTCCACCCAGCCTGCAACCTGCCTCCACCCAGCCTCCACCCAGCCTGCAACCTGCCGCCGCCCTGCCTCCACCCAGCCTGCAACCTGCCTCCACCCAGCCTGCAACCTGCCTCCACCCTGCCTCCACCCAGCCTGCAACCTGCCTCCACCCAGCCTCCACCCAGCCTGCAACCTGCCTCCACCCAGCCTCCACCCAGCCTGCAACCTGCCTCCACCCAGCCTCCACCCAGCCTGCAACCTGCCTCCACCCTGCCTCCACCCAGCCTGCAACCTGCCTCCACCCAGCCTCCACCCAGCCTGCAACCTGCCTCCACCCAGCCTGCAACCTGCCTCCACCCAGCCTCCACCCAGCCTGCAACCTGCCGCCGCCCTGCCTCCACCCAGCCTGCAACCTGCCTCCACCCAGCCTGCAACCTGCCTCCACCCAGCCTCCACCCAGCCTCCACCCAGCCTCCGCCCTGCCTCTACCCAGCCTCCGCCCTGCCTCTGCCCTGCCTCCACCCAGCCTCCACCCAGCCTCCGCCCTGCCTCCACCCAGCCTCCGCCCTGCCTCTACCCAGCCTCCGCCCTGCCTCCACCCAGCCTCCACCCAGCCTCCGCCCTGCCTCCACCCAGCCTCCGCCCTGCCTCTACCCAGCCTCCGCCCTGCCTCCGCCCTGCCTCCACCCAGCCTCCGCCCTGCCTCCACCCAGCCTCCGCCCTGCCTCCACCCAGCCTCCACCCTGCCTCCGCCCTGCCTCCACCCAGCCTCCGCCCTGCCTCCGCCCTGCCTCCGCCCTGCCTCCACCCAGGCTCCGCCCTGCCTCCACCCAGCCTCCACCCTGCCTCCGCCCTGCCTCCACCCTGCCTCCGCCCTGCCTCCACCCAGCCTCCGCCCTGCCTCCACCCTGCCTCCACCCTGCCTCCACCCAGCCTCCGCCCTGCCTCCGCCCTGCCTCCGCCCTGCCTCCACCCAGCCTCCGCCCTGCCTCCACCCAGCCTCCGCCCTGCCTCCACCCTGCCTCCACCCTGCCTCCACCCTGCCTCCGCCCTGCCTCCACCCTGCCTCCGCCCTGCCTCCACCCAGCCTCCGCCCAGCCTCCGCCCAGCCTCCGCCCTGCCTCCACCCAGCCTCCGCCCTGCCTCCGCCCTGCCTCCACCCAGCCTCCGCCCTGCCTCCGCCCTGCCTCCGCCCTGCCTCCGCCCAGCCTCCACCCAGCCTCCGCCCTGCCTCCACCCAGCCTCCGCCCTGCCTCCGCCCTGCCTCCGCCCTGCCTCCACCCAGCCTCCGCCCTGCCTCCGCCCTGCCTCCGCCCTGCCTCCACCCAGCCTCCGCCCTGCCTCCGCCCTGCCTCCACCCAGCCTCCGCCCTGCCTCCACCCAGCCTCCGCCCTGCCTCTACCCAGCCTCCGCCCTGCCTCTACCCAGCCTCCACCCTGCCTCCACCCAGCCTCCGCCCTGCCTCCACCCAGCCTCCGCCCTGCCTCCACCCAGCCTCCGCCCTGCCTCTACCCAGCCTCCGCCCTGCCTCTACCCAGCCTCCACCCTGCCTCCACCCAGCCTCCGCCCTGCCTCCACCCAGCCTCCGCCCTGCCTCTACCCAGCCTCCGCCCTGCCTCTACCCAGCCTCCGCCCTGCCTCCACCCAGCCTCCGCCCTGCCTCCACCCAGCCTCCGCCCTGCCTCCACCCAGCCTCCGCCCTGCCTCTACCCAGCCTCCACCCTGCCTCCACCCAGCCTCCGCCCTGCCTCCACCCAGCCTCCGCCCTGCCTCCACCCAGCCTCCGCCCTGCCTCCACCCAGCCTCCGCCCTGCCTCCACCCAGCCTCCGCCCTGCCTCTACCCAGCCTCCGCCCTGCCTCCACCCAGCCTCCGCCCTGCCTCCACCCAGCCTCCGCCCTGCCTCCACCCAGCCTCCACCCTGCCTCCACCCAGCCTCCACCCTGCCTCCACCCAGCCTCCGCCCTGCCTCTACCCTGCTCTCCTGTGGTTTTCTTTGGGAAAACCAGTCTGGACCTTTTGCTGGCATCTCCGTCTCCACCAGCAGCTGTCCTGAGACGAAACTCTTTCCAGTAAACTAATATTTTTCACGCTTTTTTTTTTTGTCTGGTTTTAATGGTTGAAAAATTTCAGTTTCAGAAGCTGCAACTGGAAAAATCCATCGAAGCAGATGCTTTTTCTCCCGGATGTGATCCGGTTTGTCCCAGTCAGGCTTCCGTCTCGGCATGCTGCTTCTCATGAAAGCACGTTGAAGAGGTGGAGCTTGTGTCGGCTGTGTCTGGCTCGGACTCCTCTTTAGAGTCCAGCGGGGGACTTTAACCTGTAAGAGTGTGTGTCTTTGTGTGTAACTGAGAATAATTGAAGCCAGTTTAGTGTAAACAATGACCATCCTGGGAATTGGGGTGATTAGAAGGTCGAGAGTAATCCATATTATAACTGTGCTGTAAAAGCGAAACAATGAGCTGAAGGAGATCAATACAAGCAGCTGTGTGAGGGAACCTTTTCACACCATTGTGTTCATGGGATGGACTCATCATGGTGGCGTTGGAGTTTCAGTTGTTGCATGTGTAAGACTGGTTGTAGCTCCTGGTGTCCCTTGTGGGCTCTTTTCATGTCTGGAGGTCCACTAAAAGGCTCTCAGTCCCGGCAGATAACAAGTCGCTCTTTATAAGGAGCCCGAAGAGCGATTACCCCACCCCATGAGCCAGGTAGCTGACGGAGGATGATTTACGGACTGCTGCAGCAGCTAGCAGAAACAGAGCCTGCTTCTCCAGCGCCTGCTTTTGGAGCGGTGAGCTCGACCTGCCGGAGTCCAATCTGTCCAGGCTGGCGAGCCCAATGAGCAGCTGTGGCCTTTTCTCGCCCTGCCGCTAAATAAGATAAACTAACCCGGTTAGGGAAGAACGCAGAAGGCTTCCCGCTCTGTCTCAGTGAAGGCCTAGCCAGGCCATTTACCTGCACCACCTGCACACACAGGTGCAACATAACCCCCCTGTGTGCATGGAGCTGAGCGCATGACCCTGCAGAAGCTCTAAATTCTCTGCAAAGCAACGTTAGCACTCGCTGTAATCTGCCCTGACAAGCATGCAGGCGGAGCCAGGAACTAACACGTGGAGCGGGTCTGGAGTCTGTATGTCTAATGTGGAGAAGATCTGGAGTCTGTATGTCTAACATGTGGAATGGGTCTGGAGTCTGTATGTCTAATGTGGAGAAGATCTGGAGTCTGTATGTCTAACATGTGGAGCGGGTCTGGAGTCTGTATGTCTAACATGTGGAATGGGTCTGGAGTCTGTATGTCTAATGTGGAGAAGATCTGGAGTCTGTATGTCTAACACGTGGAGCGGGTCTGGAGTCTGTATGTCTAACATGTGGAGCGGGTCTGGAGTCTGTATGTCTAACATGTGGAGCGGGTCTGGAGTCTGTATGTCTAACATGTGGAGCGGGTCTGGAGTCTGTATGTCTAACATGAGGAACGGGTCTGGAGTCTGTATGTCTAACATGTGGAGCAGATCTGGAGTCTGTATGTCTAACATGTGGAGCGGGTCTGGAGTCTGTATGTCTAATGTGGAGAAGATCTGGAGTCTGTATGTCTAACATGTGGAGCGGGTCTGGAGTCTGTATGTCTAACATGTGGAGCGGGTCTGGAGTCTGTATGTCTAATGTGGAGAAGATCTGGAGTCTGTATGTCTAACATGTGGAGCAGATCTGGAGTCTGTATGTCTAACATGTGGAGCGGGTCTGGAGTCTGTATGTCTAACATGTGGAGCGGGTCTGGAGTCTGTATGTCTAACATGTGGAGCAGATCTGGAGTCTGTATGTCTAACATGTGGAGCGGGTCTGGAGTCTGTATGTCTAACATGTGGAGCGGGTCTGGAGTCTGTATGTCTAACATGTGGAGCGGGTCTGGAGTCTGTATGTCTAACATGTGGAGCGGGTCTGGAGTCTGTATGTCTAACATGTGGAGCGGGTCTGGAGTCTGTATGTCTAACATGTGGAGCGGGTCTGGAGTCTGTATGTCTAATGTGGAGCAGATCTGGAGTCTGTATGTCTAACATGTGGAATGGGTCTGGAGTCTGTATGTCTAACACGTGGAGCGGGTCTGGAGTCTGTATGTCTAACATGTGGAGCGGGTCTGCAGTCTGTATGTCTAACATGTGGAGCGGGTCTGCAGTCTGTATGTCTAACATGTGAACATGTAGAGCGGGTCTGGGTCTTTCAGTGTGTAGTCGTGTTACTTTCAGTGTGTAGTCGTGTTACCCTCAGTCTGTAGTCGTGTTACTCTCAGTGTGTAGTCGTGTTACCCTCAGTCTGTAGTCGTGTTACTTTCAGTGTGTAGTCGTGTTACTCTCAGTGTGTAGTCGTGTTACTCTGTGTGCAGTTGTGTTACTCTCAGTGTGTAGTCGTGTTACTCTGTGTGTAGTCGTGTTACTCTCAGTGTGTAGTCGTGTTACTCTCAGTGTGTAGTCGTGTTACTTTCAGTGTGTAGTCGTGTTACTCTCAGTGTGTAGTCGTGTTACTCTGTGTGCAGTTGTGTTACTCTCAGTGTGTAGTCGTGTTACTCTGTGTGTAGTCGTGTTACTCTCAGTGTGTAGTCGTGTTACTCTCAGTGTGCAGTTGTGTTACTCTGTGTGTAGTCGTGTTACCCTCAGTGTGTAGTCGTGTTACTCTCAGTGTGTAGTCGTGTTACTCTGTGTGTAGTCGTGTTACTCTCAGTGTGTAGTCGTGTTACTTTGTGTGTAGTCGTGTTACTCTCAGTCTGTAATCGTGTTACCCTCAGTGTGTAGTCGTGTTACCCTCAGTGTGTAGTCGTGTTACTCTCAGTGTGTAGTCGTGTTACTCTCAGTGTGTAGTCGTGTTACTCTGTGTGTAGTCGTGTTACTCTCAGTCTGTAATCGTGTTACTCTGTGTGTAGTCGTGTTACTCTCAGTCTGTAATCGTGTTACCCTCAGTGTGTAGTCGTGTTACCCTCAGTGTGTAGTCGTGTTACTCTCAGTGTGTAGTCGTGTTACTCTCAGTGTGTAGTCGTGTTACTCTGTGTGTAGTCGTGTTACTCTCAGTGTGTAGTCGTGTTACTCTCAGTGTGTAGTCGTGTTACTCTGTGTGTAGTCGTGTTACTCTCAGTCTGTAATCGTGTTACCCTCAGTGTGTAGTCGTGTTACTCTCAGTGTGTAGTCGTGTTACTTTCAGTGTGTAGTCGTGTTACCCTCAGTGTGTAGTCGTGTTACCCTCAGTGTGTAGTCGTGTTACCCTCAGTCTGTAGTCGTGTTACTCTCAGTGTGTAGTCGTGTTACTCTGTGTGCAGTTGTGTTACTCTCAGTGTGTAGTCGTGTTACTCTGTGTGTAGTCGTGTTACTCTCAGTGTGTAGTCGTGTTACTCTCAGTGTGCAGTTGTGTTACTCTGTGTGTAGTCGTGTTACCCTCAGTGTGTAGTCGTGTTACTCTCAGTGTGTAGTCGTGTTACTCTCAGTGTGTAGTCGTGTTACTCTCAGTGTGTAGTCGTGTTACTCTGTGTGTAGTCGTGTTACTCTCAGTCTGTAATCGTGTTACTCTGTGTGTAGTCGTGTTACTCTCAGTGTGTAGTCGTGTTACTCTCAGTGTGTAGTCGTGTTACTCTGTGTGTAGTCGTGTTACTCTCAGTCTGTAATCGTGTTTCTCTGTGTGCAGTCGTGTTTCCCTCAGTGTGTACTTGTGTTACCCTCAGTGTGTAGTCGTGTTACTCTCAGTGTGTAGTCGTGTTACTCTGTGTGTAGTCGTGTTACTCTCAGTGTGCATTTGTGTTACTCTGTGTGTAGTCGTGTTACTCTGTGTGCAGTTGTGTTACTCTCAGTGTGTAGTCGTGTTACCCTCAGTGTGTAGTCGTGTTACTCTCAGTGTGTAGTCGTGTTACCCTCAGTGTGTAGTCGTGTTACTCTGTGTGTAGTCGTGTTACCCTCAGTGTGTAGTCGTGTTACTCTCAGTGTGTAGTCATGTTACTCTCAGTCTGTAGTCGTGTTACTCTGTGTGTAGTCGTGTTACTCTGTGTGTAGTCGTGTTTCTCTGTGTGCAGTCGTGTTTCCCTCAGTGTGTACTTGTGTTACCCTCAGTGTGTAGTCGTGTTACTCTGTGTGTAGTCGTGTTACTCTCAGTGTGCAGTTGTGTTACTCTGTGTGTAGTCGTGTTACTCTGTGTGCAGTTGTGTTACTCTCAGTGTGTAGTCGTGTTACTCTCAGTGTGTAGTCGTGTTACTCTCAGTGTGTAGTCGTGTTACCCTCAGTGTGTAGTCGTGTTACTCTCAGTGTGTAGTCGTGTTACTCTCAGTGTGTAGTCGTGTTACTCTCAGTCTGTAGTCGTGTTACTCTGTGTGTAGTCGTGTTACTCTCAGTGTGTAGTCGTGTTACTCTGTGTGTAGTCGTGTTACTCTCAGTCTGTAGTCGTGTTACTCTGTGTGCAGTTGTGTTACTCTCAGTGTGTAGTCGTGTTACTCTCAGTGTGTAGTCGTGTTACTCTCAGTGTGTTGTGTTACTCTGTGTGTAGTCGTGTTTCTCTGTGTGCAGTCGTGTTTCCCTCAGTGTGTAGTCGTGTTACTCTCAGCGTGTAGTCGTGTTACCCTCAGTGTGTACTTGTGTTACTCTCAGTGTGTCATCGTGTTACTCTGTGTATACTTGTGTTACCCTCAAAGTGTAGTCGTGTTACTCTCAGCGTGTAGTCGTGTTACCCTCAGTGTGTACTTGTGTTACTCTCAGTGTGTCATCGTGTTACTCTGTGTGTACTTGTGTTACCCTCAAAGTGTAGTCGTGTTACTCTCAGCGTGTAGTCGTGTTACCCTCAGTGTGTACTTGTGTTACTCTGTGTGTCATCGTGTTACTCTGTGTGTACTTGTGTTACCCTCAAAGTGTAGTCGTGTTACCCTCAGTCTGTAGTCGTGTTACCCTCAGTGTGTACTTGTGTTACTCTCAGTGTGTCATCGTGTTACTCTGTGTATTTGTGTTACCCTCAAAGTGTAGTCGTGTTACTCTCAGCGTGTAGTCGTGTTACCCTCAGTGTGTAGTCGTGTTACTCTCAGTGTGTAGTCGTGTTACTCTCAGTGTGTAGTCGTGTTACTCTGTGTGTACTTGTGTTACCCTCAAAGTGTAGTCGTGTTACCCTCAGTGTGTAGTCGTGTTACGCTCAGTGTGTAGTCGTGTTACGCTCAGTGTGTAGTCGTGTTACCCTCAGTGTGTACTTGTGTTACCCTCAGTGTGTAGTCGTGTTACGCTCAGTGTGTAGTCGTGTTACGCTCAGTGTGTAGTCGTGTTACGCTCAGTGTGTAGTCGTGTTACCCTCAGTGTGTAGTCATGTTACCCTCAGTGTGTAGTCATGTTACCCTCAGTGTGTCGTCGTGTTACTCTGTGTGTAGTCGTGTTACTCTTAGTGCGTAGTCGTGTTACCCTCAGTGTGTAGTCGTGTTACCCTCAGTGTGTAGTCGTGTTACTCTGTGTGTAGTCGTGTTACTCTGTTTGTAGTCGTGTTACTCTCAGTGTGTAATCGTGTTACTCTGTGTGTAGTCGTGTTACTCTCAGTGTGTAGTCGTGTTACTCTCAGTGTGTAGTCGTGTTACTCTGTGTGTAGTCGTGTTACTCTTAGTGCGTAGTCGTGTTACCCTCAGTGTGTAGTCATGTTACTCTGTGTGTAGTCGTGTTACTCTCAGTGTGTAGTCGTGTTACTCTCAGTGTGTAGTCGTGTTACTCCCAGTGTGTAGTCGTGTTACTCTCAGTGTGTAGTCGTGTTACTCTCAGTGTGTAGTCGTGTTACTCTCAGTGTGTAGTCGTGTTACTCTGTGTGTAGTCGTGTTACTCTGTGTGTAGTCGTGTTACTCTGTGTGTAGTCATGTTCCTCTCAGTGTGTAGTCGTGTTACTCTGTGTGTAGTCATGTTACTCTGTGTGTAGTCATGTTACTCTCAGTGTGTAGTCGTGTTACTCTGTGTGTAGTCGTGTTACTCTAAGTGTGTGGTCGTGTTACTCTAAGTGTGTAGTCGTGTTACTCTCAGTGTGTAGTCGTGTTACTCTCAGTGTGTAGTCGTGTTACTCTGTGTAGTCATGTTACTCTCAGTGTGTAGTCGTGTTACTCTGTGTGTAGTCGTGTTACTCTTAGTGCGTAGTCGTGTTACCCTCAGTGTGTAGTCGTGTTACTCTGTGTGTAGTCGTGTTACTCTTAGTGCGTAGTCGTGTTACTCTCAGTGTGTAGTCGTGTCACTCTGTGTGTAGTCGTGTTACTCTCAGTCTGTAGTCGTGTTACTCTCAGTCTGTAGTCATGTTACTCTGTGTGTAGTCGTGTTACTTTCAGTGTGTAGTCGTGTTACTCTGTGTGTAGTCGTGTTACTCTCAGTCTGTAGTCATGTTACCCTCAGTGTGTAGTCATGTTACTCTGTGTGTAGTCGTGTTACTTTCAGTGTGTAGTCGTGTTACTCTGTGTGTAGTCGTGTTACCCTCAGTGTGTAGTCATGTTACCCTCAGTGTGTAGTCGTGTTACTCTCAGTGTGTAGTCGTGTTACTTTCAGTGTGTAGTCGTGTTACTCTGTGTGTAGTCGTGTTACCTTCAGTGTGTAGTCGTGTTACCCTCAGTGTGTAGTCGTGTTACCCTCAGTGTGTAGTCGTGTTACCCTCAGTGTGTAGTCGTGTTACTCTGTGTGTAGTCGTGTTACCCTCAGTGTGTAGTCGTGTTACCCTCAGTGTGTAGTCGTGTTACCCTCAGTGTGCAGTCGTGTTATTCTCAGTGTGTAGTCGTGTTACCCTCAGTGTGTAGTCGTGTTATTCTCAGTGTGTAGTCGTGTTACCCTCAGTGTGTAGTCGTGTTACTCTCAGTGTGTAGTCGTGTTACCCTCAGTATGTAGTCGTGTTATTCTCAGTGTGTAGTCGTGTTACCCTCAGTGTGTAGTCGTGTTATTCTCAGTGTGTAGTCGTGTTACCCTCAGTGTGTAGTCGTGTTATTCTCAGTGTGTAGTCGTGTTACTCTCAGTGTGTAGTCGTGTTACATTCAGTGTGTAGTCGTGTTACTCTCAGTGTGTAGTTGTGTTACTCTGTATGTAGTCGTGTTTCTCTGTGTGCAGTCGTGTTTCCCTCAGTGTGTACTTGTGTTACCCTCAGTTTGTAGTCGTGTTACTCTCAGCTTGTAGTCGTGTTACCCTCAGTGTGTACTTGTGTTACTCTGTGTGTCATCGTGTTACTCTGTGTGTACTTGTGTTACCCTCAAAGTGTAGTCGTGTTACTCTCAGCGTGTAGTCGTGTTACCCTCAGTGTGTACTTGTGTTACTCTCAGTGTGTCATCGTGTTACTCTGTGTGTACTTGTGTTACCCTCAAAGTGTGGTCGTGTTACCCTCAGTCTTTAGTCGTGTTACCCTCAATATGTACTTGTGTTACTCTCAGTGTGTCATCGTGTTACTCTGTGTGTGCTTGTGTTACCCTCAAAGTGTAGTCGTGTTACACTCAGCATGTAGTCGTGTTACCCTCAGTCTGTAGTCGTGTTACGCTCAGTGTGTAGTCGTGTTACCCTCAGTCTGTAGTCGTGTTACGCTCAGTGTGTAGTCGTGTTACCCTCAGTCTGTAGTCGTGTTACGCTCAGTGTGTAGTCGTGTTACCCTCAGTCTGTAGTCGTGTTACGCTCAGTGTGTAGTCGTGTTACGCTCAGTGTGTAGTCGTGTTACCCTCAGTGTGTACTTGTGTTACCCTCAGTGTGCAGTCGTGTTACGCTCAGTGTGTAGTCGTGTTACCCTCAGTGTGTACTTGTGTTACCCTCAGTGTGCAGTCGTGTTACGCTCAGTGTGTAGTCGTGTTACGTTCAGTGTGTAGTCGTGTTACCCTCAGTGTGTAGTCATGTTACCCTCAGTGTGCAGTCGTGTTACCCTCAGCGTGTAGTCGTGTTACGCTCAGTGTGTACTCATGTTACCCTCAGTGTGTTGTCGTGTTACCCTCAGTGTGTAGTCATGTTACCCTCAGTGTGTCGTCGTGTTACTCTGTGTGTAGTCGTGTTACTCTGTGTGTAGTCGTGTTACTCTGTGTGTAATCGTGTTACTCTGTGTGTAGTCGTGTTACTCTGTGTGTAGTCGTGTTACTCTGTGTGTAGTCGTGTTACTCTTAGTGCGTAGTCGTGTTACTCTCAGTGTGTAGTCGTTTTACTCTCAGTGTGTAGTCGTGTTACTCTGTGTGTAGTCGTGTTACTCTCAGTGTGTAGTCGTGTTACTCTGTGTGTAGTCATGTTACTCTGTGTGTAGTCGTGTTACTCTTAGTGCGTAGTCGTGTTACTCTTAGTGCGTAGTCGTGTTACTCTCAGTGCGTAGTCGTGTTACTCTTAGTGTGTAGTCATGTTACTCTGTGTGTAGTCGTGTTACTCTCAGTGTGTAGTCGTGTTACTTTGTGTGTAGTCGTGTTACTCTGTGTGTAGTCGTGTTACTCTGTGTGTAGTCGTGTTACTCAGTCTGTAGTCGTGTTACTCTTAGTGTGTAGTCGTGTTACTCTCAGTGTGTAGTCGTGTTACTCTCAGTCTTTAGTCGTGTTACTCTCAGTGTGTAGTCGTGTTACTCTCAGTCTTTAGTCGTGTTACTCTCAGTCTTTAGTCGTGTTACTCTGTGTGTAGTCGTGTTACTCTCAGTGTGTAGTCGTGTTACTCTGTGTGTAGTCGTGTTACTCAGTCTGTAGTCGTGTTACTCAGTCTGTAGTCGTGTTACTCTTAGTGCGTAGTCGTGTTACTCTCAGTGTGTAGTCGTGTTACTCTCAGTCTTTAGTCGTGTTACTCTCAGTCTTTAGTCGTGTTACTCTGTGTGTAGTCGTGTTACTCAGTCTGTAGTCGTGTTACTCAGTCTGTAGTCGTGTTACTCTTAGTGCGTAGTCGTGTTACTCTCAGTGTGTAGTCGTGTTACTCTCAGTGTGTAGTCGTGTTACTCTTAGTGCGTAGTCGTGTTACTCTCAGTCTTTAGTCGTGTTACTCTCAGTGTGTAGTCGTGTTACTCTCAGTGTGTAGTCGTGTTACTCTCAGTCTGTAGTCATGTTACTCTCAGTGTGTAGTCATGTTACCCTCAGTGTGTAGTCATGTTACTCTGTGTGTAGTCGTGTTACTTTCAGTGTGTAGTCGTGTTATTCTCAGTGTGTAGTCATGTTACCCTCAGTGTGTAGTCATGTTACTCTGTGTGTAGTCGTGTTACTTTCAGTGTGTAGTCGTGTTATTCTCAGTGTGTAGTTGTGTTACCCTCAGTGTGTAGTCATGTTAGTCTGTGTGTAGTCGTGTTACTTTCAGTGTGTAGTCGTGTTACTCTGTGTGTAGTCGTGTTACTCTGTGTGTAGTCGTGTTACTCTTAGTGCGTAGTCGTGTTACTCTGTGTGTAGTCGTGTTACTTTGTGTGTAGTCGTGTTACTCTGTGTGTAGTCGTGTTACTCAGTCTGTAGTCGTGTTACTCTTAGTGTGTAGTCGTGTTACTCTGTGTGTAGTCGTGTTACTCTTAGTCTTTAGTCGTGTTACTCTGTGTGTAGTCGTGTTACTCTCAGTGTGTAGTCGTGTTACTCTCAGTCTGTAGTCATGTTACTCTCAGTGTGTAGTCATGTTACCCTCAGTGTGTAGTCATGTTACTCTGTGTGTAGTCGTGTTACTTTCAGTGTGTAGTCGTGTTATTCTCAGTGTGTAGTTGTGTTACTCTCAGTGTGTAGTCGTGTTACTCTCAGTGTGTAGTCATGTTACCCTCAGTGTGTAGTCATGTTACTCTGTGTGTAGTCATGTTACTCTGTGTGTAGTCGTGTTACTTTCAGTGTGTAGTCGTGTTACTCTCAGTGTGTAGTCGTGTTACCCTCAGTGTGTACTTGTGTTACCCTCAGTGTGCAGTCGTGTTACGCTCAGTGTGTAGTCGTGTTACGTTCAGTGTGTAGTCGTGTTACCCTCAGTGTGTAGTCATGTTACCCTCAGTGTGCAGTCGTGTTACCCTCAGCGTGTAGTCGTGTTACGCTCAGTGTGTACTCATGTTACCCTCAGTGTGTTGTCGTGTTACCCTCAGTGTGTAGTCGTGTTACTCTCAGTGTGTAGTCGTGTTACATTCAGTGTGTAGTCGTGTTACTCTCAGTGTGTAGTTGTGTTACTCTGTATGTAGTCGTGTTTCTCTGTGTGCAGTCGTGTTTCCCTCAGTGTGTACTTGTGTTACCCTCAGTTTGTAGTCGTGTTACTCTCAGCGTGTAGTCGTGTTACCCTCAGTGTGTACTTGTGTTACTCTGTGTGTCATCGTGTTACTCTGTGTGTACTTGTGTTACCCTCAAAGTGTAGTCGTGTTACTCTCAGCGTGTAGTCGTGTTACCCTCAGTGTGTACTTGTGTTACTCTCAGTGTGTCATCGTGTTACTCTGTGTGTACTTGTGTTACCCTCAAAGTGTGGTCGTGTTACCCTCAGTCTTTAGTCGTGTTACCCTCAATATGTACTTGTGTTACTCTCAGTGTGTCATCGTGTTACTCTGTGTGTGCTTGTGTTACCCTCAAAGTGTAGTCGTGTTACACTCAGCGTGTAGTCGTGTTACCCTCAGTCTGTAGTCGTGTTACGCTCAGTGTGTAGTCGTGTTACCCTCAGTCTGTAGTCGTGTTACGCTCAGTGTGTAGTCGTGTTACCCTCAGTCTGTAGTCGTGTTACGCTCAGTGTGTAGTCGTGTTACCCTCAGTCTGTAGTCGTGTTACGCTCAGTGTGTAGTCGTGTTACGCTCAGTGTGTAGTCGTGTTACCCTCAGTGTGTACTTGTGTTACCCTCAGTGTGCAGTCGTGTTACGCTCAGTGTGTAGTCGTGTTACCCTCAGTGTGTACTTGTGTTACCCTCAGTGTGCAGTCGTGTTACGCTCAGTGTGTAGTCGTGTTACGTTCAGTGTGTAGTCGTGTTACCCTCAGTGTGTAGTCATGTTACCCTCAGTGTGCAGTCGTGTTACCCTCAGCGTGTAGTCGTGTTACGCTCAGTGTGTACTCATGTTACCCTCAGTGTGTTGTCGTGTTACCCTCAGTGTGTAGTCATGTTACCCTCAGTGTGTCGTCGTGTTACTCTGTGTGTAGTCGTGTTACTCTGTGTGTAGTCGTGTTACTCTGTGTGTAATCGTGTTACTCTGTGTGTAGTCGTGTTACCCTCAGTGTGTAGTCATGTTACCCTCAGTGTGTCGTCGTGTTACTCTGTGTGTAATCGTGTTACTCTGTGTGTAGTCGTGTTACTCTGTGTGTAGTCGTGTTACTCTGTGTGTAGTCGTGTTACTCTGTGTGTAGTCGTGTTACTCTTAGTGCGTAGTCGTGTTACTCTCAGTGTGTAGTCGTTTTACTCTCAGTGTGTAGTCGTGTTACTCTGTGTGTAGTCGTGTTACTCTCAGTGTGTAGTCGTGTTACTCTGTGTGTAGTCATGTTACTCTGTGTGTAGTCGTGTTACTCTTAGTGCGTAGTCGTGTTACTCTTAGTGCGTAGTCGTGTTACTCTCAGTGCGTAGTCGTGTTACTCTTAGTGTGTAGTCATGTTACTCTGTGTGTAGTCGTGTTACTCTCAGTGTGTAGTCGTGTTACTTTGTGTGTAGTCGTGTTACTCTGTGTGTAGTCGTGTTACTCTGTGTGTAGTCGTGTTACTCAGTCTGTAGTCGTGTTACTCTTAGTGTGTAGTCGTGTTACTCTCAGTGTGTAGTCGTGTTACTCTCAGTCTTTAGTCGTGTTACTCTCAGTGTGTAGTCGTGTTACTCTCAGTCTTTAGTCGTGTTACTCTCAGTCTTTAGTCGTGTTACTCTGTGTGTAGTCGTGTTACTCTCAGTGTGTAGTCGTGTTACTCTGTGTGTAGTCGTGTTACTCAGTCTGTAGTCGTGTTACTCAGTCTGTAGTCGTGTTACTCTTAGTGCGTAGTCGTGTTACTCTCAGTGTGTAGTCGTGTTACTCTCAGTCTTTAGTCGTGTTACTCTCAGTCTTTAGTCGTGTTACTCTGTGTGTAGTCGTGTTACTCAGTCTGTAGTCGTGTTACTCAGTCTGTAGTCGTGTTACTCTTAGTGCGTAGTCGTGTTACTCTCAGTGTGTAGTCGTGTTACTCTCAGTGTGTAGTCGTGTTACTCTTAGTGCGTAGTCGTGTTACTCTCAGTCTTTAGTCGTGTTACTCTCAGTGTGTAGTCGTGTTACTCTCAGTGTGTAGTCGTGTTACTCTCAGTCTGTAGTCATGTTACTCTCAGTGTGTAGTCATGTTACCCTCAGTGTGTAGTCATGTTACTCTGTGTGTAGTCGTGTTACTTTCAGTGTGTAGTCGTGTTATTCTCAGTGTGTAGTCATGTTACCCTCAGTGTGTAGTCATGTTACTCTGTGTGTAGTCGTGTTACTTTCAGTGTGTAGTCATGTTACTCTCAGTGTGTAGTCATGTTATCCTCAGTGTGTAGTCATGTTACTCTGTGTGTAGTCGTGTTACTTTCAGTGTGTAGTCGTGTTATTCTCAGTGTGTAGTTGTGTTACCCTCAGTGTGTAGTCATGTTACTCTGTGTGTAGTCGTGTTACTTTCAGTGTGTAGTCGTGTTACTCTGTGTGTAGTCGTGTTACTCTGTGTGTAGTCGTGTTACTCTTAGTGCGTAGTCGTGTTACTCTGTGTGTAGTCGTGTTACTTTGTGTGTAGTCGTGTTACTCTGTGTGTAGTCGTGTTACTCAGTCTGTAGTCGTGTTACTCTTAGTGTGTAGTCGTGTTACTCTGTGTGTAGTCGTGTTACTCTTAGTCTTTAGTCGTGTTACTCTGTGTGTAGTCATGTTACTCTGTGTGTAGTCGTGTTACTTTCAGTGTGTAGTCGTGTTACTCTGTGTGTAGTCGTGTTACTCTGTGTGTAGTCGTGTTACTCTTAGTGCGTAGTCGTGTTACTCTGTGTGTAGTCGTGTTACTTTGTGTGTAGTCGTGTTACTCTGTGTGTAGTCGTGTTACTCAGTCTGTAGTCGTGTTACTCTTAGTGTGTAGTCGTGTTACTCTGTGTGTAGTCGTGTTACTCTTAGTCTTTAGTCGTGTTACTCTCAGTGTGTAGTCGTGTTACTCTCAGTCTGTAGTCATGTTACTCTCAGTGTGTAGTCATGTTACCCTCAGTGTGTAGTCATGTTACTCTGTGTGTAGTCGTGTTACTTTCAGTGTGTAGTCGTGTTATTCTCAGTGTGTAGTTGTGTTACTCTCAGTGTGTAGTCGTGTTACTCTCAGTGTGTAGTCATGTTACCCTCAGTGTGTAGTCATGTTACTCTGTGTGTAGTCATGTTACTCTGTGTGTAGTCGTGTTACTTTCAGTGTGTAGTCGTGTTACTCTCAGTGTGTAGTCGTGTTACCCTCAGTGTGTACTTGTGTTACCCTCAGTGTGCAGTCGTGTTACGCTCAGTGTGTAGTCGTGTTACGTTCAGTGTGTAGTCGTGTTACCCTCAGTGTGTAGTCATGTTACCCTCAGTGTGCAGTCGTGTTACCCTCAGCGTGTAGTCGTGTTACGCTCAGTGTGTACTCATGTTACCCTCAGTGTGTTGTCGTGTTACCCTCAGTGTGTAGTCATGTTACCCTCAGTGTGTCGTCGTGTTACTCTGTGTGTAGTCGTGTTACTCTGTGTGTAGTCGTGTTACTCTGTGTGTAATCGTGTTACTCTGTGTGTAGTCGTGTTACTCTGTGTGTAGTCGTGTTACTCTGTGTGTAGTCGTGTTACTCTTAGTGCGTAGTCGTGTTACTCTCAGTGTGTAGTCGTTTTACTCTCAGTGTGTAGTCGTGTTACTCTGTGTGTAGTCGTGTTACTCTCAGTGTGTAGTCGTGTTACTCTGTGTGTAGTCATGTTACTCTGTGTGTAGTCGTGTTACTCTTAGTGCGTAGTCGTGTTACTCTTAGTGCGTAGTCGTGTTACTCTCAGTGCGTAGTCGTGTTACTCTTAGTGTGTAGTCATGTTACTCTGTGTGTAGTCGTGTTACTCTCAGTGTGTAGTCGTGTTACTTTGTGTGTAGTCGTGTTACTCTCAGTCTTTAGTCGTGTTACTCTCAGTGTGTAGTCGTGTTACTCTCAGTCTTTAGTCGTGTTACTCTCAGTCTTTAGTCGTGTTACTCTCAGTGTGTAGTCGTGTTACTCTCAGTGTGTAGTCGTGTTACTCTCAGTCTGTAGTCATGTTACTCTCAGTGTGTAGTCATGTTACCCTCAGTGTGTAGTCATGTTACTCTGTGTGTAGTCGTGTTACTCTTAGTGCGTAGTCGTGTTACTCTCAGTCTTTAGTCGTGTTACTCTCAGTGTGTAGTCGTGTTACTCTCAGTGTGTAGTCGTGTTACTCTCAGTCTGTAGTCATGTTACTCTCAGTGTGTAGTCATGTTACCCTCAGTGTGTAGTCATGTTACTCTGTGTGTAGTCGTGTTACTTTCAGTGTGTAGTCGTGTTATTCTCAGTGTGTAGTTGTGTTACTCTCAGTGTGTAGTCGTGTTACTCTGTAGTCATGTTACCCTCAGTGTGTAGTCATGTTACTCTGTGTGTAGTCGTGTTACTTTCAGTGTGTATTCGTGTTACTCTGTGTGTAGTCGTGTTACTCTGTGTGTAGTCGTGTTACTCTTAGTGCGTAGTCGTGTTACTCTGTGTGTAGTCGTGTTACTTTGTGTGTAGTCGTGTTACTCTGTGTGTAGTCGTGTTACTCAGTCTGTAGTCGTGTTACTCTTAGTGTGTAGTCGTGTTACTCTGTGTGTAGTCGTGTTACTCTTAGTCTTTAGTCGTGTTACTCTGTGTGTAGTCGTGTTACTCTCAGTGTGTAGTCGTGTTACTCTCAGTCTGTAGTCATGTTACCCTCAGTGTGTAGTCATGTTACTCTGTGTGTAGTCATGTTACTCTGTGTGTAGTCGTGTTACTTTCAGTGTGTAGTCGTGTTACTCTCAGTGTGTAGTCGTGTTACTCTCAGTCTTTAGTCGTGTTACTCTCAGTGTGTAGTCGTGTTACTCTCAGTCTTTAGTCGTGTTACTCTCAGTGTGTAGTCGTGTTACTCTCAGTCTGTAGTCATGTTACCCTCAGTGTGTAGTCATGTTACTCTGTGTGTAGTCGTGTTACTCTCAGTGTGTAGTCGTGTTACTCTCAGTCTGTAGTCATGTTACCCTCAGTGTGTAGTCGTGTTACTCTGTGTGTAGTCGTGTTACTCTTAGTGCGTAGTCGTGTTACCCTCAGTGTGTGTTACTTGGTTCATCCCCTGCCTCCCGTCCTGCATCTACATGATGTGTGGATGTTAAAGCCGGGGCATGGCTGAACTCACCATTCCGCTCTGCTTTTTCTAGACTGGGGGGTCGTTTGGTGTAAATCTGACAGTTGTTGTCGTACTTGGTGTTTGGAAACAGTTCAAAGCAGTGGGTCTTACTTCCAGTCTTTAATTCATTCAGGTGTGTTAACGTAGGGTTGTAGATTCACATGCTGTTACATAAGCTTTCTAATCTACAAATATATCTGGTTGTTCTCCTCAGCTGTCGGTGATAAAATCTGCATTCAAGGTGACGTGTGTTACAGTTCCTGGTGTCCTGTACAGCAGGAGAAACTCCTTTAATCCTACTTATTTCCTGAATTCTTCATGTTTTCTCTTTTATGACAAACGTCGCGTCACACACTGGCTTTTCAGTCCTTGTATCAGACCGACTTGCACCCTCAATGCCTCCACATTGATGAATCCACTTCTCCTTCACTGCAGGGGGTTGGGGTTAACTCGCTACCACAGACTTGGAGAAGTTCTGGAGCAGCTTCTTGCAGCCTCCTGAGGACATGCAGACGGATCCATCCTCTCCTTCTGGGTTGATGTCCAGTCCAACTTATCTCTCTGCAGTCCAGCACCTCCTCACGGAGAAAAGGTTCTCCGCAAGTCCACCACCAGGACTTCCTCCATCAGTCCTTGCAGATTACGACATAAATCATCCTGTTGCCAAGGCAACAACTTTATTCAGTCTGGAATATTAAAAGGAATTATTTTCTGAATGAGATAAACAGCTCCGTGTTTATCTCTGTCCAGCGTCGCTCCGCAACATTTCATTGGCTGCTTTTCCACAATTTATCTAGCCGTTGCAATTCTGAAAAGTGATCGGAGGCGAAGACGCAGCGTTTTCTCAGACAGTAAACACAGTCATGGATGAGCCGAAGTGCTATGAAGCATTGTTTAAGAAAGGGCTTAAAAACAGATTGGAAAGGCAGTTATGCAGAAATGACCCAAAATCTCTTCAACAGGAAGTCGGGGGGTGGGGAGGGGGTGATTTGTGTTACCTGGAGAGGTACTGAAACTGATCATTAGCATTCTGGTGCAGAGGATTTCCAGGTCAGCACGTCTCTCTGGGAGGCAGACGTGTGTTTCATCACATCCGCGTAAAGAATAATCTGCATTTATTACTCTACTGGTCTCACGCATGTTTTCCAGATCTTTCTGGGTTTTACATGGCCGCCCGGACAATAAATGAAACCTCTGCTGTTTGCACTGATGAAGCTCCTGGTAGGGATGGATTCTCCTGTGTGAGGGCAGTGAAATATAACTATATAGAACCAAATATAACGGCACTGACAGGAATCTGCTTTTTCTGTGAATTACCAGGTAACCAGTAGCCAGAGAGACATAGATGTGGAACACCGTCCGACTTGTCCTTCAGAAGTCTCCACAGTCTGCAGATCCAAGCACAATGTTCCTCTTTATTTCATCTTCTCTGATGAAAAACGTCTTTATGTGATTGAATGCAGCAGTTTGTGTCTGCAGCAGCATGAAAGTAAAATCCCAGCTGGGATGTATGGATTATGTTAAATGATCACGTCTACATGGCTCACGAGACATGGCTGTCCTCCCGGCTGAATGAAGCAGATGTTTTCAAACATTTCCATGAAAATAAGGAAAGATTGAATCAACTTTTATGTTTCTTGGATTAAAATGTGAAATTTACAAAAATGTTTTATTTTTGTTTTTATATATAATAAAACTTTAAGAATTATCATTTATTTCGTATTTGTTGGATGAAGTTGGATGATATTTTCAGAGAATGATCAGTTATAATGAGAATAATCATAATTATTATTCTTATTTTTTTTATTTATTTTTTTCAGCTGAAACTGCAGCTGCTTCCTGGAATCCACATTTAACAAACACAACATGAATCATAAAGCAGACAAAGAAAGGAAACAACCAACATGAAACATGCATGTGAATAAAACATGTCTCCTTTTTATGATGCGTCCTGCATTCAGACTGCAGCAGGTCTGTTAGCTATGTGTACCGCAGCAGGTCTGTTAGCCATGCAGACCGCAGCAGGTCTGTTAGCCATGCAGACCGCAGCAGGTCTGTTAGCCATGCAGAACGCAGCAGGTCTGTTAGCCATGCAGACCGCAGCAGGTCTGTTAGCCATGCAGACCGCAGCAGGTCTGTTAGCCATGCAGACCGCAGCAGGTCTGTTAGCCATGCAGACCGCAGCAGGTCTGTTAGCCATGCAGACCGCAGCAGGTCTGTTAGCTATGCAGACCGCAGCAGGTCTGTTAGCCATGCAGACCGCAGCAGGTCTGTTAGCCATGCAGACCGCAGCAGGTCTGTTAGCCATGCAGACCGCAGCAGGTCTGTTAGCCATGCAGACCGCAGCAGGTCTGTTAGCCATGCAGACTGCAGCAGGTCTGTTAGCTATGTGTACCGCAGCAGGTCTGTTAGCCATGCAGACCGCAGCAGGTCTGTTAGCCATGCAGAACGCAGCAGGTCTGTTAGCCATGCAGACTGCAGCAGGTCTGTTAGCCATGCAGACCGCAGCAGGTCTGTTAGCCATGCAGACCGCAGCAGGTCTGTTAGCCATGCAGACCGCAGCAGGTCTGT
Organism: Telmatherina bonti; assembly: GCF_933228915.1. Taxonomy (NCBI): domain Eukaryota; kingdom Metazoa; phylum Chordata; class Actinopteri; order Atheriniformes; family Telmatherinidae; genus Telmatherina; species Telmatherina bonti. The sequence goes on from NC_136630.1 coordinate 2,078,353, forward strand.
TAGCCATGCAGACTGCAGCAGGTCTGTTAGCTATGTGTACCGCAGCAGGTCTGTTAGCCATGCAGACCGCAGCAGGTCTGTTAGCCATGCAGACCGCAGCAGGTCTGTTAGCCATGCAGACCGCAGCAGGTCTGTTAGCCATGCAGACCGCAGCAGGTCTGTTAGCCATGCAGACCGCAGCAGGTCTGTTAGCCATGCAGACCGCAGCAGGTCTGTTAGCCATGCAGACTGCAGCGGGTCTGTTAGCCATGCAGACCGCAGCAGGTCTGTTAGCCATGCAGACTGCAGCAGGTCTGTTAGCTATGTGTACCGCAGCAGGTCTGTTAGCCATGCAGACTGCAGCAGGTCTGTTAGCTATGTGTACCGCAGCAGGTCTGTTAGGCATGCAGACCGCAGCAGGTCTGTTAGCCATGCAGACCGCAGCAGGTCTGTTAGCCATGCAGACTGCAGCGGGTCTGTTAGCCATGCAGACCGCAGCGGGTCTGTTAGCCATGCAGACTGCAGCAGGTCTGTTAGCCATGCAGACCGCAGCAGGTCTGTTAGCTATGCAGACCGCAGCAGGTCTGTTAGCCATGCAGACTGCAGCAGGTCTGTTAGCTATGCAGACCGCAGCAGGTCTGTTAGCCATGCAGACCGCAGCAGGTCTGTTAGCTATGCAGACCGCAGCGGGTCTGTTAGCCATGCAGACCGCAGCAGGTCTGTTAGCCATGCAGACCGCAGCAGGTCTGTTAGCCATGCAGACCGCAGCGGGTCTGTTAGCCATGCAGACCGCAGCGGGTCTGTTAGCCATGCAGACCGCAGCAGGTCTGTTAGCCATGCAGACCGCAGCGGGTCTGTTAGCCATGCAGACCGCAGCGGGTCTGTTAGCCATGCAGACCGCAGCGGGTCTGTTAGCCATGCAGACCGCAGCGGGTCTGTTAGCCATGCAGACCGCAGCAGGTCTGTTAGCTATGCAGACCGCAGCAGGTCTGTTAGCCATGCAGACCGCAGCGGGTCTGTTAGCCATGCAGACCGCAGCGGGTCTGTTAGCTATGCAGACCGCAGCAGGTCTGTTAGCTATGCAGACTGCAGCAGGTCTGTTAGCTATGCAGACTGAGGTGTTGCATCACCGTGCTTTAGAAACCGGTCCCATGCAGACTTTAGAAGCATGATGACGGCCTGCAGCCTGTTAGCAGCTGGAACAGACTGCCGCTCTGCAACCCTGGCCAGAACTGTGGGGAGTTAATGGAGGATTCAAGTGTTTCAGACCTTTGACTGTGCAGGAGAAATGTTTTTCAGTCTTACAAATAAAGATGTGTTCATACCTGGCTGCACACTAACATAGTGGTTAGCTCGCCTTGCCTCACAGCAAGAAGGTCGCTGGTTTGATCCTTGGCTGTGGAGCTCTAACGGTGACCTTTCTGTGTGGAGTTTGCATGTCCACCCATGTGAATGGGTTCTCTCCAGGTACTGTGGCTTCCTCCCTAAATCTAAAGTGTGAGCATGAATGATTGTTTCTTTATGTGTTGGCGACCTGTCCACCGCCGGCGTTCCCCGCCACCCGTCATCAGACCTAGCGGTTAGGATAATGAATGAATGAATGTTCATACCTGCAGCTGTGATCACACCTGAGAAGATTGTCTGGTGACTCGCGGCCTCCATAAAGGGTTTTGTGAGGTGAAAGGTGCAGAGTTTATAGTCCCAGGCTGCTAAATCTCCCAGTGAAGCTGCTGGTTTTCCAGCCAGCTGCAGCTTTGGGACAAAGCTGGTTGATTACCTGCCAGAGCGAGGAGGCGGCTCCATAAACATTAAGACCTCCAGAACATTGTTTTTTCCAGCAGTGGAATATAAATTACATTTGGCTTCTGGCAGTGTGACGTTCCCATCTTGAATGTAACATAAGAATGTTTGCGAATACACCCAGAAGGTCAGACTCACAAATCAGGCGTTCATTGTGCAAATGAACAAGAAATTGAGCATTTCTTGGTTTTTATTCAGTGTTCAGCTCCTAAATAGCAACACGGCGTTTTCCTGAGTGTTTCCACGTATCAAAATGTGATCCGACTCAGACAGAGAGAGAAAAGGCGCCTTTTGGACGTTATGAACCACAGATAATGTCTGATAACATCCGAGTCGGGTAGAAAAAGCCTGATTTCTCCTCACAGTTTAAACTTTCTGACATATTTCATCCTGATGCCAAATTTTAGGATTAAATTAAATAACCTCAGGCCACTTTCCAGCACTGGGATGTTATTTCTTTGTGATGGGTTGTTTATTTTGATCTATTTTGTCTTATTTGATTGCGTTTCATTGTTGACCTGCTCTGGTCTGCAGATGGAAGTAAAATCCGGCTCGATGCGTCTTCTCTCTCCTGACATGGAGGTTTTTGCTCCTGGTCCCAGACTAAGCTGGACGATGGCGCGATGCAGCAGATGTTCTGCCAGTCGGGTGTTTGTGGGAAGGACTTGTTTTTGTTGACACAGCAGCAGAGAAAGCACAGCAGGGTGTCTTTATTGTTGCAGCTGTAAAGCAACAACTGCTGTAAAGTAAAAATGGCTGCATGGTGAATGAGACTGTCCGTCCTCCTCATACTGTACCTCTCAGCTGCTCAGTGAACCTTTCAGCTCATACACTTCCATGCCTTCCTAACACAGCGCCATGTCCTGATGGAGCCCACCAGAAAAACACAGAGTACGTTTAAAAACATGCAAAACATATGAAAGTAAAAATATATTAATGTAAAAACATGATATTAATGTAAATTATAACAGACTTGCAGCCAGATGTTAAAATCAGGAAAAGATGCCATGATTTAATAATCAGAATGAATAATTGACGCTTTAGTCCCTGCAGCTCCTTTTCCTGCAGCAACAAAATGTAAAACATGTTTCTGTCTTTCTTCATAAAAACCAGCTTTAAACGACAAACCGTGTGATTCAGGGAAAGAATCTCTTCTCTTTATCTCTGGATGTGAAACTCCCATTCTGACGCAAACATCACGACATCGGCGTTCTTCAGTTGTTCACGTTGCAGCGCGTCTCCTCTGCAAACCAGACGTCCTTCCCGGACCTCCGCCTGGGTCTGCTGGACCTCAGGGTTGACCAGACTTTTCCACCAAAGGACTTTTCCAGATTTCTGGAGCATGTTTCTGGAAGTGTTTGGCTCTCAGGATTGTTAGCAAACTTGACGCAGATGATCTTAAAAGTCTCTGGTTTGTGTGATGTCAGCAGATCTAAAATATGTTTAAATGTAAAATCCATTCTGTCTGACAGAAAAGCAGCATAAAATCCCTTTTCGGGACTTTGTGACTCAGAGCAGCTGCATTCAGAATTAGTTATATTCACACTGCAGGAACAAAAATTCAACTCAATTCCATTCAACTTTATTTATATAGCGTCAAATCACGGCAATGCCATCTCAAGACGCTTTACAGACAGAGGGGAAAACATAATGAAGGCCAATTCATAACAGCCTATATAAGGAAATCAACAGATTGAGTTGAGTCCAACTCAATCTCCCATCCTGAGCAAGCACACTGGCGACAGTGGGAAGGAAAAAACTCCCTTTTAACAGGAAGGAAACCTCCGGCAGAACCCGGCTCAGGACAGGCAGCCATCTGCCTCTGCTGTGTGGGGGGAAGAGGACAGAAAGACAACAGACAACAGGAACTGCTACTCCCGGCCAGGGAGACCTGCTGAGACAGGAGACATACATGTTAATGATGCAACACTGTTATGGGGGGGGGGGGGTAAAAGATAGGGATAAAGAGAAAGAAGCTCAGTGTATCAGGAAATGTCCCTCAGCAGTCTAAACCTATAGCAGCATAACTAAGGGATGCTAACCATCCCTAGCTATAGGACTTATCAAAAAGATAAGTCTTCAGCCTAGTCTTAAAGGTGGGGAGGGTGTCTGCTTCCCTAACACTAACTGGGAGCTTATTCCATAAGAGAGGGGCCTGATAACCAAAGGCTCTGCCTCCTGCTCGGCTCTTTGAGACTCTAGGAACCACAAGTAAGCCTGCAGTCTGCGAACAAAGTACTCTGCTTGGTATATAAGGAACAATGAGGTCTTTGATATATAGTGGTGCCTGGTTGTGGAGGGCTTTATATGTAAGGAGAAGGATTTTAAATTCTATTCTAGATTCAACAGGCAGCCAATGAAGAGAGGCTAAAACTGGAGAAATATGATCTCTCATGCTGGTTCTGGTCAGGACTCTGGCTGCAGAATTCTGGATCAGCTGAAGGCTTTTCAGGGCATATTTAGGACAGCCCAGTAATAGAGAGTTACAGTAATCTAGTCTCGAAGTAACAAAAGCGTGAACCAGTTTTTCTGCATCACTCTGAGACAGAATGTCCCTAATTCTGGCTATATTACGTAAATGAAAGAAGGCTGTTTTAGTAACCTGCTTAATATGTGGGCCAAAGGACAGGTCAGGGTCAAATATTACTCCAAGGTTTCTCACTGTAGCACTGGAAGCTAAAGTAATGCCATCCAGGTTCATTACAAAACCGGAAAATTTAGCTCTGAGTTTTTCAGATCCAACGAGAATTACTTCAGTCTTATCTGAGTTTAAGAGGAGAAAATTTCTAGACATCCAAGTCTTTATGTCTATGAGACAATTTTGTAGCCTATTGGGCTGATTTGTTTCATCTGGTTTAAAGGATAAGTATAGTTGAGTATCATCTGCATAACAATGAAAGTTTATTCCATGCTGTCTAATAATTTTGCCTAAAGGGAGCATATATAGCGTGAAGAGTATTGGTCCAAGTACAGAACCTTGAGGAACTCCATGACTTACTGTAGTTTGTGAGGAGGACTTGTCATTTACATGAACAAACTGAAGTCTATCAGATAAATATGATTTAAACCAGCTTAACGCTGTACCTGTAATTCCAATCACCTGTTCTAGTCTTTGTAACAGAATGTTATGATCGACTGTATCGAATGCAGCACTAAGATCAAGCAAGATAAGTACGGACACAAGTCCTTTGTCTGAGGCCATAAGAAGGTCATTAGTAACTTTCACCAATGCTGTCTCAGTACTATGATGAGCTCTAAATCCTGACTGGAACTCCTCGCATAAATTATTTCTGCTCAGGTGGGCATGTAGCTGAGCTGAAACTATTTTCTCCAGAATTTTGGACATAAACGGGAGGTTAGATATAGGTCTATAATTTGCTATCACCTCTGGATCCAGAGATTGCTTTTTAAGTAAAGGCTTGATTACAGCAGTTTTAAATGATTGTGGTACATATCCTGTCACTAAAGACATATTGATAAGATTTAGTAGTGATGTATTAATTAAAGGGAAAATGTCCTTAAAGAGGCTCGTTGGGAGAGGGTCTAAGATACAGGTGGATGGTTTAGATGAAGCTATTATTTTAGTTAATTCAGAGGGTTGGACAGGACAGAAACTATTTAGACACAAGTCAGATCCTGGTTCTAAGGATGCTTCGGAGACCACAACAGGCTCAACATTATAGGTAGAAGGAAGAATATTGTGAATTTGATCTCTAATAGTATCAATTTTATTCCTGAAAAAATACATGAAATCATCACAGCTAAGTGAGAAAGGAATGCATGGCTCCACAGCGCTCCGGCTCCTAGTAAGCCTGGCCACAGTGCTGAAAAGAAACCGAGGGTTGTTTTTGTTTTCCTCTATCAATGATGAATAATAAGCTGTTCTTGCCGTACGTAAGGCTTTTTGTATACAATTAAACTTTCTGTCCAGGTTAAGTGAGACTCCTCTAATCCTGATGAACGCCATCTGTTTTCCAAACGCCTTGACGCCTGTTTTAGAGCTCGAAGCTGGGATTTAAACCAGGGAGCCTTCATAATCTTACCTAATTTCTTCTTCTTTAGGGGAGCAACATTATCCAAGGTTGTACGCATTGAAGCTGTTATAGTATCAGCATGTTGATCAATCTGAGCAGGAGTAAGGCTTAAAGGGGGACTCTCAGTCATGCTAACACATGGTAGAGGGGGAAAAAATTGATTCAACTGATTGTTTAAATTTTGTAATATTATTGTCTGATAAACATCTACTATAGTAGAATTTATTTTTGGTCAGTGAGTAATCAAATAAAGTGAATTCAAAGGTTAATAAGAAGTGATCGGACAAGACAGGGTTTTGAGGAAATACTTTGAGCTTATCAGTCTCAATACCAGATGTTAGAACCAGATCAAGAGTATGACCATGAGAGTGAGTGGCTCCATGGACATTTTGTGAAAACCCAATTGAGTTTAGAATAGAGCTAAAGGAAATGTTTAAACTATCATTTTCATCATCAACATGAATATTAAAATCACCTAGTACAATGACCTTATCAGTAGTCAGCACTAACTCAGACAAGAGATCAGAGAATTCGGTCAGAAACTCGGAGTAAGGTCCAGGTGGGCGATACACTAATGCTAAAAGGTGCGGTTTCTCTGAATTCCATTTTGGATGAGATAAATTTAATGTCAGGAATTCAAAGGATTTATAGTTAGTTTTGTGCTTAGGATTAATTAAAAATTCTGACTTAAAGATAGCTGCAACACCTCCTCCTCTGCCTGTAGTTCTAGGAATGTGAAAGTTTAAATAGTTAGCTGGCGTAGCTTCATTAATACTAACATAATCCTCTTGCTGTAACCAGGTTTCCGTAAGACAGAATAAATCAATGTGGTGATCACCTATCAAGTCATTGACTAATAAAGACTTATTTGGGAGGGATCTGATATTCAGTAGGCCACACTTTATTGCCTAATTTCAGATTTTTATTAGATATATTGTTTTTATTTTTATGAGGTTTTCACGATTAACCCCAGAAGTGTTTTTGTGTTGTTTAATTCTTACTGCTGGGAAGTTGTATAAGGTCGGAATGGGGTTTTGGGTGGGCGGCGGCAGGTGGGAAGCTGCAGAAAAGTGTGTAGGACTACAATTCTGCCTCCTGGTCCCAACCCTGAGTTGTCAATTTAGCTGACTAATAAAAGAGTCCATATTGCTAGATAAGAGAGCGGCTCCATCCAACGTGGGATGGATGCCATCTCTCCTAATAAGACCAGGCTTTCCCTCAAAATTTGACTATCTCCAAAAATGTGAGGCATTATTGTCGTTTATTAAAGACTGAGCTGCAGAAATCAGTTCTTTTCAAAGACACTTTCACATGTGGTAGTAGATTGGATCCATTTCCAGTACTTTTCCAAACCGACCTCAGTTTGAACACATGTTGCATTTCATCCAACTTTTATGGTTGAAGACATCACATGCGATTCCAGATCCACAGAGCTAGCAGGAGCCGCTGTAGAAAAGGCCATTTTTAGGATTTATGCTTTTAATCTCCTTCTTTCCTCTCATCAGCTGGTCAGAAATTTGTCCGTTTTGACTGTGCAAGAACGTCTAATTAACCGCAAACGTGTAGCATCCATGTAAACACAGCAGGCTGCATGTGACGTCACGTCTCTGCAGTGCGGCCTTCATCACACAACAGTCGCATTAAAGTCAACTGAATAACCAGGTAAAAGCCTGATTTGTCTGTTAAATTTCCTGGTTTAATAAAATTTGGCTCAGATTTATAAATGAAATTCTTGGCTGGATATGTTGGTTTCAACACAGCCCACCGAAGCTGGACGCTCTTCTTCACTTCCAAACTCTGTCAGTTTTATCTTCATTTCGCAGAACTCAGAAGTCCAGGTAATCACTTGGCAGAGACACAGATGGGAGCTTGGTCTGGGATCAGAGCCTCCTGGTGAGATGCTGATGTAGAGCTCAGTGTCGTCAGCATAGTTATGATCAGATATTTGGTTTGTTTCCATGATCTAGCTGGTGGGAGCATGTGGATGCGGAATGATGGGCATCCAACACAAACCCCTGGGGAACTCCACATGTCATGTCTATTTGAGCAGATCTATAATTACCTGCTGACCCAACGTAATCGCTGTTACACTAATCTCTACGCAGTTATTGTGTTTTCATGAAGTGTGATTTAGCAGATAAAGAAGCATAAATGCTGTTGGACAGAATTTCTCCAGGCTGCATGGGTGTAATTGTAACAAGTTTTTCCTTTAACAAGCTGAAAATCCTCTGAAAGGGGTGGAAGCAGGACAGGACATCATCTTCAACTATTTCAGTCAATTTGAACTGGTTTTTAACCCACTGGATCCATTTTAAACAAAAACAAAAGACCACGTTATGATATAACTCTGTTGGGATGTGATTTGTAATCCGTCTTATCAGGTTAAAGACAATAAGATCATGTTCGGGGCTGGTAGTGTTCTTCTGATACACCATCTTCAGAGTAATGCAAACCATCGTGATCTTTCCCATGCTGTTATTGTTACTAATCCAGGTCATATTAAATATATGCACACAGCGTGAAAATGAAACCTTCTTGGCAGCTTTTTTTGTAATGCGGTCGCCTTCACCTCTGAAACAGTTCCCCGCTCATTGCAGCCGGACTGGGGTCGGGTATTCATCTATTTGAGTGAAATGAATGTAACATTTATGCTTCATCGTTCCTGTAAAGAATGTGGTGGATTAGTTCTAGAACAGCTTCAGTCACGAGAGGATCCAGGAAATGTCCGTGTGAGTTTGTTAGTTTGCTGTGCCTTCACACTTGACTTGCTTGGTTTGACTGAAATCAAGTCTGAGGAGGGTGTCATGCTCCTGCAGTTGGTTGAAACAAAACATACCCTGTCACTGGAGTATTGAACAAAACCTGGTGCGGTTTGATTAAAGCATGAACACAACACGGATCATCGACTTTAAACTGGCTCTATGTTGCACATTTCAGGCTAATTTATGTTCATATGCAAGTCCAGCTTCATTCATTTTGTACTGATCCTCTCAGATCAGCCAGAAACACGTCATGTCTATTTTAGCTCCGCCCTAAGCCCTGCCTTACCCTGCTGCAGGTTGCGTCTGATTGGTCAACTGCTAGAATCATGTGTCAGGAGCGTGCACATCAGCTGTTTTCTTTGTAGAAACTCAGGTAGAAATGGCAAACAAACCGAAGTAGTTGGGAAATAATGTCAACACCAAACATCCAGCTGAACATGTTCGATCCCGGATAAGACCCCAAAAGCCAGAGAGAACAGCATAGCAACTTGCAGCAAAGAATGCAGCAGGGCGTATCTAGTAAATACTCGCTTCCCAGCTAAAGTCCAAAATAACATTTGCTGTTATTTCACCCGCCCTGTTAACAGCTGCACATGTGGCAAATGTAGCACAATGCCATCTACGTTTGTTTCATGTAGCATATCACCGGGATGTTTTTTTTATCTGATTGCTACATTTGTAGCGTCCCCCCATCTACATGCATTTATGTGATAAGAAAACTAGATTCCTGCTAAAATGTAGCACTTTGTAGCTATGTTTAGCCATTTTTCAGACCCCCCTAGCAACTCTAATTAAAGAAAAAGCAACTCTCGACAGGTCTAGTGTGTTTTTCTGGTGACATTGGAGACTTTTGATTATTAACATGAAAGCATGTATTGTTTCAGGGTGTGTGTCAGCCTCTCTCCTATTAGAGCGGTTGATAAGTCAGTCCATCCACTAGATGGCACTACTGAGTTTAGAGTGCTGACAGCGGTTGGTAGCTGTAACACCACATAAAGTTTTACATAACTGTCCAAAAACACTTGGCATCTATGCTGTCTTCTTCTTCTCTCGTTATGTGCCAGCTATGTAACTCAACACTGCCCCCCCACTGCATCTCTCTGCCTGTTCTGCTTGGAATCTGACATATACATGGATTCAAACAGACATGAATCTTGTTCCTCACAGGGAGAAATAACAGCTAAGTAACCAAGCATCACAGACTGTGTTGTTGTTTTGGATGCTCAGATGTTTAGTCAACAATCATGTTTACATGAAGCTGAGTGAGAGTCTGACCTCGTCTAGTCATTTATCAGATATCCAGCAACTGCAGACGTCTGGGTTTTTATATGTTCTTGGAGCTCACAGTCATTGCTTTCTTTCCAGGTGAGCATTAAAAAAAAACAGCCTAACGGAGGAATTTGGTGATGAAAAGCTTGTAGACTGAAGAAACAGCATGTCACAGGTGCAGCAAAGAGAAGTTCTGACAACCCGAACCAAACCCTCCAGTAGGATGCGGGTCGAAACCTAACTCTGGGTTATCAAATATAAATACATGCACATAAAATTATCCTTTTAGGAGAGTCATTTTTCTCCAAGCAGGAAGTTGGGGGACGCTTACTGGGGCACTTATGAGGGTGTTTACGGAGTCACGTGGGGCCACGTCTTCATTACTAATGAAAAGAGTTGAAACTTGAAGCTGATCTGTAGAAAGAACATAAACCTCACATCAGTGGATGGAAGCGCAACCGGATTAACTTTTAGCTGAGTTTCGCAGACTGTCTTCGATTTTAAAACAGAATGATTGATGATGAAGGTGTCATTTCGCTGTCGCCATCTTCCTGCAGGTGAGGTCAAACGAGATGAAATGAAATGAAAATGAATGAAATGAAAAATACGTTATTAATCCCCAAAGGGAAATATTGTAGTATGTAATAATAATAACTAGAGGAGGTCTTATTCCGGAGGCTGATGGCTGCTGGCAGGAATGATCTTCTGTATCTTTCAGTCTTACATCGGACCTGAAGAAGCCTCTCACTGAACACACTTTGTTGTTTCATCACTGTGTTGTGGAGAGGGTGTGAAGAATCCTCCATCATCTTCATCAGCTTGTGCAGCATTCTTCTTTGGACAATCAGCTCCAGCGGCTCCAGAGTTACTCCAAGCACAGAAGCAGCTTTCTGGATCAGTTTGTTGATTCTCTTCAAGTCTCTGGTTCTGATGCTACTACCCCAGCAGATGCTGCAAAGCTGACTGCACTCTCCACAACAGACTTCTAGAAGATATGCAACATCTTGGTGCAGACGTTAAACCATCTCAGCTTCCTTAAGAAGTACAGTCTGCTCTGACCTTTCTTGTAGATGTAGTCAGTGTTGCATTTCCAGTCCAGTTTGTTGTCCAGCTGAACTCCAAGATACTTGTATTCCTCCACCACCTCCACCTCCTCTCCCAGGATGGAAACACTGCTTTGTTTATTCTTCTTCCTCCTGAAGTCAACAATCATCTCTTTTGTTTTGCTGCTATTTAATATGAGATGATTGTCACCGCACCATTTAACAAACTGACTGACCAGTTCTCTGTACTCTGCTTCTTGTCCATCCCTGATACACCCCACAACTGCAGAGTCATCAGAGTATTTCTGCAGATGACAGGACTCAGAGTTGTACTGGAAGTCTGAGGTGTACAGAGTGAAGAGGAATGGCCAGAGTACAGTTCCTTGTGGTGCACCAGTACTGCTGACCTCCATCTCAGACACACAACCTTTCAGTCTCACAAACTGGGGTCTGTTTGTGAGGTAGTCATAGATCCAGGTGGTTGTGGAGGTATCCACCTGGAATTTATGGAGCTTCTCACATAACAAAGCAGGCTGAATGGTATTAAAAGCACTGAGAAATGAAAGAACATGACCCTCAGAGTCCTGCCTGAATGGTCCAGATGAGAGTATGCTCTCTGGAGCAGGTATATGATGGCATCTTCAACCCCAAGTCCATTACGATATGCAAACTGGAATGGGTCCTGAAAGGTGTTTCCTTGCTTGTTGAGGTGAGCCAGTAAGAGTCTCTCCAGGACTTTCATGATGTGAGATGTCAGGGCAACTGGTCTGTAGTCACTTGGTTCAGCTGGTTGTGTTTTTTTAGGCACTGGAACAAGGCAGGAGGTTTTCCACAGCACTGGGACTCTATTTTGTCTCAGACTGGTGTTGAAAAGGTGTTGGAGAATCGGACATAGTTGTTCTGAGCAGGTCTTGAGAACTCTGGGACTGACACCATCTGGACCTGCAGCCTTGTTCTGGTTCAGTTTCTCAAGTTGCTTCTTAACCTGATTGCAGGAGACAAACAAGGTGGAGGTCTCAGGATGTCCTGATGTGGAGGGAGATGAAGCTGTGTTCTGGTCCATGACTGAGCTGCAGGGTGACAGATTGGAGGCGTGACAGGAAAGCAGTGGGCTTATGGAGGGTGTGTGGTCTGTTGGGCTGGAGGTAGGGGGTGAACTGAACCTGTTGAAGAATATGTTCAGCTCATTAGCTCTGTCCAGACCTCCATCAGGCTGGTCCCCCTTTAACTTGAAGCCGGTGATCTTCTTCATTCCAGACCACACATCCCTCAGGTTATTCTGCTGGAGCTGACTTTCTAACTTCTTCCTGTAGTCCTCCTTGCACTTCTTAGTTTGGGTTTTAAGTTGTTTTTGTGTTGCCCTCAATAACTCCCTGTCTCCATCCCTGAAGGCTTTCTTTTTGATGTTCAGCAGCTTTTTCAGGTCACTGGTGATCCAGGGTTTGTTATTGGGGAAGCACCTCACTGTTCTTGTTGGGACGATGCTGTCCACACAGAAGTTTATGTAATCTGTCACACACTCAGTCATGGCGTTGATGTCGTCTCCATGAGGTTCACAGAGGACGTTCCAGTCTGTAGCCTCAAAGCCTCCTCTAAGAGCATCTTCAGCTTCAGCAGACCAGATTCTGATAGTCTTTGTGATGACTGGTTGCTGCTGAACGATGGGCTTGTAGGTGGAGGTGAGAAGAACCAGATTATGGTCAGATCTTCCTAAAGGAGGCAGGGCAGAACAACTGTATCCATTATTCATATTTGCATAAAATAAGTCCAACATCTTATTTTCTCTGCTGGAGCAGCTGACAAACTGCTGGAATGTTGGTAGAGTTGCAGAGAGGGAGACGTTGTTGAAGTCTCCGGAGATCGCCATGAATGAGTTTGGATGCTGTGTTTGTAGCCGAGCAACGACGGAGCTGTCACTCATTCTGCGTCGACAGGAGGACATTTTCACGTCTTTCTCTGCTGTTTATCAGATCAAATCTAACTTTATCCATGAAGCACATTTCACTGCAGTAACATGCTTTAAATGATACAAACAACAGTTTCAAACAAATAATTCCACTGCCAGGTTGTTCACATATAACACACACACACACACACACACAAAGAACTAAACCTAGAACCTGAGGGTTAAATCTTAACGTGCAAGACGAATGGAGAAAACATGAAATGGCTGAAAAATAACGGAACATATGTGCTGGAAAAAAACCCCACATAAATGGGTTCTTTGGGTTACAGTGGCTGAAACTGGCTGCCCAGCCCCCCACCCCCCTAAAAAAAACCTGGTGACCAGATTCTGTCAGATCCAAGAAGATGTGAAGGAGAAACGCCTCAGTGCTCTGCTGTCAGCTGTTAAACTCTTCTGAGAACAGGTCTACAGTTCATGTGGAAGTTGCATCATGTCGGGTCAGACAAATCGAATGGAAGCAGGAGAAACTTTGGTTTGTTTAGAAACAGTGTGCTGAAAAAGACTTTAAACTTGCATAAATAAGCCCCATTATAGGTGTGCTGCAGCCCAGGTGTCTCACAGGTAGAAATGAACACATTTATCACCAGAAATGTCATGATATATGTTAGCTCCAGCGTTTCTCCACCGCCTCGGGCCAACCTGGCACCGTCTGCTGTCTCATCCTGGCACATACGTGTCATACTCACTGAGGCAGGAGGAGCTGGGGATAGTTGGCATGAAGATGCAGCTTTGCTGCGAAAAGAAGGACGTGAGGCTGGGGGAGACGTCCTCCACAAACACAGGCCTGTGTGGTGGATGTGCAGACTGCAAGGTATTTTACCTCTCACTGTGACTTCGTCTAAGCCAACGGCCTCCAGCCAATCAGGACAGGAAAAACTTATCATCTGTCTGTCTATCTATCTATCTATCTATCTATCTATCTATCTATCTATCTATCTATATTTTATATCTATGTAGACACGGTCTATCTGTGTGAGTGGCGGTGAGCTCGGTGGAGGGGAGAGAGGTGAGTGCGATTGAAAAGTTTATTTTTCTGTCTTTCTGACACTATTTACTGTTATTTACTGTATTTTACTGTTATCTCCGGGTTTATGGGCCGCTCATCGGGTTGTTTCTCTGGCGTTAGGCAGAGTTTTCCTGCCGGGAAGGCGTGGATAACACGGGGCTGGTCTACAACCTGATCCTTCCACACCTGTGGAGACTGTTCTGTTCGCCGTGGGGAACATGAGGCTCATGATAACCTAGTTTATACCTCCAGGTTGAAAAAAGGTGTGGTGGTTTTCCTGAAGGAAGAGCGGCTTGTTACTGAGCTAATAGCGGCATCACGCTCAGCGGGGTTTCCCTGCAGGTTTGGCCGCTTGCGGTGCCGTCTAGCCGGGTCCCGATCTCCGGGGTTCCCGCCTTTATTCCTAACGAGACACCGGAGCGTTTCGGTAAAATAGCTTTCCGTTCGGTCGGTCTGTGGTGGAGCAGGGTGTGGTGGAGCAGGGTGTGATGGAGCAGGGTGTGGAGCAGGGTGTGGTGGAGCAGGGTGTGATGGAGCAGTGTGTGATGGAGCAGTGTGTGGTGGAGCAGGGTGTGGTGGAGCAGGGTGTGGTGGAGCAGGGTGTGATGGAGCAGGGTGTGGTGGAGCATGGTGTGGTGGAGCAGGGTGTGGTGGAGCAGGGTGTGGTGGAGCATGGTGTGGTGGAGCAGGGTGTGGTGGAGCAGGGTGTGATGGAGCAGTGTGTGATGGAGCAGGGTGTGATGGAGCAGTGTGTGATGGAGCAGGGTGTGATGGAGCAGGGTGTGATGGAGCAGGGTGTGGTGGAGCATGGTGTGGTGGAGCAGGGTGTGATGGAGCAGGGTGTGGTGGAGCATGGTGTGGTGGAGCAGGGTGTGGTGGAGCAGGGTGTGATGGAGCAGTGTGTGATGGAGCAGTGTGTGGTGGAGCAGGGTGTGATGGAGCAGGGTGTGATGGAGCAGGGTGTGATGGAGCAGGGTGTGGTGGAGCAGTGTGTGGTGGAGCAGGGTGTGATGGAGCAGGGTGTGATGGAGCAGGGTGTGATGGAGCAGTGTGTGGTGGAGCAGGGTGTGATGGAGCAGGGTGTGATGGAGCAGTGTGTGATGGAGCAGGGTGTGATGGAGCAGGGTGTGATGGAGCAGTGTGTGATGGAGCAGGGTGTGGTGGAGCAGTGTGTGATGGAGCAGGGTGTGATGGAGCAGTGTGTGGTGGAGCAGGGTGTGATGGAGCAGTGTGTGGTGGAGCAGGGTGTGATGGAGCAGTGTGTGGTGGAGCAGGGTGTGATGGAGCAGGGTGTGATGGAGCAGTGTGTGATGGAGCAGTGTGTGGTGGAGCAGGGTGTGATGGAGCAGGGTGTGGTGGAGCAGGGTGTGATGGAGCAGGGTGTGATGGAGCAGGGTGTGGTGGAGCAGGGTGTGGTGGAGCATGGTGTGATGGAGCAGGGTGTGATGGAGCAGGGTGTGGTGGAGCAGGGTGTGATGGATCAGGGTGTGGTGGAGCAGGGTGTGATGGAGCAGGGTGTGGTGGAGCAGGGTGTGATGGAGCAGGGTGTGATGGAGCAGGGTGTGGTGGAGCAGGGTGTGATGGAGCAGGGTGTGGTGGAGCAGGGTGTGGTGGAGCAGGGTGTGATGGAGCAGGGTGTGGTGGAGCAGGGTGTGGTGGAGCAGGGTGTGATGGAGCAGGGTGTGGTGGAGCAGGGTGTGGTGGAGCAGGGTGTGATGGAGCAGGGTGTGGTGGAGCAGGGTGTGGTGGAGCAGGGTGTGATGGAGCAGGGTGTGGTGGAGCAGGGTGTGATGGAGCAGGGTGTGGTGGAGCAGGGTGTGGTGGAGCAGGGTGTGATGGAGCAGGGTGTGATGGAGCAGGGTGTGATGGAGCAGGGTGTGATGGAGCATGGTGTGGTGGAGCAGGGTGTGGTGGAGCAGGGTGTGATGGAGCATGGTGTGATGGAGCATGGTGTGATGGAGCAGGGTGTGATGGAGCATGGTGTGGTGGAGCAGGGTGTGGTGGAGCAGGGTGTGGTGGAGCAGGGTGTGGTGGAGCAGGGTGTGTTGGAGCAGCCTGTTGTGGAGCAGGGTGTGGTGGAGCAGGGTGTGATGGAGCAGGGTGTGGTGGAGCAGGGTGTGATGGAGCAGGGTGTGATGGCGCAGGGTGTGGTGGAGCAGGGTGTGATGGAGCAGGGTGTGATGGAGCAGGGTGTGGTGGAGCAGGGTGTGATGGAGCATGGTGTGGTGGAGCAGGGTGTGATGGAGCAGGGTGTGGTGGAGCAGGGTGTGATGGAGCAGGGTGTGATGGCGCAGGGTGTGGTGGAGCAGGGTGTGATGGAGCAGGGTGTGATGGAGCAGGGTGTGGTGGAGCAGGGTGTGGTGGAGCAGGGTGTGATGGAGCAGGGTGTGGTGGAGCAGGGTGTGGAGCAGGGTGTGATGGAGCAGGGTGTGGTGGAGCAGGGTGTGATGGAGCAGGGTGTGGTGGAGCAGGGTGTGATGGAGCAGGGTGTGGTGGAGCAGGGTGTGGTGGAGCAGGGTGTGATGGAGCAGGGTGTGATGGAGCAGGGTGTGGTGGAGCAGGGTGTGGTGGAGCAGGGTGTGATGGAGCAGGGTGTGGTGGAGCAGGGTGTGATGGAGCAGGGTGTGATGGAGCAGGGTGTGGTGGAGCAGGGTGTGGTGGAGCAGGGTGTGTTGGAGCAGGGTGTGATGGAGCAGAGTGTGTTGGAGCAGGGTGTGATGGAGCAGAGTGTGATGGAGCAGGGTGTGTTGGAGCAGGGTGTGTTGGAGCAGGGTGTGATGGAGCAGAGTGTGTTGGAGCAGAGTGTGTTGGAGCAGGGTGTGATGGAGCAGAGTGTGATGGAGCAGAGTGTGATGGAGCAGGGTGTGATGGAACTGGGTGTGTTGGAGCAGGGTGTGGTGGAGCAGGGTGTGATGGAGCAGGGTGTGATGGAGCAGGGTGTGGTGGAGCTGGGTGTGTTGGAGCAGCCTGTTGTGGAGCAGGGTGTGGTGGAGCAGGGTGTGATGGAGCAGGGTGTGGTGGAGCAGGGTGTGATGGAGCAGGGTGTGGTGGAGCAGGGTGTGATGGAGCAGGGTGTGGTGGAGCAGGGTGTGTTGGAGCAGCCTGTTGTGGAGCAGGGTGTGATGGAGCAGGGTGTGGTGGAGCATGGTGTGATGGAGCAGTGTGTGGTGGAGCAGGGTGTGGTGGAGCAGGGTGTGGTGGAGCATGGTGTGGTGGAGCAGGGTGTGATGGAGCAGGGTGTGGTGGAGCAGGGTGTGATGGAGCAGTGTGTGGTGGAGCAGGGTGTGGTGGAGCAGGGTGTGGTGGAGCATGGTGTGGTGGAGCAGGGTGTGATGGAGCAGGGTGTGGTGGAGCAGGGTGTGATGGAGCAGGGTGTGATGGAGCAGGGTGTGGTGGAGCAGGGTGTGATGGAGCATGGTGTGGTGGAGCAGGGTGTGATGGAGCAGGGTGTGATGGAGCAGGGTGTGATGGAGCATGGTGTGGTGGAGCAGGGTGTGATGGAGCAGGGTGTGGTGGAGCAGGGTGTGGTGGAGCAGGGTGTGATGGAGCAGGGTGTGGTGGAGCATGGTGTGGTGGAGCAGGGTGTGGTGGAGCAGGGTGTGATGGAGCAGTGTGTGATGGAGCAGTGTGTGGTGGAGCAGGGTGTGATGGAGCAGGGTGTGATGGAGCAGGGTGTGGTGGAGCAGTGTGTGGTGGAGCAGGGTGTGATGGAGCAGTGTGTGATGGAGCAGGGTGTGATGGAGCAGTGTGTGGTGGAGCAGGGTGTGATGGAGCAGGGTGTGATGGAGCAGTGTGTGATGGAGCAGGGTGTGATGGAGCAGGGTGTGATGGAGCAGTGTGTGATGGAGCAGGGTGTGGTGGAGCAGTGTGTGATGGAGCAGGGTGTGATGGAGCAGTGTGTGGTGGAGCAGGGTGTGATGGAGCAGTGTGTGGTGGAGCAGGGTGTGATGGAGCAGTGTGTGGTGGAGCAGGGTGTGATGGAGCAGGGTGTGATGGAGCAGTGTGTGATGGAGCAGTGTGTGGTGGAGCAGGGTGTGATGGAGCAGGGTGTGGTGGAGCAGGGTGTGATGGAGCAGGGTGTGATGGAGCAGGGTGTGGTGGAGCAGGGTGTGGTGGAGCATGGTGTGATGGAGCAGGGTGTGATGGAGCAGGGTGTGGTGGAGCAGGGTGTGATGGATCAGGGTGTGGTGGAGCAGGGTGTGATGGAGCAGGGTGTGGTGGAGCAGGGTGTGATGGAGCAGGGTGTGATGGAGCAGGGTGTGGTGGAGCAGGGTGTGATGGAGCAGGGTGTGGTGGAGCAGGGTGTGGTGGAGCAGGGTGTGATGGAGCAGGGTGTGGTGGAGCAGGGTGTGGTGGAGCAGGGTGTGATGGAGCAGGGTGTGGTGGAGCAGGGTGTGGTGGAGCAGGGTGTGATGGAGCAGGGTGTGGTGGAGCAGGGTGTGGTGGAGCAGGGTGTGATGGAGCAGGGTGTGATGGAGCAGGGTGTGGTGGAGCAGGGTGTGATGGAGCAGGGTGTGGTGGAGCAGGGTGTGGTGGAGCAGGGTGTGGTGGAGCAGGGTGTGATGGAGCATGGTGTGATGGAGCATGGTGTGATGGAGCAGGGTGTGATGGAGCATGGTGTGGTGGAGCAGGGTGTGGTGGAGCAGGGTGTGATGGAGCATGGTGTGATGGAGCATGGTGTGATGGAGCATGGTGTGATGGAGCAGGGTGTGGTGGAGCATGGTGTGGTGGAGCAGGGTGTGGTGGAGCAGGGTGTGGTGGAGCAGGGTGTGTTGGAGCAGCCTGTTGTGGAGCAGGGTGTGGTGGAGCAGGGTGTGATGGAGCAGGGTGTGGTGGAGCAGGGTGTGATGGAGCAGGGTGTGATGGCGCAGGGTGTGGTGGAGCAGGGTGTGATGGAGCAGGGTGTGATGGAGCAGGGTGTGGTGGAGCAGGGTGTGATGGAGCATGGTGTGGTGGAGCAGGGTGTGATGGAGCAGGGTGTGGTGGAGCAGGGTGTGATGGAGCAGGGTGTGATGGCGCAGGGTGTGGTGGAGCAGGGTGTGATGGAGCAGGGTGTGATGGAGCAGGGTGTGGTGGAGCAGGGTGTGGTGGAGCAGGGTGTGATGGAGCAGGGTGTGGTGGAGCAGGGTGTGGAGCAGGGTGTGATGGAGCAGGGTGTGGTGGAGCAGGGTGTGATGGAGCAGGGTGTGGTGGAGCAGGGTGTGATGGAGCAGGGTGTGGTGGAGCAGGGTGTGGTGGAGCAGGGTGTGATGGAGCAGGGTGTGATGGAGCAGGGTGTGGTGGAGCAGGGTGTGGTGGAGCAGGGTGTGATGGAGCAGGGTGTGGTGGAGCAGGGTGTGATGGAGCAGGGTGTGATGGAGCAGGGTGTGGTGGAGCAGGGTGTGGTGGAGCAGGGTGTGTTGGAGCAGGGTGTGATGGAGCAGAGTGTGTTGGAGCAGGGTGTGATGGAGCAGAGTGTGATGGAGCAGGGTGTGTTGGAGCAGGGTGTGTTGGAGCAGGGTGTGATGGAGCAGAGTGTGTTGGAGCAGAGTGTGTTGGAGCAGGGTGTGATGGAGCAGAGTGTGATGGAGCAGAGTGTGATGGAGCAGGGTGTGATGGAACTGGGTGTGTTGGAGCAGGGTGTGGTGGAGCAGGGTGTGATGGAGCAGGGTGTGATGGAGCAGGGTGTGGTGGAGCTGGGTGTGTTGGAGCAGCCTGTTGTGGAGCAGGGTGTGGTGGAGCAGGGTGTGATGGAGCAGGGTGTGGTGGAGCAGGGTGTGATGGAGCAGGGTGTGGTGGAGCAGGGTGTGATGGAGCAGGGTGTGGTGGAGCAGGGTGTGTTGGAGCAGCCTGTTGTGGAGCAGGGTGTGATGGAGCAGGGTGTGGTGGAGCATGGTGTGATGGAGCAGTGTGTGGTGGAGCAGGGTGTGGTGGAGCAGGGTGTGGTGGAGCATGGTGTGGTGGAGCAGGGTGTGATGGAGCAGGGTGTGGTGGAGCAGGGTGTGATGGAGCAGTGTGTGGTGGAGCAGGGTGTGGTGGAGCAGGGTGTGGTGGAGCATGGTGTGGTGGAGCAGGGTGTGATGGAGCAGGGTGTGGTGGAGCAGGGTGTGATGGAGCAGGGTGTGATGGAGCAGGGTGTGGTGGAGCAGGGTGTGATGGAGCATGGTGTGGTGGAGCAGGGTGTGATGGAGCAGGGTGTGATGGAGCAGGGTGTGGTGGAGCAGGGTGTGATGGAGCAGGGTGTGGTGGAGCAGGGTGTGGTGGAGCATGGTGTGATGGAGCAGTGTGTGATGGAGCAGGGTGTGATGGAGCAGGGTGTGATGGAGCAGCCTGTGGTGGAGCAGGGTGTGATGGAGCAGGGTGTGATGGAGCAGGGTGTGATGGAGCAGGGTGTAATGGAGCAGGGTGTGATGGAGCAGGGTGTGGTGGAGCAGGGTGTGATGGAGCAGGGTGTGGTGGAGCAGGGTGTGGTGGAGCAGGGTGTGGTGGAGCAGCGTGTGATGGAGCAGGGTGTGGTGGAGCAGGGTGTGGTGGAGCAGGGTGTGGTGGAGCAGCCTGTGATGGAGCAGGGTGTGGTGGAGCAGCCTGTGGTGGAGCAGGGTGTGATGGAGCAGGGTGTGGTGGAGCAGGGTGTGATGGAGCAGAGTGTGGTGGAGCAGGGTGTGATGGAGCAGAGTGTGGTGGAGCAGGGTGTGGTGGAGCAGGGTGTGGTGGAGCAGGGTGTGATGGAGCAGGGTGTGGTGGAGCAGGGTGTGATGGAGCAGGGTGTGGTGGAGCAGGGTGTGATGGAGCAGGGTGTGGTGGAGCAGGGTGTGATGGAGCAGGGTGTGGTGGAGCAGGGTGTGATGGAGCAGGGTGTGGTGGAGCAGGGTGTGGTGGAGCAGGGTGTGGTGGAGCAGGGTGTGATGGAGCAGGGTGTGGTGGAGCAGGGTGTGATGGAGCAGGGTGTGATGGAGCAGGGTGTGGTGGAGCAGGGTGTGGTGGAGCAGGGTGTGATGGAGCAGGGTGTGGTGGAGCAGGGTGTGGTGGAGCAGGGTGTGGTGGAGCAGCCTGTGGTGGAGCAGGGTGTGGTGGAGCAGCCTGTGATGGAGCAGGGTGTGGTGGAGCAGGGTGTGGTGGAGCAGGGTGTGGTGGAGCAGGGTGTGGTGGAGCAGGGTGTGGTGGAGCAGCCTGTGATGGAGCAGCCTGTGATGGAGCAGGGTGTGGTGGAGCAGCCTGTGGTGGAGCAGGGTGTGATGGAGCAGGGTGTGGTGGAGCAGCCTGTGGTGGAGCAGGGTGTGATGGAGCAGGGTGTGGTGGAGCAGCCTGTGATGGAGCAGGGTGTGGTGGAGCAGCCTGTGATGGAGCAGGGTGTGGTGGAGCAGGGTGTGATGGAGCAGGGTGTGGTGGAGCAGCCTGTGATGGAGCAGGGTGTGATGGAGCAGGGTGTGGTGGAGCAGGGTGTGATGGAGCAGAGTGTGGTGGAGCAGGGTGTGATGGAGCATGGTGTGGTGGAGCAGGGTGTGATGGAGCAGGGTGTAATGGAGCAGGGTGTGGTGGAGCATGGTGTGGTGGAGCAGGGTGTGATGGAGCAGGGTGTGATGGAGCAGGGTGTGATGGAGCAGGGTGTAATGGAGCAGGGTGTGGTGGAGCATGGTGTGGTGGAGCAGGGTGTGATGGAGCATGGTGTGGTGGAGCAGGGTGTGATGGAGCAGGGTGTGATGGAGCAGGGTGTGATGGAGCATGGTGTGGTGGAGCAGGGTGTGATGGAGCATGGTGTGGTGGAGCAGGGTGTGATGGAGCAGGGTGTAATGGAGCAGGGTGTGGTGGAGCAGGGTGTGGTGGAGCAGTGTGTGGTGGAGCAGGGTGTGGTGGAGCAGGGTGTGATGGAGCATGGTGTGGTGGAGCAGGGTGTGATGGAGCAGGGTGTGGTGGAGCAGTGTGTGATGGAGCAGGGTGTGATGGAGCAGGGTGTGGTGGAGCAGGGTGTGATGGAGCATGGTGTGGTGGAGCAGGGTGTGATGGAGCAGGGTGTGATGGAGCAGGGTGTGGTGGAGCAGGGTGTAATGGAGCAGGGTGTGATGGAGCATGGTGTGGTGGAGCAGGGTGTGGTGGAGCATGGTGTGATGGAGCAGGGTGTGGTGGAGCTGGGTGTGTTGGAGCAGCCTGTTGTGGAGCAGGGTGTGGTGGAGCAGGGTGTGATGGAGCAGGGTGTGGTGGAGCAGGGTGTGATGGAGCAGGGTGTGGTGGAGCAGGGTGTGATGGAGCAGGGTGTGGTGGAGCAGGGTGTGTTGGAGCAGCCTGTTGTGGAGCAGGGTGTGATGGAACTGGGTGTGTTGGAGCAGCCTGTTGTGGAGCAGGGTGTGATGGAGCAGGGTGTGGTGGAGCATGGTGTGATGGAGCAGGGTGTGGTGGAGCATGGTGTGGTGGAGCAGGGTGTGGTGGAGCTGGGTGTGTTGGAGCAGCCTGTTGTGGAGCAGGGTGTGGTGGAGCAGGGTGTGATGGAGCAGGGTGTGGTGGAGCAGGGTGTGATGGAGCAGGGTGTGGTGGAGCAGGGTGTGATGGAGCAGGGTGTGGTGGAGCAGGGTGTGTTGGAGCAGCCTGTTGTGGAGCAGGGTGTGATGGAACTGGGTGTGTTGGAGCAGCCTGTTGTGGAGCAGGGTGTGATGGAGCAGGGTGTGGTGGAGCATGGTGTGATGGAGCAGTGTGTGGTGGAGCAGGGTGTGGTGGAGCAGGGTGTGGTGGAGCATGGTGTGGTGGAGCAGGGTGTGATGGAGCAGGGTGTGATGGAGCAGGGTGTGGTGGAGCAGGGTGTAATGGAGCAGGGTGTGATGGAGCAGGGTGTGATGGAGCAGGGTGTGGTGGAGCAGGGTGTGATGGAGCATGGTGTGGTGGAGCAGGGTGTGATGGAGCAGGGTGTGATGGAGCAGGGTGTGATGGAGCAGGGTGTGATGGAGCATGGTGTGGTGGAGCAGGGTGTGATGGAGCAGGGTGTGGTGGAGCAGGGTGTGGTGGAGCATGGTGTGATGGAGCAGTGTGTGATGGAGCAGTGTGTGATGGAGCAGGGTGTGATGGAGCAGGGTGTGATGGAGCATGGGGTGGTGGAGCAGGGTGTGGTGGAGCAGGGTGTGGTGGAGCAGGGTGTGGTGGAGCAGCGTGTGATGGAGCAGGGTGTGGTGGAGCAGGGTGTGGTGGAGCAGGGTGTGATGGAGCAGGGTGTGGTGGAGCAGGGTGTGGTGGAGCAGCCTGTGATGGAGCAGGGTGTGGTGGAGCAGCCTGTGGTGGAGCAGGGTGTGATGGAGCAGGGTGTGGTGGAGCAGCCTGTGATGGAGCAGGGTGTGATGGAGCAGGGTGTGGTGGAGCAGGGTGTGATGGAGCAGAGTGTGGTGGAGCAGGGTGTGATGGAGCAGGGTGTGGTGGAGCAGGGTGTGGTGGAGCAGCCTGTGGTGGAGCAGGGTGTGGTGGAGCAGCCTGTGATGGAGCAGGGTGTGGTGGAGCAGGGTGTGATGGAGCATGGGGTGGTGGAGCAGGGTGTGGTGGAGCAGCCTGTGATGGAGCAGGGTGTGGTGGAGCAGCCTGTGGTGGAGCAGGGTGTGATGGAGCAGGGTGTGGTGGAGCAGCCTGTGGTGGAGCAGGGTGTGATGGAGCAGGGTGTGGTGGAGCAGCCTGTGATGGAGCAGGGTGTGGTGGAGCAGGGTGTGATGGAGCAGGGTGTGGTGGAGCAGCCTGTGATGGAGCAGGGTGTGATGGAGCAGGGTGTGGTGGAGCAGGGTGTGATGGAGCAGGGTGTGGTGGAGCAGGGTGTGATGGAGCAGAGTGTGATGGAGCAGCCTGTGATGGAGCAGGGTGTGGTGGAGCAGGGTGTGATGGAGCAGGGTGTGGTGGAGCAGCCTGTGATGGAGCAGGGTGTGATGGAGCAGGGTGTGATGGAGCAGGGTGTGATGGATCAGGGTGTAATGGAGCAGGGTGTGATGGAGCATGGTGTGGTGGAGCAGGGTGTGATGGAGCATGGTGTGGTGGAGCAGGGTGTGGTGGAGCATGGTGTGGTGGAGCAGGGTGTGATGGAGCAGGGTGTGGTGGAGCATGGTGTGATGGAGCAGTGTGTGATGGAGCAGGGTGTGATGGAGCAGGGTGTGGTGGAGCATGGTGTGATGGAGCAGTGTGTGATGGAGCAGGGTGTGATGGAGCAGGGTGTGGTGGAGCATGGTGTGGTGGAGCAGGGTGTGATGGAGCAGGGTGTGATGGAGCAGGGTGTGGTGGAGCAGGGTGTGATGGAGCAGGGTGTGATGGAGCAGGGTGTGGTGGAGCAGGGTGTGATGGAGCATGGTGTGGTGGAGCAGGGTGTGATGGAGCAGGGTGTGATGGAGCAGGGTGTGGTGGAGCAGGGTGTGGTGGAGCATGGTGTGGTGGAGCAGGGTGTGATGGAGCAGGGTGTGATGGAGCAGGGTGTGGTGGAGCAGGGTGTAATGGAGCAGGGTGTGATGGAGCATGGTGTGGTGGAGCAGGGTGTGGTGGAGCAGGGTGTGGTGGAGCATGGTGTGATGGAGCAGTGTGTGGTGGAGCAGGGTGTAATGGAGCAGGGTGTGATGGAGCAGGGTGTGATGGAGCATGGTGTGGTGGAGCAGGGTGTGATGGAGCAGGGAGTGGTGGAGCAGGGTGTGATGGAGCAGGGTGTGATGGAGCAGGGTGTGATGGAGCAGGGTGTGTTGGAGCAGCCTGTTGTGGAGCAGGGTGTGATGGAACTGGGTGTGTTGGAGCAGCCTGTTGTGGAGCAGGGTGTGTTGGAGCAGGGTGTGATGGAGCAGGGTGTGTTGGAGCAGCCTGTTGTGGAGCAGGGTGTGATGGAGCAGGGTGTGTTGGAGCAGCCTGTTGTGGAGCAGGGTGTGGTGGAGCAGGGTGTGTTGGAGCAGCCTGTTGTGGAGCAGGGTGTGATGGAACTGGGTGTGTTGGAGCAGCCTGTTGTGGAGCAGGGTGTGGTGGAGCAGGGTGTGTTGGAGCAGCCTGTTGTGGAGCAGGGTGTGATGGAACTGGGTGTGTTGGAGCAGCCTGTTGTGGAGCAGGGTGTGTTGGAGCAGGGTGTGATGGAGCAGGGTGTGATGGAGCAGGGTGTGTTGGAGCAGCCTGTTGTGGAGCAGGGTGTGATGGAACTGGGTGTGTTGGAGCAGCCTGTTGTGGAGCAGGGTGTGTTGGAGCAGGGTGTGATGGAGCAGGGTGTGTTGGAGCAGCCTGTTGTGGAGCAGGGTGTGATGGAGCAGGGTGTGTTGGAGCAGCCTGTTGTGGAGCAGGGTGTGGTGGAGCAGGGTGTGATGGAGCATGGTGTGATGGAGCAGGGTGTTTTGGAGCAGCCTGTTGTGGAGCAGGGTGTGATGGAGCTGGGTGTGATGGAGCAGGGTGTGGTGGAGCTGGGTGTGTTGGAGCAGGGTGTGGTGGAGCATGGTGTGATGGAGCAGAGTGTGGTGGAGCAGGGTGTGGTGGAGCAGAGTGTGGTGGAGCATGGTGTGGTGGAGCAGGGTGTGGTGGAGCAGCCTGTGGTGGAGCAGCCTGTGGTGGAGCAGGGTGTGTTGGAGCTAGGTGTGGTGGAGCAGGGTGTGATGGAGCAGGGTGTGGTGGAGCAGGGTGTGGTGGAGCATGGTGTGGTGGAGCAGGGTGTGATGGAGCATGGTGTGGTGGAGCAGGGTGTGATGGAGCAGGGTGTAATGGAGCAGGGTGTGATGGAGCATGGTGTGGTGGAGCAGGGTGTGATGGAGCAGGGTGTGATGGAGCAGGGTGTAATGGAGCAGGGTGTGATGGAGCATGGTGTGGTGGAGCAGGGTGTGATGGAGCATGGTGTGGTGGAGCAGGGTGTGATGGAGCAGGGTGTAATGGAGCAGGGTGTAATGGAGCAGGGTGTGATGGAGCAGGGTGTGGTGGAGCAGGGTGTGATGGAGCATGGTGTGGTGGAGCAGGGTGTGATGGAGCAGGGTGTGATGGAGCATGGTGTGGTGGAGCAGGGTGTAATGGAGCAGGGTGTGATGGAGCATGGTGTGGTGGAGCAGGGTGTGATGGAGCATGGTGTGGTGGAGCAGGGTGTGATGGAGCAGGGTGTGATGGAGCAGGGTGTGGTGGAGCAGGGTGTGATGGAGCATGGTGTGGTGGAGCAGGGTGTGATGGAGCAGGGTGTGGTGGAGCAGGGTGTAATGGAGCAGGGTGTGATGGAGCATGGTGTGGTGGAGCAGGGTGTGGTGGAGCAGGGTGTGGTGGAGCAGGGTGTGATGGAGCAGTGTGTGGTGGAGCAGGGTGTAATGGAGCAGGGTGTGATGGAGCATGGTGTGATGGAGCAGGGTGTGATGGAGCATGGTGTGGTGGAGCAGGGTGTGATGGAGCAGGGAGTGGTGGAGCAGGGTGTGGTGGAGCAGGGTGTGGTGGAGCAGGGTGTGATGGAGCAGGGTGTGATGGAGCAGGGTGTGTTGGAGCAGCCTGTTGTGGAGCAGGGTGTGATGGAACTGGGTGTGTTGGAGCAGGGTGTGATGGAGCTGGGTGTGTTGGAGCAGCCTGTTGTTGAGTAGGGTGTGTTGGAGCAGGGTGTGATGGAGCAGGGTGTGGTGGAGCAGGGTGTGATGGAGCAGATTGTGGTGGAGCAGGGTGTGTTGGAGCAGCCTGTTGTGGAGCAGGGTGTGATGGAACTGGGTGTGTTGGAGCAGCCTGTTGTGGAGCAGGGTGTGGTGGAGCAGGGTGTGGTGGAGCAGGGTGTGGTGGAGCATGGTGTGGTGGAGCAGGGTGTGATGGAGCATGGTGTGGTGGAGCAGGGTGTGATGGAGCAGGGTGTGATGGAGCAGGGTGTAATGGAGCAGGGTGTGATGGAGCATGGTGTGGTGGAGCAGGGTGTGATGGAGCATGGTGTGGTGGAGCAGGGTGTGATGGAGCAGGGTGTGATGGAGCATGGTGTGGTGGAGCAGGGTGTGATGGAGCAGGGTGTGGTGGAGCAGGGTGTGATGGAGCATGGTGTGGTGGAGCAGGGTGTGATGGAGCAGGGTGTGATGGAGCAGGGTGTGGTGGAGCAGGGTGTAATGGAGCAGGGTGTGATGGAGCATGGTGTGGTGGAGCAGGGTGTAATGGAGCAGGGTGTGATGGAGCAGGGTGTGATGGAGCAGGGTGTGATGGAGCATGGTGTGGTGGAGCAGGGTGTGATGGAGCAGGGAGTGGTGGAGCAGGGTGTGGTGGAGCAGGGTGTGGTGGAGCAGGGTGTGATGGAGCAGGGTGTGATGGAGCATGGTGTGTTGGAGCAGCCTGTTGTGGAGCAGGGTGTGATGGAACTGGGTGTGTTGGAGCAGCCTGTTGTGGAGCAGGGTGTGTTGGAGCAGGGTGTGATGGAGCAGGGTGTGTTGGAGCAGGGTGTGTTGGAGCAGCCTGTTGTGGAGCAGGGTGTGGTGGAGCAGGGTGTGTTGGAGCAGCCTGTTGTGGAGCAGGGTGTGATGGAACTGGGTGTGTTGGAGCAGCCTGTTGTGGAGCAGGGTGTGGTGGAGCAGGGTGTGTTGGAGCAGCCTGTTGTGGAGCAGGGTGTGATGGAACTGGGTGTGTTGGAGCAGCCTGTTGTGGAGCAGGGTGTGTTGGAGCAGGGTGTGATGGAGCACGGTGTGATGGAGCAGGGTGTGTTGGAGCAGCCTGTTGTGGAGCAGGGTGTGATGGAACTGGGTGTGTTGGAGCAGCCTGTTGTGGAGCAGGGTGTGTTGGAGCAGGGTGTGATGGAGCAGGGTGTGTTGGAGCAGCCTGTTGTGGAGCAGGGTGTGATGGAGCAGGGTGTGTTGGAGCAGCCTGTTGTGGAGCAGGGTGTGGTGGAGCAGGGTGTGATGGAGCATGGTGTGATGGAGCAGGGTGTTTTGGAGCAGCCTGTTGTGGAGCAGGGTGTGATGGAGCAGGGTGTGGTGGAGCTGGGTGTGTTGGAGCAGGGTGTGGTGGAGCTGGGTGTGATGGAGCAGGGTGTGGTGGAGCTGGGTGTGTTGGAGCAGGGTGTGGTGGAGCATGGTGTGATGGAGCAGAGTGTGGTGGAGCAGGGTGTGGTGGAGCAGGGTGTAGTGGAGCAGCCTGTGGTGGAGCAGCCTGTGGTGGAGCAGGGTGTGGTGGAGCAGGGTGTGGTGGAGCAGGGTGTGATGGAGCAGGGTGTGATGGAGCAGGGTGTGGTGGAGCAGGGTGTGGTGGAGCAGGGTGTGATGGAGCAGGGTGTGGTGGAGCAGGGTGTGATGGAGCAGGGTGTGATGGAGCAGGGTGTGATGGAGCAGGGTGTGGTGGAGCAGGGTGTGGTGGAGCAGGGTGTGATGGAGCAGGGTGTGGTGGAGCAGGGTGTGATGGAGCAGGGTGTGATGGAGCAGCCTGTGATGGAGCAGGGTGTGGTGGAGCAGCCTGTGATGGAGCAGGGTGTGGTGGAGCAGCCTGTGATGGAGCAGGGTGTGGTGGAGCAGGGTGTAGTGGAGCAGCCTGTGGTGGAGCAGGGTGTGATGGAGCAGGGTGTGGTGGAGCAGCCTGTGGTGGAGCAGGGTGTGGTGGAGCAGGGTGTAGTGGAGCAGCCTGTGGTGGAGCAGGGTGTGGTGGAGCAGCCTGTGGTGGAGCAGCCTGTGGTGGAGCAGGGTGTGATGGAGCAGGGTGTGGTGGAGCAGCCTGTGGTGGAGCAGCCTGTGGTGGAGCAGCCTGTGATGGAGCAGGGTGTGATGGAGCAGGGTGTGGTGGAGCATGGTGTGATGGAGCAGGGTGTGGTGGAGCAGCCTGTGATGGAGCAGGGTGTGGTGGAGCAGGGTGTGGTGGAGCAGGGTGTGATGGAGCAGGGTGTGATGGAGCAGGGTGTGGTGGAGCATGGTGTGATGGAGCAGGGTGTGGTGGAGCAGGGTGTGATGGAGCAGGGTGTGGTGGAGCAGGGTGTGATGGAGCAGGGTGTGATGGAGCAGGGTGTGGTGGAGCAGGGTGTGGTGGAGCAGGGTGTGATGGAGCAGGGTGTGGTGGAGCAGCCTGTGATGGAGCAGGGTGTGGTGGAGCAGCCTGTGATGGAGCAGGGTGTGGTGGAGCAGCCTGTGATGGAGCAGGGTGTGATGGAGCAGGGTGTGGTGGAGCAGGGTGTGGTGGAGCATGGTGTGATGGAGCAGGGTGTGGTGGAGCAGGGTGTGGTGGAGCAGGGTGTGATGGAGCAGTGTGTGGTGGAGCAGTGTGTGATGGAGCAGGGTGTGATGGAGCAGGGTGTGGTGGAGCAGGGTGTGGTGGAGCAGGGTGTGGTGGAGCAGGGTGTGATGGAGCAGTGTGTGGTGGAGCAGTGTGTGATGGAGCAGGGTGTGATGGAGCAGGGTGTGGTGGAGCAGGGTGTGATGGAGCAGTGTGTGGTGGAGCAGTGTGTGGTGGAGCAGGGTGTGATGGAGCAGGGTGTGGTGGAGCAGGGTGTGATGGAGCAGGGTGTGATGGAGCAGGGTGTGGTGGAGCAGCCTGTGATGGAGCAGGGTGTGGTGGAGCAGGGTGTGGTGGAGCAGGGTGTGGTGGAGCATGGTGTGATGGAGCAGGGTGTGGTGGAGCATGGTGTGATGGAGCAGGGTGTGGTGGAGCAGGGTGTGGTGGAGCATGGTGTGATGGAGCAGGGTGTGGTGGAGCAGCCTGTGATGGAGCAGGGTGTGATGGAGCAGGGTGTGGTGGAGCAGGGTGTGGTGGAGCATGGTGTGGTGGAGCAGGGTGTGGTGGAGCAGGGTGTGATGGAACAGGGTGTGATGGAGCAGGGTGTGGTGGAGCAGGGTGTGATGGAGCATGGTGTGTTGGAGCAGGGTGTGTTGGAGCTAGGTGTGGTGGAGCAGGGTGTGATGGAGCAGGGTGTGGTGGAGCAGCCTGTGGTGGAGCAGGGTGTGATGGAGCAGGGTGTGGTGGAGCAGGGTGTGATGGAGCAGGGTGTGATGGAGCAGGGTGTGGTGGAGCAGGGTGTGATGGAGCAGGGTGTGGTGGAGCCGGGTGTGGTGGAGCATGGTGTGGTGGAGCAGGGTGTGGTGGAGCATGGTGTGATGGAGCAGGGTGTGATGGAGCAGTGTGTTGTGGAGCAGGGTGTTGTGGAGCAGGGTGTGATGGAGCAGGGTGTGGTGGAGCATGGTGTGATGGAGCAGGGTGTGGTGGAGCAGGGTGTGATGGAGCAGGGTGTGGTGGAGCAGCCTGTGGTGGAGCAGCCTGTGGTGGAGCATGGTGTGATGGAGCAGGGTGTGGTGGAGCAGGGTGTGATGGAGCAGGGTGTGGTGGAGCAGCCTGTGATGGAGCAGGGTGTGGTGGAGCAGCCTGTGATGGAGCAGGGTTTGGTGGAGCAGCCTGTGATGGAGCAGGGTGTGATGGAGCAGGGTGTGGTGGAGCAGGGTGTTGTGGAGCAGGGTGTGGTGGAGCAGGGTGTGATGGAGCAGGGTGTTGTGGAGCAGGGTGTTGTGGAGCAGGGTGTGGTGGAGCAGCCTGTGGTGGAGCAGCCTGTGGTGGAGCATGGTGTGATGGAGCAGGGTGTGGTGGAGCAGGGTGTGATGGAGCAGGGTGTGGTGGAGCAGCCTGTGATGGAGCAGGGTTTGGTGGAGCAGCCTGTGATGGAGCAGGGTGTGATGGAGCAGGGTGTGGTGGAGCAGGGTGTTGTGGAGCAGGGTGTGGTGGAGCAGGGTGTGATGGAGCAGGGTGTTGTGGAGCAGGGTGTTGTGGAGCAGGGTGTGATGGAGCAGGGTGTGATGGAGCAGGGTGTGGTGGAGCAGGGTGTGGTGGAGCAGCCTGTGGTGGAGCAGGGTGTGGTGGAGCAGGGTGTGATGGAGCAGGGTGTGGTGGAGCAGGGTGTGGTGGAGCAGCCTGTGATGGAGCAGGGTGTGATGGAGCAGGGTGTGGTGGAGCAGGGTGTGATGGAGCAGGGTGTGGTGGAGCAGCCTGTGATGGAGCAGGGTGTGGTGGAGCAGGGTGTGGTGGAGCAGCCTGTGGTGGAGCAGGGCGTGATGGAGCAGGGCGTGGTGGAGCAGGGTGTGGTGGAGCAGGGTGTGGTGGAGCAGGGTGTGATGGAGCAGGGCGTGATGGAGCAGGGTGTGGTGGAGCAGGGTGTGATGGAGCAGGGTGTGATGGAGCAGCCTGTGGTGGAGCAGGGTGTGATGGAGCAGGGTGTGGTGGAGCAGCCTGTGGTGGAGCAGGGTGTGATGGAGCATGGTGTGGTGGAGCAGGGTGTGGTGGAGCAGCCTGTGGTGGAGCAGGGTGTGATGGAGCATGGTGTGGTGGAGCAGATTGTGGTGGAGCAGGGTGTGATGGAGCAGGGTGTGATGGAGCAGGGTGTGATGGAGCATGGTGTGGTGGAGCAGATTGTGGTGGAGCAGGGTGTGATGGAGCAGGGTGTGATGGAGCAGCCTGTGGTGGAGCAGGGTGTGATGGAGCAGGGTGTGATGGAGCATGGTGTGGTGGAGCAGGGTGTGATGGAGCAGGGTGTGATGGAGCAGGGTGTGGTGGAGCAGGGTGTGATGGAGCAGGGTGTGGTGGAGCAGCCTGTGGTGGAGCAGGGTGTGGTGGAGCAGGGTGTGGTGGAGCAGGGTGTGGTGGAGCAGCCTGTGGTGGAGCAGGGTGTGGTGGAGCAGCCTGTGATGGAGCAGGGTGTGATGGAGCATGGTGTGATGGAGCAGGGTGTGGTGGAGCAGGGTGTGATGGAGCAGCCTGTGGTGGAGCAGGGTGTGATGGAGCAGCCTGTGGTGGAGCAGCCTGTGGTGGAGCAGTGTGTGATGGAGCATGGTGTGGTGGAGCAGCCTGTGGTGGAGCAGGGTGTAATGGAGCAGGGTGTGGTGGAGCAGGGTGTGGTGGAGCAGGGTGTGGTGGAGCAGCCTGTGGTGGAGCAGGGTGTGATGGAGCAGGGTGTGATGGAGCAGGGTGTTGTGGAGCAGGGTGTGATGGAGCAGCCTGTGGTGGAGCAGGGTGTGGTGGAGCAGGGTGTGGTGGAGCAGCCTGTGGTGGAGCAGGGTGTGGTGGAGCAGGGTGTGGTGGAGCAGCCTGTGGTGGAGCAGGGTGTGATGGAGCAGCCTGTGGTGGAGCATGGTGTGATGGAGCAGGGTGTGGTGGAGCAGCCTGTGGTGGAGCAGGGTGTGGTGGAGCAGCCTGTGGTGGAGCAGGGTGTGGTGGAGCAGCCTGTGGTGGAGCAGGGTGTGATGGAGCAGGGTGTGATGGAGCAGGGTGTGATGGAGCAGGGTGTGATGGAGCAGCCTGTGGTGGAGCAGGGTGTGGTGGAGCAGGGTGTGATGGAGCAGGGTGTGGTGGAGCAGGGTGTGGTGGAGCAGGGTGTGATGGAGCAGGGTGTGGTGGAGCAGCCTGTGGTGGAGCAGATTGTGGTGGAGCAGGGTGTGATGGAGCAGGGTGTGGTGGAGCAGGGTGTGGTGGAGCAGGGTGTGGTGGAGCAGCCTGTGGTGGAGCAGATTGTGGTGGAGCAGGGTGTGATGGAGGATGGTTTTGAGGATGGTTTTGTCTCTTTTCTGATCTTGATGTATGAAGATGCTTCTTGTTTGATCAAAGTGGGTGGGGGGCTGAGCTGTCCAGTTAAGGTTTAGAGAGGGGTGTCCGCTGTCTGAACACCTGTACACTATCTCTATTGAACCACTATTACATCGGTTAAGCTCTCAGTTATCGGGTCTCTTGCTACCGGGTTTATCTCATCGCCCTTCGCTGGTACTCTCCGCCTATGCAGATGACATTACGGTGTTGGTCAGGAACCAGAGGGATGTGGATCAGCTAAAGAGCAGTCTGGACTTATTCGCTCAGGTTTCTGCAGCTAAGGTTAACTGGAGAAAGAGTGAGACTGCACTGGTTGGACAGTAGGCTGACAATCCCACTCTGCCTACTGTCCCCATCTGAGGCATTCTGCCTGAATGCCTCAGATGGGGGAACCAGGGGCTGAAGGTTTTCGGTGTTTATTTGGGAAGCGAGGTTTACCAGGAAAAGAATTGGGAGGGCATCATGGAGAGAGTGTGTACTACGTTGTCCAACTGGACGTGGTTGCTGCCTCAGCTGTCCTACAGGGGGAGGGTCCTATTGGCTGACAACCTGGTCTGGTTTGGCCTATTTAGCATTTATTTAGCACCTGTTTGGTAGGGAATCTCGATTATGACAAAAATGATAATCTCGATTATTTTGACTGAAATTGAGATCTCGATTATTTAACACAATTATCCAGTATTTTTAAACAACGCTGCGCGTCGTGGTGTTCTAGACTCCGTGTCGTGCATTATAACCGTCTAATGGACGGTTCCAAGTTGTTTAATCTGCTTTTACTGCTTATATAGGAACTATTTTATCTTGGCCTGGATGTACGTTTTATACCAAACAACTGCTGTCAGGCTGCAGCGCGTTTCTCTCATTCACCTTTTAAAAGACGGCTGATCTGAACCAGCTGGTTAACGCGTTGCTATGGTAACGCCCCGTAACGGAGGGATATTACAGTGTTTAACTGGCCGAACTATGTATAGGAAAATAATGCAGCCAGTTGTCACTGACAATGGTATAAACTATGTTTAGGTGAACTTCCACAACCTACTGCAGTTATTCTACATGGACCTGCAGCCGGAGCCGACTGAGACTGGCCGCCTGGGAGTGCTTTAGGACGGGAGAGGCTCCCGCTGCTCCTTCCTTACAGCAACTGCAGAACAATATGTGCCTTCAAGTCAGTCGCCAAAACACCAGAAAAGTCTCTAATAACTCCAGTAAAAGTTGCTAGATTTGTCGCTAAATCTCCAGATTTAGCAAGAAAGTCTCCAAGTTGGCAACAGTGTCTGAATGAAAGCAAAGCGGCTGTGGGAGGAGTTTACAGCACAGCGCTGCAACGCCAGAGACGCTCGATTAGCAGCTGAAGACAGCAGGAGAGGAAACTGCAGAGAGAACAATAATCACACCCTTTTATTTTTATCATCGTTGGAAACCCAGATCGTACTGAGATTAAAATCCGATTAATCACCCAGACCTACAGTTTAGCACCTGTTGAGCTGCGTCTGGACTCTGTTTTACCATCTCAGCTGCTCTTCGAACCGTTATTACAGCAGTCTGCTAAACAAATGCAAATTAGCATTTTTGTGGAAAACGCGTTTAAAACATGTTAAAGTGGAAATGAAACAGTCAAGCAAACTAACATTATTTACTGGACTCAGTCATCATCTCATCAATAATAATATTCCAAATGTGAAAAATATTAACATATACAAGAAAAACGTAGTTTAGTTTTATCTTTTGTAGCAAGAGCACTGCCATCTTGCCATACTGTAAACGGAGACGTCATGGGGTTGGTTGGTTTGGCGGTCCTGATGAGAGTCCCGTTGTGCGCATCAAATTAACAGAGACAACAGAGTAAACAATGGAGACTAGTGAACCAAAAGAGAAGAGGAGGCAGAAGGCGGGGCACTACTGCGTTGCTCCCGGGTGTAAAAATGAGTTTTACAGAGTTCGGGCGGGGGGCAAAACAGCTTATTTTCACAAACGTCCGCTAAAAAGAAGAACTGTGCTTCTGCGCTGGTTGAAAGCACAGAAGAGGAAGAACCCTCCGATTGGCCACGAGTCTTGTTTGGATTTGTTCAACAAGTTTATATAAATTTAACTTAAAGGCTTTTTTAATCTTTAAACTTTATTGTAATAACAAAAGTACAGTTTTTATACACTAACAATGTTTAGACAGCAGGAAACAACTTCACACATAAGACGAGCTCCTCATGTTATTGTTAGCTAACGCTATTGTTTAGCTTGTCATTAGCTAGCAGTGTTAGCCGGGAACAAAATAAATTTAGACGTTTTATTAGCTAATTGCAAATGGAAATATTGTTTGCATCTTTTCCATCATATTACTGTTTCACTGCAGTGTTTATTTTATTTGAGATTAAACCAGCAGTGATTACTAACATTAGCTAGCTTTTCTAACAGTTAGCTTCTGTTAACCGGACGCTCCAGTGTCTCCGCTCGGACATCCTTCAGGGACAGCATGGCCACCGCCAACACGTCCACCTCCCGGCACAGTAGATCAAACGTGCGGACTTCAGTTATGCACGATTTACCGCGCTAGACATGGTCTAAGTCAGCGTCTTGGCAGCAGATCGACTCCACTATTGTGGGCATCGCAGAACAGCAGCCACACCTACACCAGGTGGTCGTACCGACCCGCTCCGCCCCATAGAGAAGCACCGGCTCCGCATCTTCCTCCTCCCTCCTCATCACTGCTCAACTCATCCGGCTCGAAAGCGTAGGCAATGGGGTTATTATATTCACTCAGTCTTTCAGTTTGGTCCTCCATTGTACCACTCTTATTAATCGTGTTACTGCTTTAGGTAGAATGGATTCATTCAGCTCGCAGCCAAAGAACCAACCAACCCCGTGACGTCACCGTTTACGGTACTGCAAGATGGCGGCGCTCTTGCTACAATAGATAAAACTAAACTACGGTTTTCTTGTATATGTTAATATTTGTCACGTTTGTAATATTAATTTTGATGAGATTATGACAGGGTCTAGTAAATAATGTTAGTTTGCTTGACTGTTTCTTTTCCACTTTAAAGTAATTACTTACTGAAAAAATTGAATCTGTGATGTTTTGTTGTAGATTTTTAGTAAAATATTAATCTAACACTGGAGGGAAAAGTCCAATTGTCATGTGGTCAAACTGGTAATAAAAAGGATAAAATACTGCTGTTTTTGGAGTTCCTGTTTCGGCCTGACGTTAGGCTGAGGTCGTGCAGGTTTTAGGAGCCGTATGGGGGTTTAATGACCTGACCGCCACCCACCAAGGTGTCTGTCCGTTGACAGACACAGCAGTTGAAATGAAGATTATTTATCCCAGATGGAACCTGTGATAAAAAGCTGTGCTAATGTCGAAGTGCTACGCCGCAGGATAAGGTAAAAAAAACTGGGAGATTTGGGACGTTTAAACACCGTCTGTCCTTTTGCTCCTAATTTCCACTTAAAATTAAGATTTTCTGTGCCTGCAACTTCATGAGGCTTTATCAGCGCTGCTGGGGCCTGTTCCACCTGACCGTGGGGGGCTCTGGCTGGGGCCCCCCTCTTGGCCACCCCCTGGGTGGATGCATGGCTGGCTCCAGAGAGGGGTGGTTGGGGTCTGTGCTTGGGGACGGCTGCTGGCTGCCCGGGTCTCAGGGTTCTGCTGGCTTTCCTCTCGCCTTTATGTGGTCACATTGTGTGGGCGGGGCCACATTAGCATGATCACTCCTCTCTGAACACGTTCCACTCTGTATGTTCTGCATGTGCCACAGTCACTGAGTCGTCTGCAGGTTCATTTACTAACAGCAGCTGGTTTTCTTCCTGTGTGTCTGATCTAACTTGTGAGCTCTGGGTTTTACTGACAGTTGACGGCTTCATCCTCCCGCAGGGGGAACATGACTCCAGTGTGTGTAGGTGTATGGATGTGTGTATATATAAGTGGGTGTGTATGTGTGTTGATATACATGCAAATGTCTGTAGGTTGTTCTTTCTCTCTACAAGGTGTTTTCTGTTTTCTCTTCTTTTCGATTCTCTTTCTTTCCCTCTTCTGTCCTCTCCGGTCCGGTCCAGCAGTACAAACTTTGTAATACAAACAATTATGAAAAATAAATAGAAAAATAAAATCAGAATCCAGAATATCAAGGGGAGCATTATATCCATAAAGCTTCCTTTGGCAAAGTAAATCAGCTCAGCAGAACACAGCATCCAAATCATCATTCTGCTGCTTCAATGCTGGACAAGACAAAATAAACTAAAACTTTGGTTTCATGCTGAGTAAAAGGAAAATATCTTGGTGTCGCTTCCTTTCTTGTATTCAGAAAGTTCTTTTATGTTTGGTTTCGTGAATGCAGCGTAAACCAGCAGGTCCAGATGTCTGCAGGTCCAGATGTCTGCAGGTCTAGATGCGTTCAGGTCCAGATGTCTGCAGGTCCAGATGTTTGCAGGTCCAGATGCCTTCAGGTCCAGATGTCTGCAGGTCCAGATGTCTGCAGGTCTAGATGCGTTCAGGTCCAGATGTCTGCAGGTCTAGATGCGTTCAGGTCCAGATGTCTGCAGGTCCAGATGTTTGCAGGTCCAGATGCCTTCAGGTCCAGATGTCTGCAGGTCCAGATGTCTGCTGGTCCAGATGTCTGCAGGTCCAGATGTCTGCAGGTCTAGATGCGTTCAGGTCCAGATGTCTGCAGGTCTAGATGCGTTCAGGTCCAGATGTCTGCAGGTCTAGATGTCTGCAGGTCCAGATGTCTGCTGGTCCAGATGTCTGCAGGTCCAGATGTCTGCAGGTCTAGATGCGTTCAGGTCCAGATGTCTGCAGGTCTAGATGCGTTCAGGTCCAGATGTCTGCAGGTCCAGATGTTTGCAGGTCCAGATGCCTTCAGGTCCAGATGTCTGCAGGTCCAGATGTCTGCTGGTCCAGATGTCTGCAGGTCCAGATGTCTGCAGGTCTAGATGTCTGCAGGTCCAGATGTCTGCTGGTCCAGATGTCTGCAGGTCTAGATGCGTTCAGGTCCAGATGTCTGCAGGTCCAGATGCCTGCAGGTCCAGATGTTTGCAGGTCCAGATGCCTTCAGGTCCAGATGTCTGCAGGTCTAGATGTCTGCAGGTCCAGATGTCTGCTGGTCCAGATGTCTGCAGGTCCAGATGTCTGCTGGTCCAGATGTCTGCAGGTCCAGATGTCTGCAGGTCCAGATGTCTGCAGGTCCAGATGTCTGCAGGTCTAGATGTCTGCTGGTCCAGATGTCTGCTGGTCCAGATGTCTGCAGGTCTAGATGTCTGCAGGTCCAGATGTCTGCTGGTCCAGATGTCTGCAGGTCTAGATGCGTTCAGGTCCAGATGTCTGCAGGTCCAGATGTTTGCAGGTCCAGATGTCTGCAGGTCTAGATGTCTGCAGGTCTAGATGTCTGCAGGTCCAGATGTCTGCTGGTCCAGATGTCTGCTGGTCCAGATGCCTTCAGGTCCAGATGCCTTCAGGTCCAGATGCCTGCAGGTCCAGATGTCTGCAGGTCCAGATGCCTTCAGGTCCAGATGTCTGCAGGTCTAGATGTCTGCAGGTCCAGATGTCTGCAGGTCCAGATGCCTTCAGGTCCAGATGTCTGCAGGTCTAGATGTCTGCAGGTCCAGATGTCTGCAGGTCTAGATGTCTGCTGGTCCAGATGTCTGCAGGTCTAGATGCGTTCAGGTCCAGATGTCTGCAGGTCCAGATGTCTGCAGGTCCAGATGTCTGCAGGTCCAGATGTCTGCAGGTCTAGATGTCTGCTGGTCCAGATGTCTGCAGGTCTAGATGCCTTCAGGTCCAGATGTCTGCAGGTCTAGATGTCTGCAGGTCCAGAGGTCTGCAGGTCTAGATGTCTGCTGGTCCAGATGTCTGCAGGTCCAGATGCCTTCAGGTCCAGATGCCTTCAGGTCCAGATGTCTGCAGGTCTAGATGTCTGCAGGTCTAGATGTCTGCAGGTCCAGATGTCTGCAGGTCCAGATGTCTGCAGGTCTAGATGCGTTCAGGTCCAGATGTCTGCAGGTCTAGATGCGTTCAGGTCCAGATGCCTTCAGGTCCAGATGCCTTCAGGTCCAGATGTTTGCAGGTCCAGATGCCTTCAGGTCCAGATGTCTGCAGGTCCAGATGTCTGCAGGTCTAGATGCGTTCAGGTCCAGATGTCTGCAGGTCCAGATGTTTGCAGGTCCAGATGCCTTCAGGTCCAGATGTCTGCAGGTCTAGATGCGTTCAGGTCCAGATGTCTGCTGGTCCAGATGTCTGCAGGTCCAGATGCGTTCAGGTCCAGATGTCTGCAGGTCCAGATGTCTGCAGGTCTAGATGCGTTCAGGTCCAGATGTCTGCTGGTCCAGATGTCTGCAGGTCCAGATGCGTTCAGGTCCAGATGTCTGCAGGTCTAGATGTCTGCAGGTCCAGATGTCTGCAGGTCTAGATGCGTTCAGGTCCAGATGTCTGCAGGTCCAGATGTCTGCAGGTCCAGATGCGTTCAGGTCCAGATGTCTGCAGGTCCAGATGTCTGCTGGTCCAGATGTCTGCAGGTCTAGATGCGTTCAGGTCCAGATGTCTGCAGGTCCAGATGTCTGCAGGTCCAGATGTCTGCAGGTCTAGATGCGTTCAGGTCCAGATGTCTGCAGGTCCAGATGTCTGCTGGTCCAGATGTCTGCAGGTCTAGATGCGTTCAGGTCCAGATGTCTGCAGGTCCAGATGTCTGCAGGTCCAGATGTCTGCAGGTCTAGATGTCTGCAGGTCCAGATGTCTGCAGGTCTAGATGCGTTCAGGTCTAGATGCCTGCAGGTCCAGATGTCTGCAGGTCCAGATGCCTGCAGGTCCAGATGCCTGCAGGTCCAGATGCCTGCAGGTCTAGATGCCTGCAGGTCCAGATGCCTGCAGGTCCAGATGTCTGCAGGTCTAGATGCGTTCAGGTCCAGATGTCTGCAGGTCCAGATGTCTGCAGGTCCAGATGCCTTCAGGTCCAGATGCCTTCAGGTCCAGATGTCTGCAGGTCCAGATGCCTGCAGGTCCAGATGCCTGCAGGTCCAGATGCCTGCAGGTCCAGATGCCTGCAGGTCCAGATGCCTGCAGGTCCAGATGTGCAGTAATGCATGTCCTGCTGCAGCAGCTCCTCCAGGGTGGACATGTCTCTCAGGTCCTGCAGTGACCAGCTCTCCCTGCTCTCTTCACCTGTCCAGGTGCAATATTTGAGGAGAACGCAGCGCGGGATGATGAGGTGTTCCAGCTCGCCGTGTCGGATCTCAGCCTGAGCGACGACATCCTGCAGAGCGAGAAGATCACACACTCCATAAAGCTCATCGAGCCCAACAACCCCTTCCAGGCGGTGCAGGAAGGTAAGAGCTGCTGCTTTCTATCTAGGACTTTGGAACTGGGACGGCGTGCAGAGGGTCCGCTCTGCTGCTCCGCCTCCGATTGTGGTGATGGCTGTTTTACTGAGAAACAAACTGCTGGCTGATCAGACGGGAACTGCAACCTGACGTCAGCGTAGCTGCAGCATCGTCTCATCCAACCAGGGAGCATCACGGCCGTCTGTTCATGTGAGACGGAAAGCAGCTTCAGCTGTGGGAAAGTTTTTCCTGCTCGCTGCAGCAGGATCTTCATCCATGAGGTTTGCTGCTGAAGAAGAGCACAGAGACGTCGCTCTTACCTCTCATTGTGCTGAAAGTGCATGTGGAGTTTATTCTACGTCCACACTGGCCTGGAACTCAGCTCAGAGGCCTCCAGAGGCCCCCAGACCCCGAGAGGGCTCGTACCTTTCTCTCCCTCTTCACCTCCACCAGATAATGTTCCTTTAAAGGAAACCTCTAAAGGAGTATAAACTGACTACGGAAAGTCTGAAGGGACAAAATAAAACTCTTCACTGCAAGAAAAGTCTCCACTGCAGCACTGCAGAGATATTTTGATCGTAATCCAGAATGATAGAGATGATGCTTCTGATTTTCTGGATATAAAACAATAAAATGAAATGAAGAGGTTAAAATAACATCATTGTTTCCATGTTTGTCAACATCAGGATTGATTTCAGACGGTGATGAAGAAACGAGGATGCCTGGTGGACGGGGTAAAGCCAGGGACATTAGGACAACTTCAAAAAAATTATCTAAAAACAATTAAAAAAAATAAAAGCAATAAAAGTAAAACAATCAAAATAAAATCAGATTTAAAAATCCAGCTTAACAAACTTCAGTCCAGATTTGAAGGCAGATACAGAGGAGGCCAGTCTAACGTGTAGAGGAGGATCATTCCACAGTTCAGGTGCTGCCAAAGACCTGCTTCCCTCCTCGCTACAGATCCGCCTTCACCTGCTGGAGTTTTAAAGCCGTTTCTCACCTCGCCTGTTGTCTCTGCGTGCAGAAACGCCTCCTTCAGCTTGGCGGCTTCGTGCCGTCGGCTCCGTCCGTCCCCGGGGGTCCAGGCGCGATGCTGCGTGGCGAGCTCCTCTCATTCCTCTGTTTACTTCATCCACACATGCATATGGAAAACATGGACGCTATCAGCAAACCTTCTGTTGATTCTGTGGAGAATGTCTCTGAAAGCATCTGTCAAAGCAATCCGCTCGGATTCCATGCCTGCAGTTCCCAACGCAGAGCCGTCTCTCCATCTAATCAAGGAGTCTGCTGGATCTGCAGGCGCGGCGTGTTTTCCTCTGCCGGCGGGTCGAGTCCCTGACTGAGAGGTGAGCTAGAGAATTGTGTAACAGATCCACTCAGATGAAGAATGCCGTTTGTCTTCTGATGAGAGTATTTATGGAGGCGGGAATAAACCCGGACCACAGACGCCGCACATCTCACCAGCTTATGAGGCTACAAGCTGCAGTGGATTTAAATCCAATAATTTACTTCATAACAAGCTTTTCTGTCTTTACAAGCTCATTTTCTGCGTCTTTTGCTCAGCAGTTTACGATGCTGCTCGGGTCCAAGCTAGTGGAGCTAGCAGACTGCTACTGCTTGCCTCCAGCAGGATGCTAGCTTCTGCCTGGTCGCCTGGCTTTCAGTAAAGTTAGCTAGCCGAGTGTTAAACGTGTTTTATAGCAACGCTCTGCAGGACTCCACACGATGAATTAGTACCATTCTCATCTTCCTCTGTTCTTCTTCTCTCCTCCACTCTTTGACAACAACTTCTCCCAATGCTTAATGCTCCATAAATCCCATCATGTCAGTACCGGCAGCCCTAATGGCCCGTCCTAAACTGGCCAAGTCACTCATACATGGAACATTTACATCCAGCTGCTGTAAGACGACAGCATCAGTGGAGGGCCATATTTCCTCTTCATCACAGCTAACTGGAGATGGGCTGACAGCAATAAGGCCTTCAGTGGTGCCATAGATCAGTGGCGGGCCATCTGCTTGTCATGTCTGATTGGGGACATAAATGTAACTCTGTTTTAAAGTCTCCAGTGACCGAGAGCGTTTGGACAAGGAAGAGTCGGGAGGTTGTGCAGAGGTGAGGAAGGAGCCTCGCTGCAGTCTGTCGGGCTTGTTTTTCATTTACACATAAAAGCAGAATATTTAACCCATTAGAAGGGCTTGGATTGGCCACATTTCCCAGTCTGACTTGTAGTAGTTCAGGCCACTGTAGATGCTTCAAAGCTCCAGAGGAAAATCCAGACGGCCGTCAGCCAGCTAGTGTTGAACGCCGAGGCGGCGAGAGCAGCTTCCAGATTAGATGGTGTGGAGCTAAAACCTGCAGCAGGAGACCGGCTGCGTGGAGAACAATGAGCTGTGTGGATTGCATCGGCGACGGGAGACTGGGTTGCATCGGCGACGGGAGACTGGGTTGCATCGGCGACGGGAGACTGGGTTGTATTGGTGACCGGTGACTGGGTTGTATCGGAGACTGGGTTGTATTGGTGACCGGTGACTGGGTTGTATCGGTGACTGGGTTGTATTGGTGACCGGTGACTGGGTTGTATCGGAGACTGGGTTGTATCGGCGACGGGAGACTGGGTTGTATTGGTGACCGGAGACTGGGTTGTATCAGTGACGGGAGACTGGGTTGTATCGGAGACTGGGTTGTATCGGCGACGGGAGACTGGGTTGTATCGGCGACGGGAGACTGGGTTGTATCGGTGACGGGAGACTGGGTGGTATCGGTGACGGGAGACTGGGTTGTATCAGTGACGGGAGACTGGGTGGTATCGGTGACGGGAGACTGGGTTGTATCAGTGACGGGAGACTGGGTTGTATCGAAGACTGGGTTGTATTGGTGACGGGAGACTGGGTTGTATTGGTGACCGGAGACTGGGTTGTATCGGCGACGGGAGACTGGGTTGTATCAGTGACTGGGTTGTATCAGTGACTGGGTTGTATCAGTGACGGGAGACTGGGTTGTATTGGTGACGGGAGACTGGGTTGTATCGGCGACGGGAGACTGGGTTGTATCAGTGACGGGAGACTGGGTGGTATCGGTGACGGGAGACTGGGTTGTATCAGTGACGGGAGACTGGGTGGTATCGGTGACGGGAGACTGGGTTGTATCAGTGACGGGAGACTGGGTGGTATCGGTGACGGGAGACTGGGTTGTATCAGTGACGGGAGACTGGGTTGTATCGGAGACTGGGTTGTATTGGTGACGGGAGACTGGGTTGTATCGGAGACTGGGTTGTATCGGAGACTGGGTTGTATTGGTGACGGGAGACTGGGTTGTATCAGTGACGGGAGACTGGGTTGTATCAGTGACGGGAGACTGGGT
Organism: Telmatherina bonti; assembly: GCF_933228915.1. Lineage (NCBI taxonomy): Eukaryota > Metazoa > Chordata > Actinopteri > Atheriniformes > Telmatherinidae > Telmatherina > Telmatherina bonti. Next base: position 2,121,307 of record NC_136630.1, read on the forward strand.
GGTATCGGTGACGGGAGACTGGGTTGTATCAGTGACGGGAGACTGGGTTGTATCGGAGACTGGGTTGTATCGGAGACTGGGTTGTATCGGCGACGGGAGACTGGGTTGTATCGGAGACTGGGTTGTATCGGAGACTGGGTTGTATCGGAGACTGGGTTGTATTGGTGACCGGAGACTGGGTTGTATCGGCGACGGGAGACTGGGTTGTATCAGTGACTGGGTTGTATCAGTGACTGGGTTGTATCAGTGACGGGAGACTGGGTTGTATCGGCGACGGGAGACTGGGTTGTATCAGTGACGGGAGACTGGGTGGTATCGGTGACGGGAGACTGGGTGGTATCGGAGACTGGGTTGTATTGGTGACCGGAGACTGGGTTGTATCGGCGACGGGAGACTGGGTTGTATCAGTGACGGGAGACTGGGTTGTATCGGTGACGGGAGACTGGGTTGTATCGGCGACGGGAGACTGGGTTGTATCGGCGACGGGAGACTGGGTTGTATCAGTGATGGGAGACTGGGTTGTATCGGTGATGGGAGACTGGGTTGTATCGGTGATGGGAGACTGGGTTGTATCGGCGACGGGAGACTGGGTTGTATCGGTGACGGGAGACTGGGTTGTATCAGTGACGGGAGACTGGGTGGTATCGGTGACGGGAGACTGGGTTGTATCAGTGACGGGTGACTGGGTTGTATCGGAGACTGGGTTGTATCGGAGACTGGGTTGTATCGGAGACTGGGTTGTATCGGTGACTGGGTTGTATCGGCGACGGGAGACTGGGTTGTATCGGCGACGGGAGACTGGGTTGTATCGGAGACTGGGTTGTATTGGTGACGGGAGACTGGGTTGTATCGGCGACGGGAGACTGGGTTGTATCGGAGACTGGGTTGTATCGGCGACGGGAGACTGGGTTGTATCGGCGACGGGAGACTGGGTTGTATCGGAGACTGGGTTGTATTGGTGACGGGAGACTGGGTTGTATCGGCGACGGGAGACTGGGTTGTATCGGAGACTGGGTTGTATCGGAGACTGGGTTGTATTGGTGACCGGAGACTGGGTTGTATCGGCGACGGGAGACTGGGTTGTATCAGTGACTGGGTTGTATCAGTGACTGGGTTGTATCAGTGACTGGGTTGTATCGGTGACGGGAGACTGGGTTGTATCGGTGACGGGAGACTGGGTTGTATTGGTGACGGGAGACTGGGTTGTATTGGTGACGGGAGACTGGGTTGTATCGGCGACGGGAGACTGGGTTGTATCGGTGACGGGAGACTGGGTGGTATCGGTGACGGGAGACTGGGTGGTATCGGTGACGGGAGACTGGGTTGTATCAGTGACGGGAGACTGGGTTGTATCAGTGACGGGAGACTGGGTTGTATCCGCGACGGGAGACTGGGTTGTATCGGAGACTGGGTTGTATCGGAGACTGGGTTGTATCGGTGACCGGAGACTGGGTTGTATCGGCGACGGGAGACTGGGTTGTATCAGTGACTGGGTTGTATCAGTGACTGGGTTGTATCAGTGACTGGGTTGTATCAGTGACTGGGTTGTATCAGTGACGGGAGACTGGGTTGTATCGGTGACGGGAGACTGGGTTGTATTGGTGACGGGAGACTGGGTTGTATCGGCGACGGGAGACTGGGTTGTATCGGCGACGGGAGACTGGGTTGTATCAGTGATGGGAGACTGGGTTGTATCGGTGATGGGAGACTGGGTTGTATCGGCGACGGGAGACTGGGTTGTATCGGCGACGGGAGACTGGGTTGTATCAGTGACGGGAGACTGGGTTGTATCGGTGACGGGAGACTGGGTTGTATCAGTGACGGGAGACTGGGTTGTATCAGTGACGGGAGACTGGGTTGTATCGGAGACTGGGTTGTATCGGTGACGGGAGACTGGGTTGTATCGGAGACTGGGTTGTATCGGCGACGGGAGACTGGGTTGTATCGGCGACGGGAGACTGGGTTGTATCGGCGACGGGAGACTGGGTTGTATCGGTGACTGGGTTGTATCAGTGATGGGAGACTGGGTTGTATCGGAGACTGGGTTGTATCGGTGACTGGGTTGTATCGGTGATGGGAGACTGGGTTGTATCGGCGACGGGAGACTGGGTTGTATCGGAGACTGGGTTGTATCGGTGACTGGGTTGTATCGGTGATGGGAGACTGGGTTGTATCGGAGACTGGGTTGTATCGGTGACTGGGTTGTATCGGTGATGGGAGACTGGGTTGTATCGGCGACGGGAGACTGGGTTGTATCGGCGACGGGAGACTGGGTTGTATCGGAGACGGGAGACTGGGTTGTATCGGTGACTGGGTTGTATCGGTGATGGGAGACTGGGTTGTATCGGAGACTGGGTTGTATCGGTGACTGGGTTGTATCGGTGACGGGAGACTGGGTTGTATCGGTGATGGGAGACTGGGTTGTATCGGTGATGGGAGACTGGGTTGTATCGGCGACGGGAGACTGGGTTGTATCGGCGACGGGAGACTGGGTTGTATCGGAGACGGGAGACTGGGTTGTATCGGTGACGGGAGACTGGGTTGTATCGGTGACGGGAGACTGGGTTGTATCAGTGACGGGAGACTGGGTTGTATCGGTGACTGGGTTGTATCGTGACGGGAGACTGGGTTGTATCCGCGACGGGAGACTGGGTTGTATCGGTGACTGGGTTGTATCGGTGACTGGGTTGTATCGGTGACGGGAGACTGGGTTGTATCGGTGACTGGGTTGTATCGTGACGGGAGACTGGGTTGTATCGGCGACGGGAGACTGGGTTGTATCGGTGACTGGGTTGTATCGGTGACTGGGTTGTATCGGTGACGGGAGACTGGGTTGTATCGGTGACTGGGTTGTATCGGTGACGGGAGACTGGGTTGTATCGGTGACTGGGTTGTATCGGTGACGGGAGACTGGGTTGTATCGGTGACTGGGTTGTATCGGTGACGGGAGACTGGGTTGTATCGGTGACTGGGTTGTATCGGTGACGGGAGACTGGGTTGTAACGCGCTGATGTAACGTTTTAGTGAACATGCTGCGAACAACGCAGTCGGGTCACCCCCTCTGTGTCTTCATGATGATTTCATGACAGAAACGTAGCATGGCAGGAACATAGACACGGAAACATTACCTTGTCCCTGATGGAGGACCTGGTCTACCTGTCCCTGGTGGAGGACCTGGTCTACCTGTCCCTGGTGGAGGACCTGGTCTACCTGTCCCTGATGGAGGACCTGGTCTACTTGTCCTTGATGGAGGACCTGGTCTACCTGTCCCTGATGGAGGACCTGGTCTACATGTCCCTGATGGAGGACCTGGTCTACCTGTCCCTGGTGGAGGACCTGGTCTACCTGTCCCTGGTGGAGGACCTGGTCTACCTGTCCCTGATGGAGGACCTGGTCTACTTGTCCTTGATGGAGGACCTGGTCTACCTGTCCCTGATGGAGGACCTGGTCTACATGTCCCTGATGGAGGACCTGGTCTACCTGTCCCTGGTGGAGGACCTGGTCTACCTGTCCCTGATGGAGGACCTGGTCTACATGTCCCTGATGGAGGACCTGGTCTACCTGTCCCTGATGGAGGACCTGGTCTACCTGTCCCTGGTGGAGGACCTGGTCTACCTGTCCCTGATGGAGGACCTGGTCTACATGTCCCTGATGGAGGACCTGGTCTACCTGTCCCTGATGGAGGACCTGGTCTACCTGTCCCTGGTGGAGGACCTGGTCTACCTGTCCCTGATGGAGGACCTGGTCTACCTGTCCCTGGTGGAGGACCTGGTCTACCTGTCCCTGATGGAGGACCTGGTCTACATGTCCCTGATGGAGGACCTGGTCTACCTGTCCCTGATGGAGGACCTGGTCTACCTGTCCCTGGTGGAGGACCTGGTCTACCTGTCCCTGATGGAGGACCTGGTCTACATGTCCCTGGTGGAGGACCTGGTCTACCTGTCCCTGATGGAGGACCTGGTCTACATGTCCCTGATGGAGGACCTGGTCTACCTGTCCCTGA
>NC_136630.1:2130309-2177809 GCF_933228915.1 Telmatherina bonti
CCGTTGTCCCTCGGTAGTCCCTCGGTGGTCCCTCGGTGGTCCCACGGTGGTCCCTCGGTGGTCCCTCGGTGGTCCCTCGGTGGTCCCACGGTGGTCCCTCGTTGGTCCCTCGGTAGTCCCTCCGTAGTCCCTCCGTGTTTCCTCCATGGTCAACTCCGTTGTCCCTCGGTAGTCCCTCGGTGGTCCCTCGGTAGTCCCTCCGTGGTCCCTCTTTGGTCCCTCCATGGTCCCTCTTTGGTCCCTCCGTGGTCCCTCCGTGGTCCCTCCGTGGTCCCTCCGTGGTCCCTCTGTGGTCCCTCTGTGGTCCCTCCGTGGTCCCTCGGTAGTCCCTCCGTGGTCCCTCCGTGTTTCCTCCATGGTCAACTCCGTAGTCCCTCCGTGGTCCCTCGGTAGTCCCTCGGTAGTCCCTCGGTAGTCCCTCCGTGGTCCCTCTGTGGTCCCTCCGTGGTCCCTCTGTGGTCCCTCTGTGGTCCCTCCGTGGTCCCTCCATGGTCCCTCCGTGGTCCCTCCGTAGTCCCTCGGTAGTCCCTCCGTAGTCCCTCGGTAGTCCCTCGGTAGTCCCTCCGTGGTCCCTCTGTGGTCCCTCCATGGTCCCTCCGTGGTCCCTCGGTAGTCCCTCCGTGGTCCCTCGGTAGTCCCTCCGTGGTCCCACCGTGGTCCCTCTGTGGTCCCTCCATGGTCCCTCGGTGGTCCCATGGTGGTCCCTCGGTGTTTCCTCCATGGTCCCACTGTGGCCCCTCGGTAGTCCCTCGGTAGTCCCTCCGTGGTCCCACTGTGGTCCCTCGGTGGTCCCATGGTGGTCCCATGGTGGTCCCTCGGTGTTTCCTCCATGGTCCCACTGTGGCCCCTCCGTGGTCCCACTGTGGTCCCTCAGTGTTTCCTCCGTGGTCCCTCGGTAGTCCCTTAAGACTTAAGATTGTTTCTGAAACTGTCGTCTCAGCATCTCCAGGATGAGGAACGACAAAACAAGCTTCTCATTTTTAACAGATGCTTCATTAATAAACGTTGCATTAATCATGTCCTGAAGCTGCGTGATGATCTCTCATTCATCTTTCATAACCCATTTATTACTCATGAAGTGCTTTCTACGTGTCAGACTTGATGCTTTTTGGGAAGATAATAAAAAGATTAAACCCGGACCACATAGGACATGGTAGGATTATTTTTAGAATGTTGCAACAACTCCGGTGTTTTTATGTCTACATGATAATATTCTGATCATTTCATCCTGATGGATCAGTCCATCAGGACAAGTTGCTGCTCCTCCTCCACAACGCTCTGATCTTCTCGCTCCCTCTGTTGTGACGTAAAACTGTCTCCATGCTTCCCACTCCCTAACCGTCTGTGATGTCCCGGCTGAAGACTGTCCATGTGCAACACATGTAGGCTTCTCTTCTGAGACAAAGGTGATGCTGGATTAGACATTGGGGGACGTGTCTCTGAGACGGGATGAAGGCGATGCTGGATTAGACATCGGGGGCGTGTCTCTGAGACGGGATGAAGGTGATGCTGGATTAGACATTGGGGGACGTGTCTCTGAGACGGGTTGAAGGCGATGCTGGATTAGACATCGGGGGCGTGTCTCTGAGACGGGATGAAGGTGATGCTGGATTAGACATTGGGGGACGTGTCTCTGAGACGGGTTGAAGGCGATGCTGGATTAGACATTGGGGGACGTGTCTCTGAGACGAGATGAAGGCGATGCTGGATTAGACATTGGGGGGCGTGTCTCTGAGACGGGATGAAGGCGATGCTGGATTAGACATGGGGGGGGGTGTCTCTGAGACGGGTTGAAGGCGATGCTGGATTAGACATGGGGGGGGTGTCTCTGAGACGGGTTGAAGGCGATGCTGGATTAGACATTGGGGGGCGTGTCTCTGAGACGGGATGAAGGCGATGCTGGATTAGACATTGGGGGGCGTGTCTCTGAGACGGGATGAAGGCGATGCTGGATTAGACATGGGGGGGGTGTCTCTGAGACGGGTTGAAGGCGATGCTGGATTAGACATTGGGGGGCGTGTCTCTGAGACGGGATGAAGGCGATGCTGGATTAGACATTGGGGGGCGTGTCTCTGAGACGGGATGAAGGCGATGCTGGATTAGACATCGAGGGCGTGTCTCTGAGACGGGATGAAGGCGATGCTGGATTAGACATGGGGGGGGTGTCTCTGAGACGGGTTGAAGGCGATGCTGGATTAGACATTGGGGGGCGTGTCTCTGAGACGGGATGAAGGCGATGCTGGATTAGACATTGGGGGGCGTGTCTCTGAGACGGGATGAAGGCGATGCTGGATTAGACATCGAGGGCGTGTCTCTGAGACGGGATGAAGGCGATGCTGGATTAGACATCGAGGGCGTGTCTCTGAGACGGGATGAAGGCGATGCTGGATTAGACATCGAGGGCGTGTCTCTGAGACGGGATGAAGGCGATGCTGGATTAGACATTGGGGGACGTGTCTCTGAGACGAGATGAAGGCGATGCTGGATTAGACATTGGGGGGCGTGTCTCTGAGACGGGATGAAGGCGATGCTGGATTAGACATCGAGGGCGTGTCTCTGAGACGGGATGAAGGCGATGCTGGATTAGACATCGAGGGCGTGTCTCTGAGACGGGATGAAGGCGATGCTGGATTAGACATTGGGGGACGTGTCTCTGAGACGGGATGAAGGCGATGCTGGATTAGACATTGGGGGACGTGTCTCTGAGACGAGATGAAGGCGATGCTGGATTAGACATTGGGGGACGTGTCTCTGAGACGAGATGAAGGTGATGCTGGATTAGACATTGGGGGACGTGTCTCTGAGACGAGATGAAGGTGATGCTGGATTAGACATTGGGGGACGTGTCTCTGAGACGAGATGAAGGCGATGCTGGATTAGACATTGGGGGGCGTGTCTCTGAGACGGGACAAGAGGAAGATGTGTACTTCATCGTCCTGGTTATTCGTCAGGTTGACGGGTCCTAAACGTGTTGGAAGGATATAGAAAATGTTCTGACACGTGATGAAGACAACGGTGACGGTTTAGGCTGATAGTTTAGTCCGTCAGTGTGTCCGACAGTCTGGTCTTCTCTGACAGCTTCATGAGAGCAGCAGAATGATGGTTTATAGAAAGTGGAGCGACTGAAGCGGATCTCTGAGCGTACACAGTGTGAAGTCCTGATCAGATGCAGTAGATATTGGCTCATGCCTGCAGTTTCCTGCCAGCCATCATCTCTCTGCCAGGAAACAAATTTTACAAAAGAGAAGACAAACAGCGGAGCAGTTTTTTCTAATGTAGCTCTCTGGCTCTGCTGTCTGCCAGGATTAGTGTCTTTCATCGTAGAAGCTTGTTATTTCAGCTAACATTCCAGATTCTTGATCAGTGGACGAACATGGACATGACGGCGACATCTGCTTCTGAATCCTCTTCTGCTTTGTGTCGCTGCTGTCTTAAGACATTCTTCCCATGGCCCAAAAAATCCTCTTTAACCTTTAACTGACTTTCATTCACAATTTGATGTGCATTTGTGCAAACTACTTTAAAAATATCACATAAGTAATGAATATTAATAAAATATAAGTTGTGTATTAACCATAAACAATATGAAAGTAAATAATGGTCAGTAGATAAGCATGAGCTTTCTTGCTAATTTCCATCAATCATAAAGGAAATATCGGTGATTTTGGCTCATCTGTACATCATTTAGCCACTCCGAGCTCCGTTTTTATTCCAGAACATCCTTCAGACTTTAACGAGAGGCCAACCTCCATCTTTGACATTGTCTTTGTTTATTCAGCACTTTGAAAGCAAAGTGCGAAGGCAGAGCCTCTCTCTGTTCTCCTGGCTGGGCTGCTGCCTCTGGACGAGCTTCATGCTGCTCTGAAGCGCACATCCAGATAAACAGTCGTCACGGCTTCTCTTCTCGTGTGTGAAGAGTGTTTTTCACAGGATGGTTGCATCACCTCAGTCTGGTCCATGAGGTTCGGTTAGCGGGCTGGAAAAGGTTTCATCACTGTCCTGCACACTCTCCATGTTTCCCTGCTGACTCGTCAGAGATCCCTTTCATTCATCAGTTGTGTTGCAGCAGGGTGAAGGTTCACTGCTGCCAGGCAGGACATGAAGCCGCCAGTCCATCCAGCATGGTCCGCCTGCTGCAGGAGAACCTGCAGCTCTGTAGAGAGACAAGTTCAGGAACGGGTTAAACCATGCTGATGTTATACTCCAGTAACACTGACAGAAAACCAGATGGAGGTCCAGGTGGAGGACCAGGTGGAGGTCCAGGTGGAGGTCCAGGTGGAGGTCCAGGTGGAGGACCAGGTGGAGGTCCAGGTGGAGGTCCAGGTGGAGGACCAGGTGGAGGTCCAGGTGGAGGTCCAGGTGGAGGACCAGGTGGAGGTCCAGGTGGACGACCAGGTGGAGGACCAGGTGGAGGTCCAGGTGGAGGTCCAGGTGGAGGTCCAGGTGGAGGACCAGGTGGAGGTCCAGGTGGACGACCAGGTGGAGGTCCAGGTGGAGGTCCAGGTGGACGACCAGGTGGAGGTCCAGGTGGACGACCAGGTGGAGGTCCAGGTGGAGGACCAGGTGGGGAACCAGGTGGGGAACCAGGTGGAGGACCAGGTGGGGAACCAGGTGGGGAACCAGGTGGAGGACCAGGTGGAGGTCCAGGTGGAGGTCCAGGTGGAGGACCAGGTGGAGGACCAGGTGGAGGTCCAGGTGGAGGACCAGGTGGAGGTCCAGGTGGAGGACCAGGTGGAGGTCCAGGTGGAGGTCCAGGTGGAGGTCCAGGTGGAGGTCCAGGTGGACGACCAGGTGGAGGTCCAGGTGGACGACCAGGTGGAGGTCCAGGTGGACGACCAGGTGGAGGACCAGGTGGAGGACCAGGTGGAGGTCCAGGTGGACGACCAGGTGGAGGACCAGGTGGGGGACCAGGTGGAGGTCCAGGTGGAGGACCAGGTGGAGGACCAGGTGGAGGTCCAGGTGGAGGTTCAGGTGGAGGTCCAGGTGGGGAACCAGGTGGAGGTCCAGGTGGAGGTCCAGGTGGAGGACCAGGTGGAGGTCCAGGTGGAGGTCCAGGTGGAGGACCAGGTGGAGGTCCAGGTGGACGACCAGGTGGACGACCAGGTGGAGGTCCAGGTGGAGGTCCAGGTGGAGGTCCAGGTGGAGGACCAGGTGGAGGTCCAGGTGGACGACCAGGTGGAGGACCAGGTGGACGACCAGGTGGGGAACCAGGTGGGGAACCAGGTGGAGGACCAGGTGGGGAACCAGGTGGGGAACCAGGTGGAGGACCAGGTGGAGGTCCAGGTGGAGGACCAGGTGGAGGTCCAGGTGGAGGTCCAGGTGGAGGACCAGGTGGAGGACCAGGTGGAGGTCCAGGTGGAGGTCCAGGTGGACGACCAGGTGGAGGACCAGGTGGAGGACCAGGTGGAGGACCAGGTGGAGGTCCAGGTGGGGAACCAGGTGGGGAACCAGGTGGGGAACCAGGTGGAGGACCAGGTGGAGGTCCAGGTGGAGGTCCAGGTGGACGACCAGGTGGAGGTCCAGGTGGAGGACCAGGTGGAGGTCCAGGTGGAGGTCCAGGTGGACGACCAGGTGGAGGTCCAGGTGGAGGACCAGGTGGAGGACCAGGTGGAGGACCAGGTGGAGGTCCAGGTGGAGGTCCAGGTGGACGACCAGGTGGAGGACCAGGTGGAGGACCAGGTGGAGGTCCAGGTGGGGAACCAGGTGGGGAACCAGGTGGAGGACCAGGTGGAGGTCCAGGTGGAGAGGACCAGGTGGGGAACCAGGTGGAGGTCCAGGTGTAGGTCCAGGTTTAGGTTGTAGTTATTAATGAAGGAAAATGTGCAGAATGAAGGTGATTATCAGTCTTTAACGGTGACCTGCCGCCACACGGCCAGGTCCATCAGACACGTGTTGCTTCTGCAGAACATACATGTAGTGTCTGCATGTTTGACCGTCTCTGGCAGCGCCGCCGTGATTTCTGCACTCGGAGGTTAATAATGTGGGAGGGGAAGGAGCAGCCATGAGGATGTGGAGGTTGACATGGAGGCAGCGTGATGAATTTTAATTGGTTGGCAACACGCAGCTACAGCTGCATTACACATTCGGTGTGCGTGCCGAGCCTCCCAGCCTCGTTCTCCAGTCCGCTCACTCTGACACGATGGAGGCTTTTCCTTCTGCTGCTTCACGTTGACACAAAGAACGTCTTCAGAGGGTCCTCCACATGAAACCACAAACTGTGATCAAAAATATCTGGTGCTCGGTTTTACACGAAACCATAAAGGTTTGGAAGAAAAGCTGATCAAAACAGAGGGGAGGGGGTCCTGCAGGCACGCCTTGAGACAAAGCTTGTCCTGTTTCTGCTGTCTGACGCCGATGATCAGCAGTTTACTCTGCTTTTAATCCCAGTTACATACCAGTAACATTTACACACAAAGGAATATACACTGAGGAGTACTGGACAAAACATTCAGAGAGCTTTAATAAAACATGAAAAGGTAAAACACGTCACGTCTGGCAAGTCACGTCGCAGGTCGTACAGCAGGTCACGTCTGGCAAGTCACGTCGCAGGTCGTACGGCAGGTCACGTCGCAGGTCGTACGGCAGGTCACGTCTGGCAAGTCACGTCGCAGGTCGTACGGCAGGTCACGTCTGGCAAGTCACGTCGCAGGTCGTAGGGCAGGTCACGTCGCAGGTCGTACGGCAAGTCACGTGGCAGGTCGTACGGCAGGTCACATCTGGCAAGTCACGTCGCAGGTCGTAGGGCAGGTCACGTCGCAGGTCGTACGGCAGGTCACGTCTGGCAAGTCACGTCGCAGGTCGTACAGCAGGTCACGTCTGGCAAGTCACGTCGCAGGTCGTACGGCAGGTCACGTCTGGCAAGTCACGTCGCAGGTCATACGGCAGGTCACGTCGCAGGTCGTACGGCAGGTCACGTCTGGCAAGTCACGTCGCAGGTCGTACGGCAGGTCACGTCGCAGGTCGTACGGCAGGTCACGTCGCAGGTCATACGGCAGGTCACGTCGCAGGTCGTACGGCAGGTCACGTCTGGCAAGTCACGTCGCAGGTCGTACGGCAGGTCACGTCTGGCAAGTCACGTCGCAGGTCGTACGGCAGGTCACGTCGCAGGTCGTACGGCAGGTCACGTCTGGCAAGTCACGTCGCAGGTCGTACGGCAGGTCACGTCGCAGGTCGTACGGCAGGTCACGTCTGGCAAGTCACGTCGCAGGTCGTACGGCAGGTCACGTCTGGCAAGTCACGTCGCAGGTCGTACGGCAGGTCACGTCGCAGGTCGTACGGCAGGTCACGTCTGGCAAGTCACGTCGCAGGTCGTACGGCAGGTCACGTCGCAGGTCGTACAGCAGGTCACGTCTGGCAAGTCACGTCGCAGGTCGTACGGCAGGTCACGTCTGGCAAGTCACGTCGCAGGTCGTACAGCAGGTCACGTCTGGCAAGTCACGTCGCAGGTCGTACGGCAGGTCACGTCTGGCAAGTCACGTCGCAGGTCGTACGGCAGGTCACGTGGCAGGTCGTACGGCAGGTCACGTCTGGCAAGTCACGTCGCAGGTCGTACAGCAGGTCACGTCGCAGGTCGTACGGCAGGTCACGTCTGGCAAGTCACGTCGCAGGTCGTACGGCAGATCACGTCGCAGGTCGTACGGCAGGTCACGTCTGGCAAGTCACGTCGCAGGTCGTACGGCAGGTCACGTCTGGCAAGTCACGTCGCAGGTCGTACGGCAGGTCACGTCTGGCAAGTCACGTCGCAGGTCGTACGGCAGGTCACGTCGCAGGTCGTACGGCAGGTCACGTCTGGCAAGTCACGTCGCAGGTCGTACGGCAGGTCACGTCGGAGGTCGTACGGCAGGTCACGTCGCAGGTCATACGGCAGGTCACGTCTGGCAAGTCACGTCGCAGGTCGTACAGCAGGTCACGTCGCAGGTCGTACGGCAGGTCGTACGGCAGGTCACGTCGCAGGTCGTACGGCAGGTCACGTCGCAGGTCGTACGGCAGGTCACGTCTGGCAAGTCACGTCGCAGGTCGTACGGCAGGTCACGTCTGGCAAGTCACGTCGCAGGTCGTACGGCAGATCACGTCGCAGGTCGTACGGCAGGTCGTACGGCAGGTCACGTCTGGCAAGTCACGTCGCAGGTCGTACGGCAGGTCACGTCGCAGGTCGTACGGCAGGTCGTACGGCAGGTCACGTCGCAGGTCGTACGGCAGGTCACGTCGCAGGTCGTACGGCAGGTCACGTCGCAGGTCGTACGGCAGGTCACGTCGCAGGTCGTACGGCAGGTCACGTCGCAGGTCGTACGGCAGGTCACGTCGCAGGTCGTACGGCAGGTCACGTCGCAGGTCATACGGCAGGTCACGTCTGGCAAGTCACGTCGCAGGTCGTGCGGCAGGTCACGTCGCAGGTCGTACGGCAGGTCGTACGGCAGGTCACGTCGCAGGTCGTACGGCAGGTCACGTCGCAGGTCGTACGGCAGGTCACGTCGCAGGTCATACGGCAGGTCACGTCTGGCAAGTCACGTCGCAGGTCGTACGGCAGGTCACGTCGCAGGTCGTACGGCAGGTCGTACGGCAGGTCACGTCGCAGGTCGTACGGCAGGTCACGTCGCAGGTCGTACGGCAGGTCACGTCTGGCAAGTCACGTCGCAGGTCGTACGGCAGGTCACGTCGCAGGTCGTACGGCAGGTCACGTCGCAGGTCGTATGGCAGGTCACGACTGGCAAGTCACGTCGCAGGTCGTACGGCAGGTCACGTCGCAGGTCGTACGGCAGGTCGTACGGCAGGTCACGTCTGGCAAGTCACGTCGCAGGTCGTACGGCAGGTCACGTCGCAGGTCGTACGGCAGGTCGTGCGGCAGGTCACGTCGCAGGTCGTACGGCAGGTCACGTCGCAGGTCGTACGGCAGGTCACGTCGCAGGTCGTACGGCAGGTCACGTCGCAGGTCGTACAGCAGGTCACGTCTGGCAAGTCACGTCGCAGGTCGTACGGCAGGTCACGTCTGGCAAGTCACGTCGCAGGTCGTACGGCAGGTCACGTCGCAGGTCGTACGGCAGGTCGTACGGCAGGTCACGTCTGGCAAGTCACGTCGCAGGTCGTACGGCAGGTCACGTCGCAGGTCGTACGGCAGGTCGTACGGCAGGTCACGTCGCAGGTCGTACGGCAGGTCACGTCGCAGGTCGTACGGCAGGTCACGTCGCAGGTCGTACGGCAGGTCACGTCGCAGGTCGTACGGCAGGTCGTACGGCAGGTCACGTCGCAGGTCGTACGGCAGGTCACGTCGCAGGTCGTACGGCAGGTCACGTCGCAGGTCGTACGGCAGGTCACGTCGCAGGTCGTACGGCAGGTCGTACGGCAGGTCACGTCGCAGGTCGTACGGCAGGTCACGTCGCAGGTCGTATGGCAGGTCACGTCGCAGGTCGTACGGCAGGTCACGTCGCAGGTCGTACGGCAGGTCGTACGGCAGGTCACGTCGCAGGTCGTACGGCAGGTCACGTCGCAGGTCGTACGGCAGGTCACGTCGCAGGTCGTACGGCAGGTCACGTCTGGCAAGTCACGTCGCAGGTCGTACGGCAGGTCACGTCGCAGGTCGTACGGCAGGTCGTGCGGCAGGTCACGTCGCAGGTCGTACGGCAGGTCACGTCGCAGGTCGTACGGCAGGTCACGTCGCAGGTCGTACGGCAGGTCACGTCGCAGGTCGTACAGCAGGTCACGTCTGGCAAGTCACGTCGCAGGTCGTACGGCAGGTCACGTCTGGCAAGTCACGTCGCAGGTCGTACGGCAGGTCACGTCGCAGGTCGTACGGCAGGTCGTACGGCAGGTCACGTCTGGCAAGTCACGTCGCAGGTCGTACGGCAGGTCACGTCGCAGGTCGTACGGCAGGTCGTACGGCAGGTCACGTCGCAGGTCGTACGGCAGGTCACGTCGCAGGTCGTACGGCAGGTCACGTCGCAGGTCGTACGGCAGGTCACGTCGCAGGTCGTACGGCAGGTCGTACGGCAGGTCACGTCGCAGGTCGTACGGCAGGTCACGTCGCAGGTCGTACGGCAGGTCACGTCGCAGGTCGTACGGCAGGTCACGTCGCAGGTCGTACGGCAGGTCGTACGGCAGGTCACGTCGCAGGTCGTACGGCAGGTCACGTCGCAGGTCGTACGGCAGGTCACGTCGCAGGTCGTACGGCAGGTCACGTCGCAGGTAATGACACAGGTATTCTGGCAGGTGATGTATAGTCAGCTAGCTGGCTAACCAGCTGCTAATGTTACCGTCTGCAGCGAGCTACAACTTTTTCTGCTTCATGTTCTGGTTTTATAAAATTATTCAATAGTTAAAAGCTTCACTGTGATTGATATGAAGCCTAGAAAACCTTTACAAGGATTTATTGTCTTGTGTTCTTTAAGTTTCTACAACCTGAGAGTTTATTCCACGTTGTTAAGATCTAATCGTAAACGTTCTCAGAGTCGTAGAGAACGTGACTCTTCACGCTGAAACTGATGATGTCAGCCGCGTTCTGTCCACTCATCGCCACAATAACTGGTGCCGAGTCGAAAATGATCTTTTGTGGATAATTCAGTATTTTTTCTGTCGTAGATTTGGAAATCGTGGCGGCCCGTTTTAACAGACGGTCTCCTGAAAGCAGTTCCACCTAATTGCACACACACACAAAAAGAAGGAATCTCTGGACGCCAGGCTGAGCCAAAGAGTCATTTCCAGCTCTGTGAACGTGGACTAATGCGTGTTGTGGTGTGACGGCTTTTCTCACATCTTTTGTGTTTTCTGAGAGCGACAGTCTGACAGTGAAGGAGCTTTTTCTGGTTAGTGTGTGTTTAAACTGATGATGTTGATCAGCTTTAAATCCAACATGAAGCTGGGTCTGCAGCTCGTCTCCACTCCATGGCTTAGATATGAAACGTTTTTTACTTCTTTCATTAAAGACAGGAAAGAAAAGTGTTAAAGGAAAAATAGTGTTTGTGTGACTCTTACAGTACAGATGTGTATTAAATGTTTATGCTGCAAATATTCACATTTACATTTCAATTATTTTTATCAGCCGTATTAAGATAATAATTATTGCATATATAAATGTGATATTTATAGATATCTATAAACTGAGTTGGGTCACTGTGACGTCTGAGCAAGGTGCTAATGCTAATAAGAGATGCTAAATGACACATCTGTAATATTTATTTATCAGTATCATATAAATACTGTAAATCCTGTAAATACAGTATTAATATGTAATGAGGTCATATTTTTAAAATACGATCATCCTGATAATGAGATAAAGTGACCAGATGATGATGATGATGTCGGCCATCATCGTGGCTTGTTGTGGGGGTGGAGTCTAAGCTGTGGGCGGAGCTAGTCGTCAGAAGTCCCGAGGAGGCGGTTTATGCACCGTAATGCCGTCAGCTCAACCTGAGGATGTGCAGCTGGACCGCCGTAGACCGAACCCAGCGCCGGTCCCAGCGCCGGTCCCAGCGCCGGTCTCAGCGCCGGTCCCAGCGCCGGTCCCAGCGCCGGTCCCAGCGCCGGTCTCAGCGCCGGTCCCAGCGCCGGTCTCAGCGCCGGTCCCAGCGCCGGTCTCAGCGCCGGTCCCAGCGCCGGTCTCAGCGCCGGTCCCAGCGCCGGTCTCAGCGCCGGTCCCAGCGCCGGTCTCAGCGCCGGTCCCAGCGCCGGTCCCAGCGCCGGTCCCAGCGCCGGTCTCAGCGCCGGACGGAGAAACCAGCTGATTAAACTGCTGAAGGCGAATCAGCTGGAGGAAAAAATTCTTCGCTCATTTGCATAAATTCAGTTGCTTTTCTCCTGAATTCCAACATGGTGGTCGAACAGACTCCGCCTGCATGGAACAACACGTCGCGTCCACAGCCGGACTTCCTCCCAGAGGACGCTGCTGATTCCCACACCATGTCCTCGCTGCAACGAGGCTTCAGGCTCCTAAAACTGCTCCATGTGATGAAACACATGGACTGGCTCTGGACGGTCCAGCCTCGGGGACCCCTGGTCCTTTTGGGGGTCCACGGACCTCAGGTTGGGAACCGGTGCTGGATCCTGGTCAGTGAGATCGTCTCTGTGGACGACAGGAGCCCTCTTGTCTCCCAGTGACCTCGGAGGACTTGTGTGCTGCGTGACACGTGGTCACCCCCAGACGTCCTTCATCGCTGGCGGAGCAGATCGTCCAGCTGGCGTCTCCGTCCGCAGGGTTAGGGTTACACCAGACCCAACGCAGCTGGAGGAACAGGACAAGATGAGGGACTGTCTGACCCGGGTTCAGACAAACCTATTGGTGCTCTGATTCCTACAAAATAAAAGCTGGTGAAAGGCTCAGACAGCTGTGTCTGAATGGACGTCTCCGGAGACTAACGGGAACAAGTCGCTGAGCTCAGCGCTGGAGGGGAAGACTCCCTACCGTCATTACACCAGGCTAAACCGTTAGCTGTCAAGTTGGCGGCGTGGCCTCTCATTACCAAGATGGCTGCTGCTTGTTCCGTGAAGGATAAGTAGCCATCAGAGCGGATTACTGCAGAAAGTCCCGATGGAAGAGATGGAAGTCTTTCCCTCCTTCCTCTGCTGAAGACAAACTAGCTTCGGGACGTCAGCTGAACTGTGATGGAGAGCGCTGGAGAGGAAGAGCGTTCATTAATCACGTTTATTAGCAGGAACCTTTTTCCAGACAGCTGCAGAAAGAAAACAATTAAAACATGATTAGAGTCCAACATGGCAGCATGCTGGAACAAAGAGAATCCACTGTCAATGATACGACCAGATCGCAGCTGCTGGAGACACCTTCAGGACGTTAATGGTCAGGGTTTCGTGGCTGTGACCCGAACCGGTCCACCGATCGGAGCAGACCATCAGGGGTGATCCATCTCTGGTACCTCACGATTCAGTTGTCAGATCTGGGTTTTTACGCAGCTGTTTCCCCATCGGGGCTTCTTCTCGCTCTGTTCAGTTTCTACTTGTACCAAATAGATTTATCTCCACTCGCTTTTATTTATGTGGAATTAGAAATAAATCTGTTTCTTTGTCCTCCTGTAAGCTGGACTGGCGACATGTTTGTGGTATTACTGTTGTTTCCATCTGCAGGAAGTCTCTCGCACGTCCATAAAACCCTAAATGTTTCTCAACAGTGCCTTCAGACCCGAGCAATGCTACCTGCTAGCTTCCTGCTGGCTGCTAACTGCTAGCTTCCTGCTAGCTTTTTGCAAGCTGCTAGCTTCCTGCTGTCTGCTAACTGCTAATTTCCTGCTAACTGCTAGCTTCCTGCTAGCTTCCTGCAAGCTGCTAGCTTCCTGCTGGCTGCTAACTGCTAGCTTCTTGCTAACTTTTAGCTTCCTGATAGCTTCCTGCAAGCTGCTAGCTTCCTGCTGGCTGCTAACTGCTAGCTTCTTGCTAACTTTTAGCTTCCTGATAGTTTCCTGCAAGCTGCTAGCTTCCTGCTAGCTGCTAACTTCCTGCTGTCTGTATTTGCCGCCTGGACACTTTACGGGGACGGACCGCTCCGGCTCATAGGACTTATTTTTTACAGCTGTGTTTCTGTCATCATGAAAAATAAGTTTAAAAATGTTTACAAATCCAATTTGAATCGGCTGCATTGTGATGAATCGATTAAAATAAAAACTAACCCAGAAGCCATGCCTTGTGTCGCGACTTGACTGATGATGTCATGGTGGCGAATCATCAGACCATTGAGATGAATGAACATGCTCCCATGTTTCTGTCGCTCATTAGTGAAGCTGTTTGCTCTGTCTCTACTCTGTGTGCTGATTATATATATTATAAATGCTTATTATGCATTTATAGTCCTGTGAGATTCACAAAAAGTTTTTAAAAATAATTTTAAAGTAAATTCTTCAAAAGCAGCCGCTGCGTTTCCATTAGTCTGTCTCAGGGCAGCTGCAGCTCCATGTGGGCACAGAGTAAAGCGCTTCGGGTGCCTGGAAAAGGGCTGTATAAACCTAATCCAGTATTTATGGTTATATTATTATAATAAGCTGCTAATGTGAGACCCACTCTCTTAGCGTTAGCTGCTAATCTGTAATGATGGAGGGCCAGATTTAGTCCCCGTGGGTAGAACAGCTGGGATTTGTGATGGTTGGGGTAAAAGCTCATTTATCTTCCCTTTGCGTACATAAACTAGATAATCTCCAAACATGGAGACGGCGTAGGAGATCATGGTGATGACGGAGGCCTGTGTGACCATTAAATATGTTGCTGCTGCTTCTTCTGTGGTCCATTCGCAGGTTGCACATCAACTTTACTGCTCAACACTGCCCCTGTGGTTTTCAGTGGTACTGCTCTGCTTGGTTTCTGATAACGACCAAATTACTTGTAAAATACGCAGAAAATGGACGAAATGCTTCATGTCCATCATTTACGTACAGCATAATTAGGCCTTAAGGGCGCCACCGTGGAAACAAAGGTGGATGCAGGCCTGGAAGTTGAGATGAGGAGGGTGGGGATGACTCAGAGGGGATTTCCTTTAAACTGAGATGTAGCTGCAGAGGTGGAGGCGTTGGTGTTAAATATGGTCGTTTATTAGACTGAATGTGGAGTTTCCACCAGGATGAGTCCACATTTTAAAAAGATCATGCAGTTTTGTCCAATTCTGAAGGTGTTTGCACATATGGCTGTTCTATCAGTAAAATGTGGTGTAATGTTCCTAACTGTGTTTCATTAGTGTGGAACTATGAGGAAATTAAGACTCATTGGTTCTAATTACCTCAGACCAAGCAGTTAATTCCAGACAGACTTTCTGGTGTTTCCTACAGCTGGCATACAGTTACAGCTTGTTCTTCTCCATGTAACCACTCACAGCTCGCTAAATCTTTCATAGTTCCACACAGATGAGCAGCAGGTGGCCAGATCCTGCAGCCTGAGCTGCACAGGAAGCATGTAGAGCAGCAGGAAAACCTCCCGGAGTAAACAGCATGGTGGACGGGGAAAGATAACCTCATGTTTATTCTCTGAACTGGTGCAACTGGTTGGGATTCATTTGGTTGTTTAAAGTAAAACTGAGCAGAAAAACACCTCTGTACAGAGACACAGATGCAGGAAACGTGGTTGTGTAATAAAGTAGAACTAATTGATCAATTTCAATCAATAACACAATTTCCAAACTCATTTATACAACACTGGGATCGATTCACATAAGCAGCTAACGCTAAGACTGGAGACTGCGGCGTCCGACATGAACCGAACCGTTGCAGAGCTCAACATTGTGAAAAGTGGGAATGATACGTTATGAAACTACATTTCTAACCTCTCTCAGCCAGTGGTACCAGTTGCAACACACTGGACTTATCTGGCTTTATGTACATTTAGTTTCATGTCCAAACAGCTGGTGTTAGTCCTGCATGGGCCCCAAGTGGGCGTGGCCTCTGGGCCTGTGCCCATAATGCCCATTGGATGATCAGGCCCTGCTCTTTAGGCTCCCAAGTAAGTCCTCGGTTAGCATCATTCAGACCTACCATCATACCGTCACAGCTAACGCTAGCATCGCTAGCATGCACACGTTTACAGCAAGCTAGCTGGACGTCCATCGCAGCTTTTTATCCTGACCTTTGACCTGTTGAGTCTTTACAGTCCAGCGACGGCAAAGCTGTGGAAGGGCCTCCAGGAGCAGATTCTACCGGCAGGTTCTACCAGCAGGTTCTACCGGCAGGTTCTACCAGCAGGTTCTAACGGCAGGTTCTACCGGCAGGTTGAACCAGCAGGTTCCACCGGCAGGTTCTACCAGCAGGTTCTACCGGCAGGTTCTACCTGAAGGTTCTACCAGCAGGTTCTACCTGAAGGTTCTACCAGCAGGTTCTACCGGCAGGTTCTACCTGAAGGTTCTACCAGCAGGTTCTACCGGCAGGTTCTACCTGAAGGTTCTACCAGCAGGTTCTACCAGCAGGTTCTACCGGCAGGTTCTACCAGCAGGTTCTACCAGCAGGTTCTACCAGCCGGTTCCACCGGCAGGTTCTACCGGCAGGTTCTACCAGCAGGTTCCACCGGCAGGTTGAACCAGCAGGTTCTACCAGCAGGTTCTACCGGCAGGTTCCACCGGCAGGTTCTACCAGCAGGTTCTACCGGCAGGTTCCACCGGCAGGTTCTACCGGCAGGTTCTACCGGCAGGTTCTACCAGCAGGTTCTACCGGCAGGTTCTACCGGCAGGTTCTACCAGCAGGTTCCACCGGCAGGTTCTACCGGCAGGTTCTACCAGCAGGTTCCACCGGCAAGTTCTACCAGCAGGTTCTACCGGCAGGTTCCACCGGCAGGTTGAACCAGCAGGTTCCACCAGCAGGTTCTACCAGCAGGTTCTACCGGCAGGTTCCACCGGCAGGTTCCACCAGCAGGTTCCACCGGCAGGTTCTACCGGCAGGTTCTACCAGCAGGTTCTACCAGCAGGTTCCACCGGCAGGTTCTACCGGCAGGTTCTACCAGCAGGTTCCACCGGCAGGTTGAACCAGCAGGTTCCACCGGCAAGTTCTACCAGCAGGTTCTACCGGCAGGTTCCACCGGCAGGTTCCACCAGCAGGTTCCACCGGCAGGTTCCACCGGCAGGTTCTACCGGCAGGTTCTACCAGCAGGTTCTACCAGCAGGTTCCACCGGCAGGTTCTACCGGCAGGTTCTACCAGCAGGTTCCACCGGCAGGTTGAACCAGCAGGTTCCACCAGCAGGTTCTACCAGCAGGTTCTACCGGCAGGTTCCACCGGCAGGTTCCACCAGCAGGTTCCACCGGCAGGTTCTACCAGCAGGTTTTACTGGCAGGTTCTACGTTACGGCGCTGTGGGGCGGAGCCTGACGTTACGGCGCTGTGGGTCGGAGACCAGTTTCCAGGACCGGGAAGGTTCTTTCTGGACCGGTTGGTGGAGCTTCGTCCCAGCTGGACCGGGACCGCTTCTGTTTTCCACCTGAATGATGGCGGTACTGCCTCCATTCTTCTCCATCTTCATCTTCATCTTCTCCATCTTCTCTCAGCTCCCGTCAGTCTGACGAGCCGTCCTGGAAAAGGTGTGATGGTGGTGGGGGGGGGAGGATCCGTCCTGACCAATCACAGGCTGCCGTGAGGGGAAGAGACAGACCTCGCTAGCAGGACTCATTAGATGGATGTCCAGAACAATCGATCAAAACCTGCCTCACACACACACACACACACACACACACACACTCCGTGTTCAGCTTCCTGGTGTTGCTGCACTATCAGGCCGGTTCTGAAGTTGGGAGATGGAGGTGTGGGTGGAGGTGTGGGTGGAGGTGTGGGTGGGTGGAGGTGTGGAAGGGGGACAGTGGGGATGGAGGCAGAGAAGGGTGAAGATGGAAACATGCAAACTGTTTCTGAGATAATTTTTTAATCTTTGGTTTTGTTTGCGGTGTGTTTCTGTCTCCTCTGTCCTTCATAATACACACACACACACACACACACACACACACACACACACACACACATGCGCCCTGGCGTTGATGATTTCTCATCATAAGGCCATAAAGCCTAAGTGGGTGATAAATATGGGATGAGTGATGCTTAACCCTCACCCCCTCTCCATTCAGCCCGTTACCATGGTGATGGTGGTGGTTGTCAGGGATGGAGAGGAAGGTAGTGTTTCTACTGGGAACACTGGAAACCACAGAGTTAACCAGAGTGGTCTTCATAGAGTGGAGGAGGAACTGCTCTAGTCTGGACATGTCTGGATCCTCCCCTTCTGCAGATTCAGGTCCGGGTGGGAGGAATTCTTTCCTCCGAATGCCTCGTCTCCGCTCAGCGCTGCAGCCCAAAGGGACAGGATGCGGCGCCTTGACTTTCTGTCATCATAAAGCTGGATGTGTGTGTGGCGGAGCGGCGACTCTGTAACAGAGCCGCCTGCAGAGCCGTACCGTCTGATCGGCGGATCAATCCTTCCTCTGAAAGGTCAACAATATTTGCAAAAACTGTGGCAGCATGACGGCCTAATTACTGCTCAGTAACACATCCCAGCGATGAAACGGCTGCAGGCTGAGAGTCGGCTGGATCCATCTGCACCGGATCGTCTTTCTGTCCTCCGTGTTCCCACAGCAGGTCAGAGATTGTGCTGCCGGACGACCTTTCCTGCAGAATCACACGTCCACATCTTATTAAGTTGCAGGTTTGGCTCTCTACTTATAATATATACGTAACGTTTAATAAGAAGTAAACCAAGCCGTCAGACTTTTTCTGGAGTCTTTCAGTTTTATTTTTGTAATTTAGAGTTCATTTAGGATGGAGCAGTTTAAAAGATAATCTGTTATTGTCTCCGATGGAAACAGGAATTATGTCCCTGAATCCATCACTCAGGTGTAGTGGTCCCCCTCAGAGGGCTTCCTTACATCCATTTCTGCCCCCCCCCCCCCCCACCCCTCCTTTCATCACATCCACATTCTCTTCATGTTTGTTTTAGTATCCAAACACTCTGGTGGTCCTCCAACGATCTGCCAATTATTCTTTCAAGGGTAGATGTGTGTGTGTGTGTGTGAGCTGCTACAGTTTTTTGCTGACAGCAGCAAGGCCACTCAATGCTAATGGACAACATCATCACGTTTAAGTGTGATTGGATAAGGGGTGAAGCAGAGGAGGTGTGTACTGTAGAGTGTGTGTGTGTGTGTGTCGGGGGGGGTGGGGGGTGGCATTCACACACTCTTCCTGAATCCCTGACGATCAGAGCGGTGGGAAGCTGCAGACTGAAGCTGTGTTTGCATTTCAACCCTCTGAAGGGGGGGGTGGGGGGTTCTGCACGGTATGATGGGCGGGGCTTCTTAGACACGCCCCTCATTACGCATAAATACATCATTTCCAGATGAAAGGACATAAAAGGGATGTTAATTGCTAAAAGTTCACACCAGTCCTCCCAGTGGGGACACCAGTCCTCCCAGTGGGGACACCAGTCCTCCCAGCCTGGACACCAGTCCTCCCAGCCTGGACACAGGCTGGGAGGACTGATTCAGTTTTATGAAGATAAAACTGAATCATCATTTAAAGACATGGAACCAGACGCTGGTCCCGGGCCGCTGGGTGTCCGGCGTGCTGCCAGAAACCCTGCTCAGCATTTCACCAACATTCCTGCAGGCTAGAGAGCGAATGTGCAGCTCGGCTGGCGTCCCGGATCACAGTCAGACCTGGGGGGGCGGACGGTGGCTGAGTCAGGACAAACCCGGTTCAAACCTGGTCACCAAGCAGAAGTAACGCTGCATGTGGAGAACGATGCAGGATGATGGACGCTGAATACACCGCCAGACATGGACTGACGTCACGCCGACACAGAACAGCGAACATGACCTCACGTCGAAGGTACTTCCTGCCCCGGTCACACAAGCAGGACAAGTTTGTTGGTGGACATCCCAGAAAACCTTTAAAGACTTCCAGCATGTTTAAATGCATCGAGCTGCTTTCAAACTGTTTTCATTTCATCTCCATGTTTGTTGCGACGGTTAGTTAACGTTTGGACAACGAGGAACATATATTAAACGGTCAACAGGTGATCAGGTGATGGCTGGAAGAGAAACTTTAATCACTGATGAATATTCTCTCTCCATCCATGTTGTGGATGAAATCTGTTGCTCAGAAGAATAAAATACAGATGCAGCGTTATTCCTCCAGATGTTCAGACCAGCAGCTGTTTGCAACCAAGGAAATCTGATTTTATTCAGCTCTGCACTCAATTATTTCTTCAAATTCATCAGAAAAACAAGACCTTGAATGACCACTGCGTTCCCGTGTAGCATTCCCATGTAACGTTCCTTTTGCTTTTATCACCTGCTGGGCTGAATTGTATTTGTGATAACTCATCAATCCATCCATCTTCTGCCGCTTATCCGGGGTCGGGTCGCGGGGGCAGCAGCCTAAGCAGGGAAGCCCAGACTTCCCTCTCCCCAGCCACATTTGCCAACTCTGCAGGGGGGATCCCGAGGCGTTCCCAGGCCAGCAGAGAGATATAATCCCTCCAGCGTGTCCTGGGTCTTCCCCGGGGTCTCCTCCCAGAGGGACGTGCCTGGAACACCTCACCAGGGAGGTCCAGGAGGCATCCTGACCAGATGCCCGAGCCACCTCAACTGGTTCCTCTCGATGTGAAGGAGCAGCGGCTCTACTTTGATCTCCTCCCGGATGACCGAGCTCCTCACCCTATCTCTAAGGGAGAGCCCGGCCACCCTGCGGAGGAAACCCATTTCAGCCGCCTGTATACGAGATCTGGTTCTTTCGGTCACGACCCACAGCTCATGACCATAGGTGAGGATAGGAACGTAGATCGACTGATAAATCAAGAGCTTCGCCTTCTGGCTCAGCTCCTTCTTCACCACGACAGACCGGCGCAGAGTCCGCATTACTGCAGACGCCGCACCGATCCGTCTGTCGATCTCGCGCTCCATCCTTCCCTCACTCGTGAACAAGACCCCGAGATATTTAAACTCCTCCACTTGAGGCAGGACCTGACCCCCGACCCGGAGAGGACAATCCACCCTATTCCGGCTGAGGACCATGGTCCCAGATTTGGAGGTGCTGATTCTCATCCCAGCCGCTTCACACTCGGCCGCGAATCGCTCAAGCGAGAGCTGGAGATCACGACCAGATGAAGCCAACAGGACCACGTCATCTGCAAAAAGCAGGGACCCAATCCTGAGGCCACCAAGTCGGATCCCCTCAACACCTCGGCTGCGCCTAGAAATTCTGTCCATATAAGTTATGAACAGAATCGGTGATAAAGGGCAGCCTTGGCGGAGTCCAACCCTCACTGGAAACGAATCCGACTTACTACCGGCAATGCGGACCAAGCTCTGACACCTGTCGTACAGGGACCGGACAGCCCGTACAAGGGTGTCCGGTACCCCATACTCCCGGAGTACCCCCCACAGGAGCCCCCGGGACATGGTCGAACGCCTTCTCCAGGTCCACAATGCACATGTAGACTGGTTGGGCAAACTCCCATGCCCCCTCCAGGACCCCAAAGAGGGTATAGAGCTGGTCCACTGTTCCGCGACCAGGACGAAAACCACACTGCTCCTCCTCAATCCGGGATTCGACTATCCGGCGGACCCTCCTCTCCAGGACCCCTGAATAGACCTTACCAGGGACGCTGAGGAGTGTGATTCCCTGTAATTGGAACACACCCTCCGGTCCCCCTTCTTAAAAAGGGGGACCACCACCCCAGTCTGCCAGTCCAGCGGTACTGCCCCCGATGTCCACGCGATGCTGCAGAGACGTGTCAGCCAGGACAGCCCCACAGCATCCAGAGCAAAATTAAGGGCGTGCCCTTTTAATTGACAGGTATCTGATCTGACACGAAGGTGGGGTAACTGTAGTATTTAGCTGTGTAACGGTCTCAACATACGGGGACCACATCACTTATTCTCCAGTCATTTCCTGTGGAAAATTGATGACAAGCAACAGTCGACGTTATTACTATCATTATTGTGGATGAAAAGTGGCGGTTTGCTTTGGTTGCTGTTCCATCAGACCCTGATGTGAAAACCTGAATTCAGCCTGGACAGAAGAGGCTGGGTAAGCTGGAGTCTGGCTTCTGGGAACTGGTTTTAAAACCTCCCTGGGATCTGTATCCTTGTGGTTTGGAAGGTGTTGCTCGAGTCTTTGCCCTCAGAGAGACAAATGTGGAGCTGGGGTTGCCAACGGCAACAAGGTGAGCATGCTACACGAGCCATTGAGATTGCTTTGTAAATGATATGTTGATACTTGATGTTGAACACAAGGCAACTTGAATGAATTTAAGAGCGACCAGAAAAACATCACTAAGCTTCGTTTTCGAGGTTGTAGGCGACAGCGTCCGCAAAGGTTGTAATTTGTTTTGGTAAATGACTTTAACACAACAAGTCTAGTTTGCATATTAATACACTCCCTTCCTCTGCTCAACAAATACCTTCAGAGTGCGCCAAGTGTGGGGGCTCCCAGGCTACAAGCCAGATTATAGGCCCCCACAGGTTTCCTGCTCAGCTCTGGAGTTTCCCTGAGAAAACTGCCATAAGTAGCTGCGTTTCCATCACACCTAGGATTGCGTAAAAACTAAATATTGCAAAAAGAAAAAAAAAAAACCGCTAATGGAAACACCTACGTTTCGACAAAAGTCTAAAACATCACAGTTTTTATGCTGCTGTTTGTTTACATTTATGAGGCTTTCTACATGGCCGCCACGTACCAGAATGCAATGCGGCGCCCAATCTGTTTTAGAATTATACAAAAAATCCTTTTCAAAATACTTTAAACTACTTTTTATGGTCAAAATGCTAAGCTAAGTGGTGATGCTAAGCTACAAGGTAATGCTAAGCTGCAAGGAGATACTAAGCTAGATATGGTGATGCTAACCTAGAATTGATGATGAGCTAAATGGTGATGCTCAGCTAGACATGGTTATGCTAAGCTATATTTTGATACTGAATTACATGGTGATGCAAAGCTACATGTTGATGCTAAGCTATACAGTGATTCTAAGCTATATGGTGATGCTAACCAACATGGTGATTCTAAGCAACATGGTGATAAGCTACATGATGATATTAAGCTACACGTTGATACTAAATTACATGGTGATGCTAAGCAACATGGTGATCTAAGCGAGACACGGTGATACTAGGCTACATAGTGATGATAAGCTATATAGTTATACTAAGCTATATGGTGATGCTCTGTGGTGGATCTGGATCTTTGGTGGATTTGGATCCGTGGTGGATCTAGATCTTTGGTGGATTTGGATCCTTGGTGGATCTGGATCTTTGGTGGATCTGGATCCATTATGGCTCTGGATCTTTGGTGGATCTAGATGTTTGGTGAATCTGGATCCGTTGTGGCTCTGGATCTTTGGTGGATCTGGATCCTTGTTGGGTCTGGATCGTTGGTGGATCTGGATCTTTGGTGGATCTGAATGAATATTGTTTGCACTTTGTCAGGCCTCTAACCAAAGACCTGCTCAAAATCAGTTATATAATCCGTCATTGATATATGACTGTCTATCGTTATCCGATTGAAGCTGAAGTAAGCCTCGTAGATCCGGTCTTTCTCTTTGAGAAACAGATCATTGAGTTTCGCTCGTAAAGAGTTCATTCCAGTGTCCTCATTCAAGTCATCAACTGATATTTCCATCGCCACTTGTCTGGCTCTTCCAGACAGTGCCACGGTAAACTGAACTAGTAGTTGCTAACCATCCTCTGCTACCAATGTTACACAAAAAACTCACTGTCTAAGTGGAACGTTAACTTTATTTAACAGTCTCCATGTTCACCACATCTACACCGACACTCCCGTCCGCCCCCCAACTTCCGTTTTTTATCTTCAGAATAAAATATCAAGACCTCTTCCCCTTTCACAATAAAACATACATGATAACAATGACACATGTACAAACCAAAACACAGTTACTGTATTTTAAACTTAACAAACTCACCGTCTTTCAAAGAACAAAACAATTATCTTTAAGAATGAGTGGATTTCAAACTTAACAGTTACTATTTGTTACGTACCCCACAAGAAGCCAGAACTTTGTTCTTGAGGCTGCAAGAACGAGAAGAAAATTCTTCTTCGTCAGGTCCATCCATCCTCCAGGAGAAGCTTCATCTGCAGCGGGGAGGGATCACTGTGGGCGGCGACGTCTGCTTTATGTGCCATGAAGCTGCTTGATTCATATTTAGCGAGTAACTTCTTCCACGGCAGGGCAGTTTGTGTACGCGGCTGGGTCCGAGTGTTTTAATGCCACATGGTGTAAAAATGTTCGTACTTCGGAGGTCTGGGATCTGTTCCGGATCGGAGGTCTTGGACCAGTTCCGGATCGGAGGTCTGGGATCTGTTCCGGATCGGAGGTCTTGGACCAGTTCCGGATCGGAGGTCTGGGATCTGTTCCGGATCGGAGGTCTGGGACCTGTTCCGGATCGGAGGTCTTGGACCTGTTCCGGATCGGAGGTCTTGGACCAGTTCCGGATCGGAGGTCTTGGACCAGTTCCGGATCGGAGGTCTTGGACCAGTTCCGGATCGGAGCTCTGGGACCTGTTCCGGATCGGAGGTCTTGGACCTGTTCCGGATCGGAGGTCTTGGACCTGTTCCGGATCGGAGGTCTGGGACCTGTTCCGGATCGGAGGTCTGGGACCAGTTCCGGATCGGAGCTCTGGGACCAGTTCCGGATCGGAGGTCTGGGACCAGTTCCGGATCGGAGGTCTTGGACCTGTTCCGGATCGGAGCTCTGGGACCAGTTCCGGATCGGAGCTCTGGGACCTGTTCCGGATCGGAGGTCTGGGACCAGTTCCGGATCGGAGCTCTGGGACCTGTTCCGGATCGGAGGTCTGGGACCAGTTCCGGATCGGAGGTCTGGGACCAGTTCCGGATCGGAGCTCTGGGACCTGTTCCGGATCGGAGGTCTGGGACCTGTTCCGGATCGGAGGTCTTGGACCTGTTCCGGATCGGAGCTCTGGGACCTGTTCCGGATCGGAGGTCTGGGACCAGTTCCGGATCGGAGGTCTTGGACCTGTTCCGGATCGGAGCTCTGGGACCAGTTCCGGATCGGAGCTCTGGGACCTGTTCCGGATCGGAGGTCTGGGACCAGTTCCGGATCGGAGGTCTTGGACCTGTTCCGGATCGGAGCTCTGGGACCAGTTCCGGATTGGAGCTCTGGGACCTGTTCCGGATCGGAGGTCTGGGACCAGTTCCGGATCGGAGCTCTGGGACCTGTTCCGGATCGGAGGTCTGGGACCAGTTCCGGATCGGAGCTCTGGGACCTGTTCCGGATCGGAGGTCTGGGACCAGTTCCGGATCGGAGGTCTTGGACCTGTTCCGGATCGGAGCTCTGGGACCAGTTCCGGATCGGAGCTCTGGGACCTGTTCCGGATCGGAGGTCTGGGACCAGTTCCGGATCGGAGCTCTGGGACCTGTTCCGGATCGGAGGTCTGGGACCAGTTCCGGATCGGAGCTCTGGGACCTGTTCCGGATCGGAGGTCTGGGACCTGTTCCGGATCGGAGGTCTGGGACCTGCCTGAGTTGTTTTTCAGTCATTCTTTAAGAGATCACGTCCTTGAAGACTTCGTTCATTCCTCCGTGGCGTCAGCTGGGAGCAGCCGGAGTGTGCCATAAAGCCAAACTCTGCTGTAAAGCAAAACTCTGCCGTAAAGCCAAACACTGCCGTAAAGCGAAGCGGGACGCTGCAAAGCAGCACCAGCCATGGAAAGTACACAATGCATGTCTGCATTGCATCAAAATGAGTCAGAAACAGTTTTAATGCCAGAAACAGATACTGTCACCTCGGGGCGTCAGTCTGAGTTTGTTGTGGATCCTCCGTCGTCTATTATATCCATGTCTATCCTAACGATCCATGCTAACTAACCAGTTAGCTAACTCCAGCCTGGCGGCGTGGTTGGCCAGTTTCCCGCTTCTTCCAGGCTCTCTTTAGAAAACAACACAGGAGTTTGGTCTCCTGACAACCACGTTTAATGACTCCACAACTCCTCCCTCACCTCCCGGTTTGTAACTCAAGACGTAGATGTGAGCGTTGGTCTTTCATCTGGGTGTCTGTGGAAGTCGGAGACAGAGCGGGAGACTAATTAAATCTAATCCTTCCCCTCTGGGAACATGGAGGTCTATTCTGAGAAGAAACAGCATTATCCCGGGATAATCTCATTCATGCTGGGTCTGCTGGGAGCGTGCACGGTGCTGTCAATCAGCCGTTCATCTTTAATGACTCCTCACTCCTACAGCCATCGGCCTGGAGGATCCAACCTTCACGCCTCCTCCGAGCTGGAGGTTTGTGTGTCTTCTGAAGCACGAAGCAGCTGCTTTTAATTTCACGCTGAAGATGTACAGAGGTATCCGAGTCCAATCATGCAGTTTTTGTCATTTAGTGGAAATATTGTCAAATCTGCGTGTATGAAGATGGAGACGAGTCAGAACAAAATGTCATGCATCTGAAAGGAAGTTTTAAAACTTCCCGATTAAAGTTAAAACAGAAAATAGTTTCAGCTTTTGTCCAAAGGATGGACTGCAAACTATAAACCTGCTGATAGACTGGTAAAACCAAAGTACAGCATTCTTTCATTTATTTATCAGCATGTTTGGTTCAGGAACAATCAGGAAAAAATGACAATAACAACCTCTTTCCTATTGGTGGGAAAATGTTCCTCATCAACCAATCAGAAAGTTCCGTGAAGATGTGACGGAGCTGGTTGTATAGGAGGCGGACAATAGGCCGCTATGGCACGCTAGCTGCTAGCAGATCGGCTGCTACAGCAGGCTAGCTGCTCGCGGCTCGTCCACTACAGCAGCCGAGCCGCTACAGTTGGCTAGCTGTGTGTGTTGGCAGTGTTGGAGGTTTGTAAACCGGATTTTGGTCTTGAGCAGCAAAATGCACTATTTCATTTTGAATATGTCTGACCTGAACACGTAAGAGCTGGACAGGTGTGGACAGTGTGACGCGCTAGCAGCATGCTGGAACAAACATTAGCGAATTAACAATAAGTCCATAACAACAGCTAGCTTTTAGCCTCCCAACATGGCCGCGTAGCAGTGTGGCATCTCTGAGAACAGATGGAAAGTCAGGATTCTCTCTTTGGGTTTGTCTCCTTTTCTCAACGTTTCCTTGGTGGTTTCAGGAGTTCTGGTTCTGTGGAGGTCTGGTTGGACCGCTCAGATCCGCGTTGGTCCTCCAGAGGTCTGCAGCGGCCAAACCCAGACAGGAACCAGCTTTAAATCTTCATCTCACTTAAACAAAAACAGGATCATTGATGAACTTTAGAACGTCGGACCCCTCCTCCTCTTCATCCTCTCCCTCCTCTTCCTCCTCTCCCTCCTCTTCTTCTTCTTCCTCTTCTTCCTCCTCTTCTTCTTCTTCCTCCTCTCCCTCCTCCTCCTACCCACATTCGTCTCTTACTTCTCTCCTGATGAGTTTCTGCATGTGTGGGTCGAATGTCCTGTTGTCTTTAGGCCAGCGCTGTCCTGCAGGGTTTCATGTGTTCCTGCTCCAACACACCTGACTTCCATAAATGGATCCAACAGCCTATGAGGTTCTGACTGACTAGTATGAGTCAGGTGTGTTGGAGCAGGGAAACATGGAAAACATTAGAAGGCTGTAGATCTGGATGTGGTTGAGGTGTGTGTGTGGGGGGTCGTGAACCGGGTCTCCGTCCTGGATCCGAGCCGCCTCGTCAGCCTCCATTTTATTTTTTCTTCCATTCAATCTGTTCTGCTTTATTGGGTTTAATTATCTTGTGAATGATTAAGTTAGCACTCAGCAGGCTCTGTTTGCAGATGCAGCAGAGGGTGTGTGTGTGTGTGTGTGTGTGTGTGTGTGTGTATGCGTGCGTGCGTGCGTGTGTGTGTGTGTGTGTGTGTGTGTATGCGTGCGTGCGTGTGCGTGCGTGCGTGCGTGCGTGCGTGTGTGCGTGCGTGTGTGTGTGTGTGTTTACTTTGTCCAGTTGAAGTAAATCCCATCTCCTCCTCAAAAGACTGATTTCTGATTGGCCGGCTCAGATTCAACAGAATTTATCTGTGATGTGTAAATGTTACATTTATTTTACATAAACACACAACCGGAACATGCAGTGTAGAACATTGTGTACATACAACATGCGTGTTAAACAGCAGCATGTGGGTTTACTTCATGGACGTAGAGATCATGTGTAGTCGGAGCTGCTGCTGGTCCTGAAGCGAGACCAGAGGAGGATTCTGCTTCCAGGGCAGGATCAGGAATCTGAATTATGCAGCAGTGAATCCTTAATGGAAAAAGACTGTAAGACTAATGCTAAACTCTGGTTCCACTACATCTGGAGCTTCAACAGATGCCTGCAAGAATATGTGAATAAATAAAGATGCAGATCTTCCAGGTCCCTCTGGTCGCTCTGCTGCAGAGTACCGACACGTACCGACACGTACGACACGTACCGACACGTACCGACACGTACCGACACGTAGGACACGTACCGACACGTAGGACACGTACCGACACGTACCGACACGTACCGACACGTACCGACACGTACGGACACGTACCGACACGTAGGACACGTACCGACACGTAGGACACGTACCGACACGTAGGACACGTACCGACACGTACCTACACGTAGGACACGTACCGACACGTACCGACACGTAGGACACGTACCGACACGTACCGACACGTAGGACACGTACCGACACGTACCGACACGTAGGACACGTACCGACACGTAGGACACGTACCGACACGTACCTACACGTAGGACACGTACCGACACGTACGACACGTAGGACACGTACCGACAAGTACCGACACGTACCAACACGTAGGACACGTACCGACACGTACCGACACGTAGGACACGTACCGACACGTACCGACACGTAGTAAGTAAGTAAGTAAAGTTTATTTACGTAGGACACGTACCGGCACGTAGGACACGTACCGACACGTACCGACACGTAGGACACGTACCGACACGTACCGACACGTACCGATACGTAGGACACGTACCGACACGTACCGACACGTACCGACACGTACCTACACGTACCGACACGTACGACACGTACAGACACGTACCGACACGTACCACACGTACCACACGTACCTACACGTACCGACACGTACCACACGTACAGACACGTACCTACACGTACCGACACGTACAAACACGTACCGACATGTACCACACGTACCGACACGTACGACACGTACAGACACGTACCTACAAGTACCTACACGTAACTACACGTACCTACACGTAACTACACGTAACTACACATACCGACACGTAGGACACGTACCGACACGTAGGACACGTACCGACACGTAGGACACGTACCGACACGTACCGACACGTACCGACACGTAGGACATGTACCGACACGTACCACACGTACGACACGTACCGACACATACGACACGTACGACACGTATGAACCGTACAAACACGTACCGACACGTACCACACGTACCTACACGTACCGACACGTACGACACGTACAGACACGTACCTACACGTACCGACACGTACCAACACGTACCGACACGTACGACACGTACCGACATGTACGACACGTACCTACACGTACCGACACGTACGACACGTACGACACGTACAGACACGTACAGACACGTACCTACACGTACCGACACGTACCGACACGTACCGACACGTACCGACACGTACGACACGTACCGACATGTACGACACGTACCGACACGTACCTACACGTACGAGTGGGGAGTGTAGCTGGACCGAGTGGGGAGTGTAGCTGGACCGAGTGGGGAGTGTAGCTGGACCGAGTGGGGAGCGTTTCTGGACCGAGTCGGGAGCGTAGCTGGACCGAGTGGGGAGCGTTTCTGGACCGAGTCGGGAGCGTAGCTGGACCGAGTCGGGAGCGTAGCTGGACCGAGTGGGGAGCGTTTCTGGACCGAGTCGGGAGCGTAGCTGGACCGAGTGGGGAGCGTAGCTGGACCGAGTGGGGAGCGTAGCTGGACCGAGTCGGGAGCGTTTCTGGACCGAGTCGGGAGCGTAGCTGGACCGAGTGGGGAGCGTAGCTGGACCGAGTGGGGAGCGTAGCTGGACCGAGTCGGGAGCGTAGCTGGACCGAGTGGGGAGCGTAGCTGGACCGAGTCGGGAGCGTAGCTGGACCGAGTCGGGAGCGTAGCTGGACCGAGTCGGGAGCGTAGCTGGACCGAGTGGGGAGCGTAGCTGGACCGAGTCGGGAGCGTAGCTGGACCGAGTGGGGAGCGTAGCTGGACCGAGTCGGGAGCGTAGCTGGACCGAGTCGGGAGCGTAGCTGGACCGAGTCGGGAGCGTAGCTGGACCGAGTCGGGAGCGTAGCTGGACCGAGTGGGGAGCGATGGGTCTGAGACCCATCAGACCAGTTTCTTCATCTTCTATTGTCCAGTTCTGGTGGGTCTGAGTGGACTGTAGCCTCAGTTAGCTGTTCCAACTGACGGGAGGGAACCCGGTGAGGTCTCCTGCTGCTGGAGAACATCTGCTTCCAGCTGGACCGGTTGTTGTCCTGCATGCTGTGGTGGAACCAGAGTTTATCGGTGTCCCTGTTGTCTTTCTGCCGTCTCCAACCAGTCTGTCCAATCTGACCTCAGAGGAAGCAGACCAGTGCTCAGACCAGTCATACTGGGTCTCTGCAGCGCCGGCTGACCAGTCAGCAGAGAAACTCCCGACTTTCCCTTGTCGCTCGGCTGTCGCCCTGCGGATGATAAAAGATCAGAGACAGGCGGCTCGTGGAGTTAATGCGTGACATACCAGCAGCATGGCATCAGGTGGGGGGGCAGCTGCAGCTCACCGGGGCTTTCCTGCAGCACACACTCATGCAGTAGATTGTTTCTAAACTCCACAGGTCGTCCTGGTTTACCCGGAAGTTGTTTCTGCAGCGACCGGTTGATACTTTCATTGATTTTATTCAGCTTTTATTAGAATTTGAAGCATTTCCACTGCAGGGAGCTCCAAACGGAGTCACCTGCAAAGCCACAGGCAAATGTGGCTGCAGGTCAGGTCTGGGTGATTAATCGGATTTTAATCTCAGTACGATCTGGGTTTCCAACCATGATAAAAATAAAAGGGTGTGATTATTTTCCTCTCTGCAGTTTCCTCTCCTGCTGTCTTCAGCTGCTAATCGAGCGTCTCTGGCGTTGCAGCGCTGTGTTGTAAACTCCTCCCACAGCCGCTTTGCTTTCATTCAGACACTGTTGCCAACTTGGAGACTTTCTTGCTAAATCTGGAGATTTAGCGACAAATCTAGCAGCTTTTACTGGAGTTATTAGAGACTTTTCTGGTGTTTTGGCGACTGACTTGAAGGCACATATTGTTCTGCAGTTGCTGTAAGGAAGGAGCAGCGGGAGCCTCTCCCGTCCTAAAGCACTCCCAGGCGGCCAGTCTCAGTCGGCTCCGGCTGCAGGTCAATGTAGAATAACTGCAGTAGGTTGTGGAAGTTCACCTAAACATAGTTTATACCATTGTCAGTGACAACTGGCTGCTTTATTTTCCTATACATAGTTCGGCCAGTTAAACACTGTAATATCCCTTCGTTACGGGGCGTTACCATAGCAACGCGTTAACCAGCTGGTTCAGATCAGCCGTCTTTTAACAGGTGAACGAGAGAAACGCGCTGCAGCCTGACAGCGGTTGTTTGGTATAAAACGTACATCCAGACCAACGTAAAATAGTTCCTATAATATAGATATATAAAATAGCATATTCAGCAAATGTTGAAAAGAAATACAGATGTGTTATAAAATATTTCCTGTGTGGGACCATGAAGATAAAAGCAGATTATAAAACTCCTAACCGTGCATTAAACGGTTATAATGCACGACACGGAGTCTAGAACACCGCGACGCCCAGCGTTGTTTAATCCTTACTTTTATTTATTTATTCAGTTCACATCAGTATTTGCACTTTGCCAAGACAAAGCTTCATGTTGTTTGTTTTCTAAAATCTGTGGAATCCTAAAGACGTTGTTTAAAAGCTGCGGTTTAATGTTAAATAAATTCATGAACCGCTCTTCATTCAGAAACCATTTTTTCCAGCTGAGGAGCCAATCAGGGAGACCTTGCCTCTGATTGGCTGGAATTATGGCCCATTTACAGCGCTACAACACATGCACAGGCGGTGTGTGTGTGCGTGTGTGTGTGTGTGTGTGTGTGTGTGTGTGTGTGTGTGTGTACGGGGTGTGTTTGCCCACCGCGCTCAAGCCCCTCCCCCAGACTCGCTAGATGCTGGCGTGTGAATGGCGGCAGAACGGCGCGTTGACACGATCAGAGGAAGAAGCTGGGAATTATCCTTCAGTCCAGTGAGGAAGCAGGTCCTCTTTTATTTTACTTTCTTTTTTATTTATTTTTTTTTATTTTTTATTTCATTCTATTTTGTTTTATTTATTTTTTGTTAGTTTAGTTTAGTTTGGCTTTGCTTGGCTTGGCTTGGTTTGGTTTAGTTTGGCTTGGCTTGGTTTGGCTTGGCTTGGCTTGGTTTGGTTTGGCTTGGCTTGGTTTGGCTTGGCTTGGTTTGGCTTGGCTTGGTTTGGCTTGGCTTGGTTTGGCTTGGTTTGGCTTGGCTTGGTTTGGCTTGGCTTGGCTTGGTTTGGCTTGGTTTGGCTTGGCTTGGTTTGGCTTGGCTTGGTTTGGCTTGGCTTGGTTTGGCTTGGCTTGGTTTGGTTTGGCTTGGCTTGGTTTGGCTTGGTTTGGTTTGGCTTGGTTTGGCTTGGCTTGGTTTGGCTTGGCTTGGTTTGGCTTGGTTTGGCTTGGTTTGGTTTGGCTTGGCTTGGCTTGGCTTGGTTTGGCTTGGCTTGGCTTGGTTTGGTTTGGTTATTTGTTTGTATTTTAATATGATGAACATTTTATTTTGTTTGAAATCATTTTTAAAAGTTCATTTAATTTGTCTGTTTTCATCTTATTGATTTTAATTAAAAATTGACCTTTTTATTTGTATTTTTATCTTATTTTTTTCTTCATGTAGATTTTTGTTTGAATTTTCTTTCAGATATGAACTTTTTTATCTTTGTTTTCCCTCAAGGTGATGGTTTTCTTTTCGCATCAGACTGACGTTTAAAGGAAACATTCATGTCGAAGCACCAGAGTTCCCATCAGGTCGCGCTGCCTCCCAGTCTGCTTTGCCTCCATGGCGCTGCTTCACGCTGCAGAAACTCTGGATGGAAGCTGATAAACGGTTTAACTGTTGCAGCTACAAGCTGGATCTGATACAGAAACCTGCGGCTCTCAGACCGCTGACATGTTTGACATATTTAGACGACATTCTGCGGCGAAAGAGGCCATCGGTCCTGCTGGTTAGTGCATCGCACCTCAGTGAGTCCTGGAACCTTTTGGCTCCACATTGTTTCATCGTTTCTGCGTTTCGTGCTGCCTTGTGGTGGACGATAAACATCTAGAATCCAGTCAGGCTTTAATGGGGAGGGACAAGCGAGGAAGATGAAGATGAAGACACTGCCAGATCAGACCTGTAGGGGGCGTAACAGCAGCATCCTGTCACCTCCAGGCTTCAGACAGACGTCATGTGACATTTGGCCCCCGCCGGCCTCTTCCTCGGCGCCAAGTCGGCCGTTTGAAGCCCAGAAAGGCAGATACATGATGGAGCTGCATCCAGAAACGTTTTCTTCTTCTCTGGATTCCATCTGAGGGTCAGAGGCACCTGAAATAACTTCCCGGCTGTCATCCTGATGAAGGTGCAGCAGCTATTTTCAGACTCAGGCTGGATGGAGACGAAGTGGAGGGAAAAGTTTCCTTTGAAAGGTGGGGAGCACAGCGGCGCCATCAGCCGCTGGAAGCGTTGGCAGTTTGATGTGAGATGAAAAGACGTGACGATGCTTCGCGGTCAGCTCGTCTCCTGCCGACATGAAAGCCATCATCCAAACGCCATCAGAGGCTGTTATTTATAGCGGCGCCGCCATGATGGACGGCTTGTTTACTGCAGCAGCAGACCGGTCTGACTGGATTCAACTGGAGCTGAACTGGAAGTTTCTGTGTCAAACTTTTGGAAAAACGGTTTCACAGAAATAATCAGATGGAGGGTCTGAGGTCTGGAGGGTCTGAGGTCTGGAGGGTCTGAGGTCTGGAGGGTCTGAGGTCTGGAGGGTCCTGGGACCTGGGGTCCTGGGGACCTGGGCTCCTGGGGACCTGGGCTCCTGGGGATCTGGGGTCCTGGGGTCCTGGGGTCCTGGGGATCTGGGGTCCTGGGGATCTGGGGATCTGGGGTCCTGCGGATCTGGGGTCCTGGGGATCTGGGGATCTGGGATCTGGGGATCTGGGCTCCTGGGGATCTGGGGTCCTGGGGTCCTGGGGATCTGGGCTCCTGGGGATCTGGGGTCCTGGGGATCTGGGGATCTGGGATCTGGGGATCTGGGCTCCTGGGGATCTGGGGTCCTGGGGTCCTGGGGATCTGGGCTCCTGGGGATCTGGGGTCCTGGGGATCTGGGCTCCTGGGGATCTGGGCTCCTGGGGATCTGGGGTCCTTGGGATCTGGGCTCCTGGGGTCCTGGGGATCTGGGCTCCTGGGGATCTGGGGTCCTGGGCTCCTGGGGATCTGGGGTCCTGGGGATCTGGGGTCCTGGGCTCCTGGGGATCTGGGGTCCTGGGGATCGGGGCTCCTGGGGATCTGGGGTCCTGGGGTCCTGGGGATCTGGGCTCCTGGGGATCTGGGGTCCTGGGGATCTGGGGTCCTGGGGATCGGGGCTCCTGGGGATCTGGGCTCCTGGGGATCTGGGGATCGGGGCTCCTGGGGATCTGGGCTCCTGGGGTCCTGGGGATCTGGGGTCCTGGGGTCCTGGGGATCTGGGCTCCTGGGGTCCTGGGGATCTGGGCTCCTGGGGTCCTGGGGATCGGGGCTCCTGGGGATCTGGGGTCCTGGGGATCGGGGCTCCTGGGGATCTGGGGATCTGGGCTCCTGGGGATCTGGGCTCCTGGGGTCCTGGGGATCTGGGGTCCTGGGGATCTGGGCTCCTGGGGATCTGGGGTCCTGGGGATCTGGGGTCCTGGGGATCTGGGGTCCTGGGGATCGGGGCTCCTGGGGATCTGGGGTCCTGGGGATCTGGGGTCCTGGGGATCTGGGCTCCTGGGGATCTGGGCTCCTGGGGTCCTGGGGATCTGGGGTCCTGGGGATCTGGGCTCCTGGGGATCTGGGGTCCTGGGGATCTGGGGTCCTGGGGATCGGGGCTCCTGGGGATCTGGGGATCTGGGGTCCTGGGGATCGGGGCTCCTGGGGATCTGGGGATCTGGGCTCCTGGGGTCCTGGGGATCTGGGGTCCTGGGGGTGACTGCACTCTGTCTGACTGGGTGCCCGGCGGAGGCTAATGAAGCGGCTGATTAGCCACCATCAGCGTGCTACGTGCTAACCGCTGGTTGCAGTATGAGCCTGTGGAAACACCACCAAAGAAGAGTGGATTAGTCTTCGCTGTGAGACGAGCAGAATAGTTTCATTTCATCCTGGACATTAAGTCGTCCTTTTCTTCCTCCTTTAGATTTCCTGCTGTATTCTATATTTCCCTCATCATGACGCCATATTGGCGAGGAGCTCGGCAGCCATCTTTCTTCCTGACAGCTCCTGAACCTGCCTTTGTCTCGTCACCTGCTTTCATTTCCTCCTCGTCTCTGCTGAGTCTGCCGTCACCCTCCTCATCAGGACGAAGGCTCGATGCGTAGCCAGGGTGCCTAATGCGGCGGCCGCGAGGCTCCACGTGGTCGGCGGCGTACTTCAGTCCCTAAATACACGACGGGTTTGGAGAGTTTATCTCTGAGATGAACCGTGTCGTAGTTTCTCTTCGTGGCTGCTTCTATAAACGACCTCGGCAGATGGCGGCGGCGGCGAGCCGGGGAATGAGCGTAGATCTGGTTCAGGTCAGCACGCTGCATCTGATGGAAAGCAGGAAATGCAGCACTTTCTGAACACGGCTGGAACGTAAATGGGAGAAACGGCGTTGCTACGGCAGCGGAAGGAGAGCGCCGTCCTCCCCGTCCTCTGCGACAACCTGCAGTACGAGTATAAAGTCATCCGTATTTTCACGGACGACATAAAACCTGCTGGAAACACCAGACTTGAGTTTAACCCTTTTGAGGCCACGAAGAAGTTGGAATCTTGGAGATTTGATCAGAATGATTCGTCCCGCTGACTTCCAGTAAAACCACTTCTATCCCAGTTCCACCACAGCAGAACCAAGAGCTTCTGACATTTCTGCAAGGTTTCCTGGAATCCACCACATGTAGGATGGACCTGAGGGGCCATCTGGACCCCCAAAGGGATTCGTTTGCATTCGGGGAGGACTTTAACGTGTTGCCATGGTTTTCATGGTGGACGGTACCAGAAGGTGCAGCTTTTCCATGATGGGCAGATTCACCAGCAGGACATCGGACTGTTCTCAACCTGAAATCCAGTAAATGAAGAGCAGATGGTCCCAGCGCTTGGTTCTGCTTCAGAAACCTTCCATACGCCGCGTCTCCACAACCATCGTCGACGCCCGCCGGTTGTCTGGCCTTGGACCCCGACCGGGACCGAGCCGACCAGCATCTCAGATGGCCTCCTCAGTATTTCTAGTCCCGTCTGCGCTGCCCTTCCCCGCAGCATCCCTCGCCGCGCCTGGAGAATAAGGCTGCAGGATTGGCTGTTGACCTGTGGTCCACATGGCATTTAGAGTTGCTGGTTTGACACCTTCCTCTGCTCCACAGCTTTCAGTCCGACTCCGAAGGTTAAAAAGCAGCGTTTACCTGGATTATCTGGAGGACTGACACCAGTTTGAGCTTCATGAAGAGGTTAACTTCCCGTCATGTCAGCTCTGTCTCACTCTAGACCTTTCCATTGTTGCTGAGTTCAATTCAATTCAATTCAATTCAATTCAACTTTATTTATATAGCGTCAAATCACGGCAATGCCATCTCAAGACGCTTTACAGACAGAGGGGAAAACATAATGAAGGCCAATTCATAACAGCCTATATAAGGAAACCAACAGATTGAGTTGAGTCCAACTCAATCTCCCATCCTGAGCAAGCACACTGGCGACAGTGGGAAGGAAAAAACTCCCTTTTAACAGGAAGGAAACCTCCGGCAGAACCCGGCTCAGGACAGGCAGCCATCTGCCTCTGCTGTGTGGGGGGAAGAGGACAGAAAGACAACAGACAACAGGAACTGCTACTCCCGGCCAGGGAGACCTGCTGAGACAGGAGACATACATGTTAATGATGAAACACTGTTATGGGGGGGGGGGGGGGTAAAAGAAAGAGATAAAGAGAAAAAGAAAGAAGCTCAGTGTATCAGGAAATGTCCCTCAGCAGTCTAAACCTATAGCAGCATAACTAAGGGATGCTAACCATCCCTAGCTATAGGACTTATCAAAAAGATAAGTCTTCAGCCTAGTCTTAAAGGTGGGGAGGGTGTCTGCTTCCCTAACACTAACTGGGAGCTTATTCCATAAGAGAGGGGCCTGATAACCAAAGGCTCTGCCTCCTGCTCGGCTCTTTGAGACTCTAGGAACCACAAGTAAGCCTGCAGTCTGCGAACGAAGTACTCTGCTTGGTATATAAGGAACAATGAGGTCTTTGATATATAGTGGAGCCTGGTTGTGGAGGGCTTTATATGTAAGGAGAAGGATTTTAAATTCTATTCTAGATTCAACAGGCAGCCAATGAAGAGAGGCTAAAACTGGAGAAATATGATCTCTCCTGCTGGTTCTGGTCAGGACTCTGGCTGAAGAATTCTGGATCAGCTGAAGGCTTTTCAGGGCATATTTAGGACAGCCCAGTAATAGAGAGTTACAGTAATCTAGTCTCGAAGTAACAAAAGCGTGAACCAGTTTTTCTGCATCACTCTGAGACAGAATGTCCCTAATTTTGGCTTTATTACGTAAATGAAAGAAGGCTGTTTTAGTAACCTGCTTAATATGTGGGCCAAAGGACAGGTCAGGGTCAAATATTACTCCAAGGTTTCTCACTGTAGCACTGGAAGCTAAAGTAAT
This sequence comes from Telmatherina bonti, assembly GCF_933228915.1. NCBI lineage: Eukaryota > Metazoa > Chordata > Actinopteri > Atheriniformes > Telmatherinidae > Telmatherina > Telmatherina bonti. The sequence continues at coordinate 2,167,691 of NC_136630.1, forward strand.
GCCATCCAGGTTCATTACAAAACCGGAAAATTTAGCTCTGAGTTTTTCAGATCCAACGAGAATTACTTCAGTCTTATCTGAGCTTAAGAGGAGACAATTTCTAGACATCCAAGTCTTTATGTCTATGAGACAATTTTGTAGCCTTTTGGGCTGATTTGTTTCATCTGGTTTAAAGGATAAGTATATCTGAGTATCATCTGCATAACAATGAAAGTTTATTCCATGCTGTCTAATAATTTTGCCTAAAGGGAGCATATATAGTGTGAAGAGTATTGGTCCAAGTACAGAACCTTGAGGAACTCCATGACTTACTGTAGTTTGTGAGGAGGACTTGTCATTTACATGAACAAACTGAAGTCTATCAGATAAATATGATTTAAACCAGCTTAACGCTGTACCTGTAATTCCAACCACCTGTTCTAGTCTCTGTAACAGAATGTTATGATCGACTATCAAATGCAGCACTAAGATCAAGCAAGATAAGTACGGACACAAGTCCTTTGTCTGAGGCCATAAGAAGGTTATTAGTAACTTTCACCAATGCCGTCTCAGTGCTATGATGAGCTCTAAATCCTGACTGAAACTCCTCGCATAAATTATTTCTGCTCAGGTGGGCATGTAGCTGAGCTGAAACTATTTTCTCCAGAATTTTGGACATAAACGGGAGGTTAGATATAGGTCTATAATTTGCTATCACCTCTGGATCCAGAGATTGCTTTTTAAGTAAAGGCTTGATTACAGCAGTTTTAAATGATTGTGGTACATATCCTGTCACTAAAGACATATTGATAAGATTTAGTAGTGATGTATTAATTAAAGGGAAAATGTCCTTAAAGAGGCTTGTTGGGAGAGGGTCTAAGATACAGGTTCGTTTCGCTCCACCAGGCTGCGTCTGAACCGCACCGCCTCTCGCCCAACACCGAGTGTAGGGAAACATCTGGATGCAACTAAGTAATCAGAGTACTGTCAGTTTATTTACAGTCAATATTCTGTAATATGCTGGATTTACGTGCTGTTGCTACGGTAACAGTGTTGCTTTTAGCCTGGATCAGGAGTGCCCAAGTCCAGTCCTGGAGATCCACCATCCTGCAACCTTTACATGCAACCCCTGTCCAGCCCAGCTGAGTCAAACAGCTGCATGTCGTCCAGGTCTGCAGAGACCTGCTAACGAGACATTTATCTGATCCAGGCGTGTTGGAGAAGGGTTGCACCTATAAACAGCAGGATGGTGGACCTCCAGGACCGGACTCCTGGCCTGGATGTCGTAAAGAGTAACGGTCTGGTCCTGTGTGATGTAGCTCAGGGGTGTCAAACTCCAGTCCTCGAGGGCCGGTATCCTGCAGGTTTTTGTTGTTTCCCTCTACCAACACAGCTGATTCAAATCAAATGGATCCAGCAGCTTCTTGTCAACTTATTGGTGAATTTTGATCAGGTGTGTTGAAGCTTGGAGACAACAAAAACCTGCCGGATACCGGCCCTTGAGGACTGGAGTTTGACACCTGTGACGGAGCTGCTCTGCAGGGTTTCTCCATGTCTGTGATTGGTCAGATGCAGCATGCTCCGCCCCTTTTATGTGAGCTCATGCTGATTCTGATGGACAAGCGTGATTGGACGGCGGGAACGAGCGCCATCCGGGTGAGTTTACAAGTTCAGGTTGGATACATGTCATCGTGCCTTCCTGCCTCTTTTCAATATCCAGCGGTCCTTCTGACCTCTGGCTGACCTCTGGCTGACCTGCTGACCTCTGGCTGACCTGCTGACCTCTGGCTGACCTCTGGCTGACCTGCTGACCTCTGGCTGACCTGCTGACCTCTGGCTGACCTGCTGACCTCGGCAGAGGTTAAAGGCGTGAGCAGGAAGTGCAGCGTGACGGCGGCTCCAGAGCGTTTAGTCCAGCTGACGTGAAAACGAGTCGTTTATCTGATGAAAACCAGGGTTGATGCTTTTTACAGCCGACCGCTGCAGATTCATCGTCTGCATGGGACTCCAACCGACGCTCTGAAGCGATGAAGTTGACCTGTAGTCTGACAAATTCAGTGGCTGTGTTGAGACCCGACGGCAGCAAATAAATAAAAATGGCAGAATAATTTTCTGCTGCCCATTAGTCACGGTGGCGACATGGAAACTGAGAAGCCAGCCTGAGGAGGGTCTGGATGAGGAACGAGCTGCTGGCTGGAACAGCCAGGCTGCCTCTGTCCTCTGGATGGTCACAGTCCTGCTCCCTGAGGCTGGTTGAAGACCTTGTTCTGCAGGGAGTGGCGCCCAGAGGGGGGCAGGGGGGTCGAGGTGGGGATGATGTCGCCAACTTCCACGTCAGACATGCCGCGTTTCCCAGCTGCCAAAAACCCAAACATAAGATATTTCCTCCATATTTTCAGTTTCCTGCTGTTCAGCCGAAGACAGGATTGTTTTAGTCCAGAGCATGGGTTATAACGTGCTTGTACACCCCTCAGTTAGGCAGCACATTTATTTTATTCCCAGGAGAGGAATAACAACATGTCAGGAGGCGAAACAGAGACATTTTATGTGAAAAATAAGTTAATCAGATTTTATAAATGGTTCCTCTCTAGTTGGACCACGAGCAGTGAGCCGAGTACTGCAGCGTCTGGGCTTCAGTTTGGGATTAAAGGTGAAACATGACGGAACACCATATTCTGTCTTATCCACAGCTAATTCCATCATCATCATCATCATCCTCTCGGCCAGTAAAAACACTATCCTTAACTTGGCCGTCGCTTTCATTTCCTCTCTTCCTCTTTAATCCTTCTTAGGTTTCTTAAATCAGCCATCTTGTTCGTTCAGAACAACAGGTGTGTTGACACGCGCTTGCTAATGTTGCAGAGAAAATGTGCCTTCAGACAAGTCAGGAACGGGGAGTTCTACGGTTGGAAAGTTACACTATGCAAATTTAATGGCTTTGCTTCTGGGCTCAGTAATCAACCTTTGTTGTCTGTCCGTGGACTCAAACCAGGTTCTTGCATTCCAACTTCTCCTCATCTTACAGTATCTCACGGCTGCTGTTTAGCATTGTTAGCAGCTGTTAGCATGTGTAAAACATATCTCCAGGCTGCTGTTTAGCATTGTTAGCAGCTGTTAGCATGTGTAAAACATATCTCACGGCTGCTGTTTAGCATTGTTAGCAGCTGTTAGCATGTATAAAACATATCTCACGGCTGCTGTTTAGCATTGTTAGCAGCTGTTAGCATGTGTAAAACATATCTCCAGGCTGCTGTTTAGCATTGTTAGCAGCTGTTAGCATGTATAAAACATATCTCACGGCTGCTGTTTAGCATTGTTAGCAGCTGTTAGCATGTGTAAAACATATCTCACGGCTGCTGTTTAGCATTGTTAGCAGCTGTTAGCATGTATAAAACATATCTCACGGCTGCTGTTTAGCATTGTTAGCAGCTGTTAGCATGTATAAAACATATCTCACGGCTGCTGTTTAGCATTGTTAGCAGCTGTTAGCATGTGTAAAACATATCTCACGACTGCTGTTTAGCACTGTTAGCAGCTGTTAGCATGTGTAAAACATATCTCCAGGCTGCTGTTTAGCATTGTTAGCAGCTGTTAGCATGTATAAAACATATCTCCAGGCTGCTGTTTAGCATTGTTAGCAGTTGTTAGCATGTGTAAAACATATCTCCAGGGTGATGTTTAGCATTGTTAGCAGCTGTTAGCATATATAAAACATATCTCCAGGCTGCTGTTTAGCATTGTTAGCAGCTGTTAGCATGTGTAAAACATATCTCCAGGCTGCTGTTTAGCATTGTTAGCAGCTGTTAGCATGTATAAAACATATCTCCAGGCTGCTGTTTAGCATTGTTAGCAGCTGTTAGCATGTATAAAACATATCTCACGGCTGCTGTTTAGCATTGTTAGCAGCTGTTAGCATGTATAAAACATATCTCACGGCTGCTGTTTAGCATTGTTAGCAGCTGTTAGCATGTATAAAACATATCTCACGGCTGCTGTTTAGCATTGTTAGCAGCTGTTAGCATGTATAAAACATATCTCACGGCTGCTGTTTAGCATTGTTAGCAGCTGTTAGCATGTGTAAAACATATCTCACGGCTGCTGTTTAGCATTGTTAGCAGCTGTTAGCATGTATAAAACATATCTCACGGCTGCTGTTTAGCATTGTTAGCAGCTGTTAGCATGTATAAAACATATCTCACGGCTGCTGTTTAGCATTGTTAGCAGCTGTTAGCATGTGTAAAACATATCTCCAGGCTGCTGTTTAGCACTGTTAGCAGCTGTTAGCATGTGTAAAACATATCTCCAGGCTGCTGTTTAGCATTGTTAGCAGTTGTTAGCATGTGTAAAACATATCTCCAGGGTGATGTTTAGCATTGTTAGCAGCTGTTAGCATATATAAAACATATCTCCAGGCTGCTGTTTAGCATTGTTAGCAGCTGTTAGCATGTGTAAAACATATCTCACGGCTGCTGTTTAGCATTGTTAGCAGCTGTTAGCATGTATAAAACATATCTCACGGCTGCTGTTTAGCATTGTTAGCAGCTGTTAGCATGTATAAAACATATCTCACGGCTGCTGTTTAGCATTGTTAGCAGCTGTTAGCATGTATAAAACATATCTCACGGCTGCTGTTTAGCATTGTTAGCAGCTGTTAGCATGTATAAAACATATCTCACGGCTGCTGTTTAGCATTGTTAGCAGCTGTTAGCATGTGTAAAACATATCTCCAGGCTGCTGTTTAGCATTGTTAGCAGCTGTTAGCATGTATAAAACATATCTCACGGCTGCTGTTTAGCATTGTTAGCAGCTGTTAGCATGTATAAAACATATCTCACGGCTGCTGTTTAGCATTGTTAGCAGCTGTTAGCATGTATAAAACATATCTCACGGCTGCTGTTTAGCATTGTTAGCAGCTGTTAGCATGTATAAAACATATCTCACGGCTGCTGTTTAGCATTGTTAGCAGCTGTTAGCATGTGTAAAACATATCTCACGACTGCTGTTTAGCACTGTTAGCAGCTGTTAGCATGTGTAAAAGGCAGTTTTAGCAGAGGTATGGCGTTCCCCTCTGGTCTGATGCATGATTCTGTTGTACAGGGCTTTTAATGACATAATGCTCCAGATGTTTTGTGTTGGTGAAGATGTGATGCTGCCGTCATGAAGTGGTTAAACGTTTGAAATGTTTGTTATGCGGGACTAAAATGTGACATTTTTGGAGTTGCGGCTGAATCAGTCAGCATTCTGTCTTCTTGTGGATTGTTCTGCCGGGGTTGGACTGGTGAAGCTGGACTGGTGAAACTGGACTGGTGAAACTGGATTGATGAAACTGGACTGGTGAAACTGGTGAAGCTGGACTGGTGAAACTGGACTGGTGAAACTGGTGAAACTGGACTGGTGAAGCTGGACTGGTGAAACTAGACTGGTGAAACTGGACTGGTGAAACTGGATTGATGAAACTGGACTGGTGAAACTGGTGAAGCTGGACTGGTGAAACGGGTGAAGCTGGACTGGTAAAACTGGACTGGTGAAACTGGTGAAACTGGACTGGTGAAACTGGTGAAGCTGGACTGGTGAAACTGGTGAAACTGGACTGGTGAAACTGGACTGGTGAAACTGGTGAAACTGGACTGGTGAAACTGGACTGGTGAAACTGGTGAAACTGGACTGGTGAAACTGGTGAAGCTGGACTGGTGAAACTGGACTGGTGAAACTGGTGAAACTGGACTGGTGAAACTGGTGAAACTGGACTGGTGAAACTGGTGAAGCTGGACTGGTGAAACTGGACTGGTGAAACTGGTGAAACTGGACTGGTGAAACTGGACTGGTTAAACTGGACTTGTGAAACTGGTGAAACTGGACTGGTGAAACTGGTGAAACTGGACTGGTGAAACTGGACTGGTGTAACTGGTGAAACTGGACTGGTGAAACTGGGGAAACTGGACTGGTGAAACTGGACTGGTGAAACTGGTGAAACTGGACTGGTGTAACTGATGAAACTGGACTGGTGAAACTGGACTGGTGAAACTGGTGAAACTGGACTGGTGAAACTGGTGAAACTGGACTGGTTAAACTGGACTTGTGAAACTGGTGAAACTGGACTGGTGAAACTGGTGAAACTGGACTGGTTAAACTGGACTTGTGAAACTGGTGAAACTGGACTGGTGAAACTGGTGAAACTGGACTGGTGAAACTGGACTGGTGTAACTGGTGAAACTGGACTGGTGAAACTGGGGAAACTGGACTGGTGAAACTGGACTGGTGAAACTGGACTGGTGTAACTGGTGAAACTGGACTGGTGAAACTGGTGAAACTGGACTGGTGAAACTGGACTGGTGTAACTGGTGAAACTGGACTGGTGTAACTGGGGAAACTGGACTGGTGAAACTGGACTGGTGAAACTGGTGAAACTGGACTGGTGAAACTGGACTGGTGTAACTGATGAAACTGGACTGGTGACCATACTGGCCCGATCCTCTCCCTTCATTTTGCCCATCTAAACACATTAACTGTTCCTTTATGAATAGATTGGATTATTTCTGCAGCTTTTCTTCCTGGTTCTGCTTGTAAAAATATCCCGCTGAGAGGAGCAGGATCCATAATAATCCGGAATGTGTGGTTCCAATAGATGCAGCGGAGTGGGAGGGGATTACCGTGGCTTTGTGTTTTCATGCCTTGGATCGCCTCGTCGCCGTGGTTCTGGCCCGTTCCACCAGCTTGACAACAGACCCCTCCCAGTCGACCACGCCGCTCAGAAACAGTGATTGACTTTTGGCTGAGCAGTGAAGGAAAAGTCATTTTAATGTGAGAAATGTAAAGGAGGGGTGTGTGATGTTTTACTTTTTCAGTCTGTCTTTATGCTGAGCAGAAAGAAGCAGAAATGAGCTTCTCCGTCCATCTGTTCACACGTCCTCCCGCCTTTTTCTCGCCTCCACTGGCCCGTTTGGTTCTGTCCCTCCGCGGTCCGGTAGCAGGTTGCTGCTAACGGCGTGTTTGTGAGGGCTGGTCTGGAAGTTTAGTTTATTTTTAACTTGATGAGGACCGTAGGAGGGAGATGCAGGGCTAGCTGTAGGAAAGCACACAAGAGGGGGCAGAAACGTGATCGGGGCGTCACGCTTCAGATCTGTTGTTGTTTAAAAGTGTGACGAAATGGATTTCACTTCATCAGGCCTCCAACCAAACACCGTCCTGCCTGGGCGTCCCACCAGAACCTGAAGCTGGTTCAGCTCTTAGGGTCACGGAGGCACCAAGCCCCCTGACCACGGTACGGCGGCGATCCCTCAGGGGGAAACGGGACATAAATATTATAGATACTTTAAAATAAGAAAAACATTAATAAATATAAATCATGAAAATTTTAACAAACAAGAACATAAATGTCTCATCAGGCAGCCAGATAACAACTAAGATATAAACTAAGCTGAAATAGTTCGGCCAATCACAAACAGCGAAAGCAGGACAGAACATTAAACACAATAAGGAGCAGAACTTCAGACAAGAACCTCATTTTTACATAAAAATCAAAACAACCACATTAAATGTTTGTTTCCTTTGTTTTCAGTCTGAATGGATGCAGATCCAGTGCTGTTTGTAAAATAACTGTACTTCTACTTTTATGTTATAATTCAGTTTTATGTTGCACCTTTTCACCGGAACCAGTTCCTGGTCTGGGAAATATGTTCACAGGAAATGGCAAGAAAAGATTTTCTGCTTCTGATGTGTGACGGAGTGACAGGATGACACCCTTCCATAAGCAGCACCGGCGCTGTACACGCCCCCGTCGGGGTGATGGCTGCTGTTACAGTCGTACTGATGAGAGAAACTAACTCAGGGTCATGTCCAGCTCCACAACTGCTGCGCCACAGCTCTGCAGGTTTTCACATCCACTTCTGCTCCCTCAAGCACGTCAACGTCCATTCCACCCACTTCATCATCATCCGTCCTCATACCTCCACGTTTCCATGGTTACTGCGTCAGGTCATCCACTAGTGGGCAGCGCTGAGTTCTAGCGCTATAAAGTTGTTTACAGTCGTCTGAAAACACCAGAAGAAGAAAAAGAAAACCACGTTTTATTTAAACTTGTTCTTTTTCAGGTGCTTTTCATAGACATCATATATACGTAGACGCCTCATTGAGCGCTGGACAGTGAACCAGCGTCGCCGCCATATTGGATGGGTCTCCGCTGTCGAGTTTTGCTGCAGCGTCAACGTAGTTTCCCCACAAAACTCTTTTGTGGAACAACCCGATATATTACACACTAAAAAAACACTTTTCTACATAATTGGTTGATAAATAATATTAACACAGTGAATAATCTCCTGAATGCAAGTGAATTGTTAGAATTATTATGATATTATTATTAGAATTATTCCTGCACACCAAGAACCCAGTAGAGGAAACACAGGATTAAAAAGTAGAAGTAGAAAAAAAGCCTAGCTTCATATGAGTAACGAAGCAGAGCGCTGGAGGATTTAACACACACACACACACACACACACATATATATATATATATATATATATATATATATATATATATATATATATATATATATATATACACACGTATATATATATATATATATATACACACGTGTATACATATATATGTATGAGCCGTCACCTTATCATGGTGGAGGGGTTTGTGCGTCCCGAAGATCCTAGCAGCTATGTTGTCGGGGGCTTTATGCCCCTGGTAGGGTCACCCATGGCAAACAAGTGTCTAGGGGAGGGACCAGACCAAGCACGGCTCATCGACCTCTACGATGACGACCAACCTGGGCATGAATGTTCCCTTGCTGTGGGTCGTCCTTGGAGGGAGTGCTGGAGGGTGCTCCTTCTGGGGACTCCATTGTTCTGCTGGGGGACTTCAATGCTCACGTGGGCAATGACAGTGAGACCTGGAGGGGAGTGATTGGGAGGCATGGTCCCCCCCCTCTGAACCCTTGTTATTGGACTTCTGTGCTCGTCATGGATTGTCCATAACGAACACCATGTTCCAACATAAGAGTGTCCATATGTACACCTGGCATCAGGATTCCCTGGGCCGCAGTTCCATGATCGGCTTTGTAGTCATATCGTCGGACCTGCGGCCACATGCCTTGGACACTCGGGTGAAGAGGGGGGCGGAGCTTCAACTGATCACCACCTGGTGGTGAGTTGGCTCAGATGGTGGGGGAGGAATCCGGTCAGATCTGGCAGGCCCAAACGTGTTGTGAGGGTCTGCTGGGAACGTCTGGCTGAGTCCCCCGTCAGAGCGAGCTTCAACTCCCACCTTCAGCAGAGCTTCAACCATGTCCCGAGTGAGGCGGGGGACATTGAGTCTGAATGGGCTGTGTTCCGTGCCTCTATTGCTGAGGCGGCCAGCCGGAGCTGTGGCTGTAAGGTCGTTGGTGCCTGTCGTGGCGGTAATCCCAGGACTCATTGGTGGACACTAACATTGAGGGATGCCGTCAAGCTGAAGAAGGAGTCCTATCGGGCCTTCTTGGCCTGTGGGACTCTGGAGGCAGCTGATGGGTACCGGCGGGCTAAGCGGCATGCGGCTTCGGCTGTTACCGAGGCAAAAACTCGAGCATGGGAGGAGTTCGGTGAGGCCATGGAGAAAGACTTCCGGACGGCTTTGAGGAGATTCTGGTCCACCATCCGGCGGCTCAGGAGGGGGAAGCAGTGCTCCATCAACACTGTGTACAGTGGAGGTGGGGAGCTGCTGACCTCAACTCGGGAAGTAGTGGGTCGGTGGAGGGAATACTTCGAAGACCTCCTCAATCCTACCAACACGTCTTCCTATGAGGAAGCAGAGCTGGTGGACTCAGGGGTGGACTCTCCTATCTCTGGGGCTGAAGTCGCTGAGGTGGTCAAAAAGCTCCTTGGCGGCAAGGGCCCGGGGGTGGATGAGATCCGCTTGGAGTTCCTTAAGGCTCTGGATGCTGTGGGGCTGTCCTGGCTGACACGCCTCTGCAGCATTGCGTGGACATCGGGGGCAGTACCGCTGGATTGGCAGACTGGGGTGGTGGTCCCCCTTTTTAAGAAGGGGGACCGCAGGGTGTGTTCCAATTACAGGGGAATCACACTCCTCAGCCTCCCTGGTAAGGTCTATTCAGGGGTCCTGGAGAGGAGGGTCCGCCGGATAGTCGAATCCCGGATT
>NC_136630.1:2182809-2200309 GCF_933228915.1 Telmatherina bonti
CTGTCTGTGCTCATTGTTTCAATTAACTCTATATGTACTGCCCTTGTTGACATACATGAGAACATGACTGCCCACCTTTTAGAGTTAGCCTGTCCTCCTCTTGTGCGGCGTGTTGTTACGTCCCACGGACCAAAAACATCAACACCCACGTATGTGAAGGGGGGTGCTACTTGCATTCGTTCTGGTGGTAAGTTTCCCATTTGTTGACATTCTGTTTTTCCTCGTAATTTCCTGCAGGTGACGCACTTGCAAAGGACTGAGCTGATGCTTCGCTTGGCTCCGACTAGCCAGAATCCCGCTGCTCTAATCGCGCCCTCTGTGAAATGTCTGCCCTGATGTTTCACAGCCTCGTGGTAGTGGCGGATTAGAAGCACCGCAAGGTGGTTTCGAGCAGGAAGGATAAGAGGATTGGTGATGTCAGTGCCTAGTTCAGACTGTGTGATACGGCCCCCAACTCTTAAGAGTCCATCCTCGTCAAGTATAGGGTGCAGCTTCCAAAGGCTACTTGAGGGGGGTATCTTGGTCTTCTCCTGTATACATTTCGGTTCCTCTTTGTAGTACTTACTTTGAACACTTTTCACAACACAAATCTTTGCCTTAGTCAACTCCTCTTCTGTAGGCTGACAAAGGTGCCAGCCACGACAGCTGGAAGTTTGGTTGGAGTGGGCAAAGGAACAGGCAATATGAATCAAACAAGCTACTGCCCTGATAAGAATACTGTACTTTGAGAACTTTTCAAAGCGTGTTGGACTTAATGTGGTTTTTGTCACCTGAGTGATGCTTGTTGTCACCAGAGGACGTACTTCTGTGTCGAAAGCAGGATCAACAAGATCATATTTGTCTGGAGATGAAAACTGCACAGATGAGTTGACAAGAAAGGCTGGTCCTTCTAACCAGGTTGTGTTGTTCAGCTGTGCTGCTGTTACAGATCGAGACCCATAGTCTGCTGGGTTGAGCTCGGATGGAATGTATTTCCACTGGCTGGGACGTGTTGACTGGAGGATGCGTTGTACTCTGTTATGCACATACACGTAGAACCTTCGAGACTGATTGTATATGTACCCTAGTACAACTTTACTGTCAGTGTAATACTCAATGTTGTCAAAGGTAATGTCCATTTCTGCCACTACCAGCTCTGCAACTTCAACTGCGAGAACTGCGGCGCACAGCTCTAGTCTTGGGATTGTGAGGCCTGCTTGAGGAGCCAACTTTGCCTTTCCGAATACAAAGCCCACTTCTGAGTTGTCTGGAGAGGAAACTTTTATGTAGGCAACGGCGGCAATGGCCTTTACTGATGCGTCGGCAAATACGCAAAGTTCTTTCCTTTGAGCCTTTGTTGTAGAGAGGGATGTATATGGACGTGGTATTTGGAGGTTTTGCAAACCTTGAAGCGAGTCTTTCCATTTACTCCACTCTGCTTTCATGTGGTCTGGAAGGGGTGCGTCCCAGTCGACTGTAGTGGTGGTGAGTTCTCTTAGGATGAACCTGCCTTGGATTGTGATAGGAGCGAGAAACCCGAGCGGGTCATAGAGGCTATTAACTGTAGAGAGGACGCCTCTACGTGTGAAAGGTTTCTGATCCTCACCAACTTGGAATGTGAAAGAGTCTATACTGATATTCCATAACAACCCTAGAGTGCGTTGTACTGGTAAATCTTGTGCACACAAGTCTAAGTTCTCGATGTCTTTTGCTCTGTCCTCTGGGGGAAAGGCCTCTAAGACAGCAGGACGGTTGGAGGTGACTTTGTGTAGTCTAAGGTTTGAAGATGCAAGAGCATGTTGCGCTTGTCTGAGAACGTGAACTGCCTCTTCCTCTGTAGGAAAGGACTTTAGAGCGTCATCAACGTAGAAGTCTCTTTCGATAAACTGCCGTACATCACTTCCAAAATCCAGTTCACCAGACGCTGCAGCTCTTTTTAGGCCATACATGGCGACAGAAGGCGAGGGACTGTTCCCAAAAATGTGCACACGCATACGGTACTCAACAATTTCAGAGGACATGTCATTGTTTTTGTACCATAAGAAGCGGAGAAAGTCTCTGTGGCTTGCTTTGACAACGAAACAATGAAACATATGCTCGATATCTGCAGTTATTGCGACTTGCTCCTTTCTAAATCTCATTAGCACACCCACTAGACTATTGTTAAGGTCGGGGCCTGTAAGTAGCACATCATTGAGTGAGACGCCCTCGTATGGAGCACTTGAGTCGAACACAACTCTGATTTTGTTTGGTTTTCTTGGGTGATAAACCCCGAACAGAGGCAAGTACCAGCATTCTTGATTCTGACCAAGAGGTGGCGCAACTTCGGCATGTCCTCTGTTTAGCATGTTTTCTATGAACTCCAGAAAATGCGCTTTCATTTCTGGTCGTTTTTCCAGAGTGCGTCTGAGCGACATGAGACGGTCATAAGCCACTTGCCTGTTGTTGGGTAGCCGTTGCCGTGGCGACTTGAAAGGCAGAGGGCCCACCCAGCTATTGTCACTGTCTTGATAAAACTGAGAGTCCATTATTTGGAGAAACTGCGTGTCCTCTACTGAAGGAGCAACTTTATGGTCGTCCGCCGTGCGTGCAAAAACTTGTTGGCCAATGCTGTCCACCTTACATCCTGACTCACAAATGCTTGCAGAGGTTTGCTCATGGTTGTGACAGAATTCAGGAATCTTTGTAAATTTTTCTTTGACCTTGATTTGGCTGTTGCATGGCTGAAAGTAGGTTGTGCGGCCATTCTCCAGAATGAAGGTTTTGTAGGTGTTAACTTGTGGGGGTCTGTGAACTCCATCTAGACAGACGTCACCTACCACCACCCATCCCAAATCAAGTCTCTGAGCAAATGGTGTGTTGCCTGGACCGTTGATTTGCTCTCTGACCTTATGAACCCTTAGAACATCTCTGCCTAGCAGAAGCAGTATGTCAGCCGCGGGATCTAGTGGTGGGATCATTTCAGCGATCCGTTGCAGATGGGCTTGGTGACGAGCAGCTTCTGGTGTAGGGATCTCTGAGCGGTTATTGGGAATGTCGTTGCATTCAAGGAGTGTTGGCAGAGGAAGGCTAAGCTTTTCGTTTACTGACTCCACCATGAAGTCACATGCTCTCCTTCCTGTTGCTCCTGTGAGTCCAGCACATGTCTTTAGCGTGTAGGGGTAGGTTGTTCCTTGGATCTGAAACAGGTCGAAGAACTGAGAGCGAGCAAGTGAGCGGTTGCTCTGTTCATCCAAGATTGCGTACATTTTCTTTGTTTGCTCTTTGTGGCCAGCAGGGTAGACATTCACCAACGTTATCTTTGAGCATTCTCTGGCACTCACCCCTTCTCCACAAACTTCAGTGCAGCTTGAAGTTACTTCTTGGGTGTCTGCTTTGTCATCCTCCCCGCCTTGCTGTGCGAGGGGAGGCGGTGATTTAGACTCCCAGGGGGCTGCACCTGGATGGAGAGCAGAAATGTGAGTTTTGCTGTCACACTCTGTGCATACAGTTTCTGTGGTGCAATTCTTTGCGAGGTGATCAGTGGATGAGCAGCAACGGAAACAGATGTTGTACTTTTTGAGAATCTGCTTGCGCTCCTCCAGAGGTTTCTCTCTGAATCCTCTGCATCGCTTTAGAGGGTGGGGTTTATTGTGAATCAGACATTGTTTGTTTGGGTTAGCTGGAGTTTTCATCTTTTCTCCCTCCGATTTGTCCGGTGAAGACACTTGAGTTTTGTGAACAGATATGGGCACTTTAGGAAATCTTTCAGGACCTTGTTTCCTCTCTGGTGCAGGCTGCATAGAGCTGTGCACGTTAAAACTGGGGTCAGTTCTTGTTTTGGCTTCAGTACGTATAAAGTTGGCGAAAACAGTAAAGGGTGGAAAGCTGGAACCATGTTCACGTTTGTACTTTGAGCCAAAGGTCATCCACTTCTCCTGTATGTTGTAAGGTAATTTATCAACAATAGGTTGGATTCCCCTTGATGTGTCTAAGTAAGACAGGCCAGGTAAATAGCCGTCGAGCTTGGCAGCTTCTAGCTCTAGTAGTAGGTCGGCGAGGTCACGGAGTTTAAGAGGTTCTCTTGCAGTGATTTTGGGAAAGCTTTCTACTTTTTGAAAGAGGGCTTGCTCTATGGCCTCTGTAGAGCCGTATGTTTCCTCGAGTCTCTCCCAAGCCATCATTAAACCAGCTTCAGGACACCTAATGTTAACTGCTTTCATTTGTTTGGCTTGTTTGGCTGAGCTCTTACCAAGATACCGTACTAGCAAATCAAGCTCTTCTCCTGCAGATAAATCCAAACCTGCTATGGCACTTTTGAAGGATGATTTCCACGCCCAGTAGTTCATAGGCTGGTCATCAAAGGTAGAAAGGCCCGTAGTTATGAGTTGACTGCGTGCGAGGTACTTGGCAAGATCGTAGGTGGGCTGTGTTGGAACATAGTTACTGTGAGCATTGTATGTTTTGGGGACAGTTTGGACTACAGGTGTGAGTGGTTTAAAGCTGGCTGACAGGGTTCTGTCAAGGTCATTGTCAGAAGCAGCATAGTTTGATATATAGTTTGGTTTGCTTTCTTGCTTAATAACAGGCGGAAACTGAGATGAAGGAGCAATATTTTCAGTCTCAGTTAGAATGGGCTGCTGCTCTGCTGCTTGATCTAAAACGTACTGAGCAGTGCGTTGTTTTTGGTCTTCAGCAAGAGACGACGCATTAGTTTCACTGCGTGTTTCAAGGTTCAGTTCTAGTAGTCCAGCTTCTAAAGTGTTAGCTTCTGCAATGGCAGCGTCTTTTTCTTGTTCTGCCCTAAGGGCGTCTAGAGTAGCTTGTAAACGTGCTTGTTCAACTTTGATTTCTATTTCTTTCTGTGCATAGGAGGCTCTGGTTTGAGCTGCTTCAGCCTTTGCTTTAGCTCTTAGTAGTTCAATGCTAGCTGTTGAGCCTGCACGCGATTTTTTTTCGTGAGAAGGATTTATTTTCAGACATTTTGAGTTGGTATGTCTCGTTTGTAGCAGAGTTAAGTTGATGCTGGAGCTTCTGTCGCTTGTTTGCGCTTCACTTAGCTCGTTGAGATGGCAGTGGCTCCACTGTTGGCTTCTGTAGCTTTGTTGCTTGGCGTGGTGCCGTCTTTTCACTGTAATTGGCCTTGCTAGCAGCCCACTAGCTATCCAAACAGCTAAACAAGAAGACTCAGAAACACCAGGACCTGGAGGATGATCGGTGTGTCTTTACTGAATCTAATTTTGTGAAACTGCAACAAATAAAACAGAGAAAAATACAAATAAATGTCTGTCCTTAATGCAAGTTACAGCTATAATGTCCATGAACAACGAGCTAATGTTATTAGCTTAGCCACAGTGAAAGGTAGCTTATGAATTTACATATACCACAAAGAAATAATCATACAAATGTCCTAAAAATGGCCAAGTATACAGAGTATCTTATTATTAACACTACTGTAGTACTTACAGACGATGCATGAACAACGGAAAAGCAAGACAAAAGGGAAGAGTGGAGCTGCCACGTTTTTCACAGTGACTTCCTGTTTGTTTCTTCTTCTACTGTCAACATCTTAACATAAAACAACCACTAGGTGGCGTAGTTCAGCAACTAATGACAGGCAAACAATTAAGTGAACATAACATATATACATACACACATATATATATATATATATATATATATATATATATATATATATATATATATATATATATATATATATATAATATAACAGGTAAAACAGGTAAACAGGTAAAAATCCGTGGAGTTCTTGTCGTGGTTGGACCTACACCTTACAAATAAATGCATTGGAGGCGAATGGAGACCCATCCAAGATGGCGGCGCGATGAGACGTCAGCTCGTATAGGCGGCGTGATACAATGCGGCGTCTACGTATACATGATGTCTATGGTGCTTTTTATTTGGCCGTTTCCTCATCATCTTCTGTGGTTTGTTCCTTTTGCTGTTATACGGCTCAACACTGCCCCCTGTGGTTACTTGTTTAGTCATATCTGAGAGGTTTTTCTAGATGTAGGTGTGTCCATTCGCAGGTTTTATTGCAACGTAGATGTTTTGGCGTGATTCGAGGCGTCATGGAAACAAAGCAGCTTTTCATTGGCTGCTGTTGGTTTCCTCTCAGACCCAAATCTGAACCGTTCTGCCAGAACGGTTTTCTTCACACTGAAGCTTCAAGGAGAACTCGAGACGGGAACTTTCTCCTCCTTGCAGCAGGAACAGACTTATTGTGATTGTGTCAGACAGTAGGCAAGAAGAAGAGGAAGTAATTCTACCTGTCAGTGTGAGAACCAAAGTGTCACTACTATCAGCTGCCATGAATACAAAGAGGTGAAATCAGAACTGACTCTCTGACTTTCAATTTCCTGTTTTTATTTTCTTTCACTTGACATTTTAATCAGCTGGCCGTGTGCTGCAGACTGACATGCATTTATCTCTCTGCAGCAGGAGTTCTGCTCTCTGGAATATGAAGAGACTGGGAAGGAAATTAGGTTTGATGGGCTGGTTTTCCACAGTGTAGCTCAGTAAGACTGCAGTAGGAACTGAAGCGTTATTTGAGCTCTGACTCGGCTTCATGGACAGTTAGGATATAATAATTCCTCCATCCTGCTGCCAAACAACAGGACATAGAAGACATTACCAATCACCAGTAGCATCTCCAATGATGAATGGAAGCTTTAAATGCCTTTAAAAAGTACAACTAGATGCTGAATTGCTTAAAAGATCCTATTAAATTATTAAATTACATTTAGATATTGAAGCCTTTCCCTCTGGAACCTTCTCACTCCGTCCTGAAAGACTGTATCTATAATTGGCTCTTTTAAAAAGCATTAAAAGCAAAACTTTTATTCAAACAATTGTAAACTGAAAGAGTTCTTGTGATGTGAAGTAACATAATACATCCAAATCACAATGATTATTATTATTATTATGTCATGATTTAGGGGAGGTGGCTTCATGACACCTGGGTGGTCTTTTCACTCTCCTGTACAGTTTTCTTTAACTTCTATTATTAAATTATCTGTTGTGTAAATAAACAGACAATAAAATAAATAATAGTCACTATAAATTTATGAAGGCCAGAACATCGTCGGATATGACGTCATGCTGCACGAAGGCATGACTTTTCATGCATGAGCAACTCAAGAAGCATTTGGAGAGAAGGCAACATGCTGCCAGATCCAGAGAGACTCTAGACCCGCTTTACCAGAACTCAGGTTTGGATCCGGTTTGGAACAAACCACCAGAAAACCTGAGTTTTCTGGTGGATGAGCTTAGAAGTCGTGATGGCTTGTGTGGAGTCAGCTGGTCATTTTGGACCAGAACACACCCCTCCATTTCCCCACCAGAGACGTGGAAACTGGGGGGATATGTTCTGTTTTTGTGGTCTGTGTGAGGACACGGGCAGCATGTGGATTAGCAGCAGGTATGAGACGTGTAAAAACTCTTGCCGTAGTCAAAACAACTGAAAGCATGCAGTTTTCTAAATCCTGCTGAACCATTACTCCACTTCTTCTAGATCTATTCTTCCATGGTAAACAGTGGATATGGTTCCTGCATTATTATGAATGTTAAAGTTTAGCTCGGAGTCCAAAATAACACCAAGAATTCTGGATTGATCCATTGGTTTTACCATGGCTGACTGAGGCTGGACTCTTACTTTGGGTTCCAATCATTTCAAATTTATCTTCATTTAGCTGAAAAAATTCTGGAACATTCACATATTGATAGTATAGTATTGATATTGATAAGGAAGGGCCCAACGTGGAGCCTTGGGGAACTCTACATGTAGATATTGAACAGTAAGGGACCCAACGTGGAGCCTTGGGGAACTCTACATGTAGATACTGGACAGTAAGGGGCCCAACGTGGAGCCTTGGGGAACTCCACATGTAGATATTGGACAGTAAGGGACCCAACGTGGAGCCTTGGGGAACTCCACATGTAGATTCTGGACAGTAAGGGACCCAACGTGGAGCCTTGGGGAACTCCACATGTAGATACTGGACAGTAAGGGACCCAACGTGGAGCCTTGGGGAACTCTACATGTAGATATTGAACAGTAAGGGACCCAACGTGGAGCCTTGGGGAACTCCACATGTAGATACTGGACAGTAAGGGACCCAACGTGGAGCCTTGGGGAACTCCACATGTAGATACTGGACAGTAAGGGACCCAACGTGGAGCCTTGGGGAACTCCACATGTAGATACTGGACAGTAAGGGACCCAACGTGGAGCCTTGGGGAACTCCACATGTAGATACTGGACAGTAAGGGACCCAACGTGGAGCCTTGGGGAACTCCACATGTAGATACTGGACAGTAAGGGACCCAACGTGGAGCCTTGGGGAACTCTACATGTAGATACTGGACAGTAAGGGACCCAACGTGGAGCCTTGGGGAACTCTGCATGTAGATATTGGACAGTAAGGGGCCCAACAGGCTCTGGGTTGGTCATATGGGCCAGTCAGGGTCATCCGGTGGGTTAGGGTCAGTCAATGCATAAGCTGTCGCTGTATTTCACTCAGAACAAAGAGAAGTATTTAGGCTGAATATAAGATCATAAGGCGTGTTTGTCGTCATTGTTGTCTGCGACTTCTAACCTTTTGCAGGTTTATCTACCTGTAAACATGTTGCCATGGAAACGGGAGGCAAAACATTTGCGTTTAGTGACTCAGCATCGTTAAGTAAACAGGTTCTGAGGGAAAAACTGAAATGAAACTCCCAACCTTCCCCCGGTTTCCTTGGTGCATCTCTGCGTGGTCAGACAGACCTGATCTCCTCTCTGCAGTCGTTTGGCTTCAGCTGCACTGTGTGCTAGCTAGCATGCTTTGTAGTGCCCTGCAGTGCGCTCTTTGCCCGCTGATGGCTGGCAGCCAGCCCTGCATAGATGGAAGTAACACTGAGTTTAACGTGAGCTTCCAGTGCCCCTCCTGTAAGCAAAAAGGTGCTTATGTTTTAGCCAATTGGTCCCGCTGCTGCTGGGAGACAGGTTGCTCTTTCATTTCTATTCAGCAAATATGCGACTGAGAGCAAAGTCAGGAAAGCCGATTGGTGCAACTTTTCATGCTTCTGTTGGGATGGAAACTGGGCCGACTGGGGTGAGAGCCAAACAGCAGAGGTGGAGGGCTTGGAGTCGCTCCAAGAAAGACAAGAAAGGAAAAGTGAACCCCTTCCAGCAGGATTCTCTAGCTACGAGTCGGCCTGCTGTGCGTTCGTCAGCCATCTGTGTGTTGGTGTGGAAATGCACCAAACTCTGATGGGAGATTTCCACCAACAACAGCTTTGATTGACAGCTGAAGAAACTGCCACAGATCGTCGTCTTCACA
Organism: Telmatherina bonti; assembly: GCF_933228915.1. Lineage (NCBI taxonomy): Eukaryota > Metazoa > Chordata > Actinopteri > Atheriniformes > Telmatherinidae > Telmatherina > Telmatherina bonti. The sequence continues at coordinate 2,192,112 of NC_136630.1, forward strand.
CCAAACAAACGCTTCACACCTTCAGGGAGGATTTTATGGGCTGCGACACGCCAAACGTGATGTGTCTTGGCCACCAGGTGGCGTCGCCACATGCAACACACACCTCACTGACTCCTTCACACCTCTCTCTCTCTGATTCACAGCCAATTACTCTCTATCTCCCTCCCCCTCTTCGCTGCAGGCCGGTGGACCCCCCCGCCGCCCGTCGGAGGGAACAGGCTCGGCTAATAGGCTTACGGTCCTGACAGCCTTACGACCGCGCCGCTGCTTGTTATAATTGGATTAGGTTGGAGATAAGCTCAGTCTGTCATTGGATGCTGGCTCCCGCCACTCGCTCTGTCCCTCTTTGTGAATGGACCTGCTCTCGGCTCCTGGTTCTGACCCGATAAGTGTGACTATGCGTTGCCATGGTGAGGGCTGCATTCACAGCTTGGATAGCGAGCGGACTCGTGCACTTCTTCTTCTCTGCATGTTTCATCTCCAACGCAGTGCACGGCCATAATTCTGTCACGGTTGTAAATGCCCCCTCCCCACGCTGCTGCCGCTGATGTGTATCAGACATAAACTGTATATAAAAGATGGGCGGAGCCTCCGTGACGTCACCCGTAGGTTTCTGAAGAGCTGAATTGAAGCTCGGTGGGCGGTTCCTACCATCACCATCTTGGCAGGGGCATGCGTGTCGTCTCTCCCGGAAAATACAAATATGGGCAAAGAGGTGGAGCTGAGAGGGGGGCTGTGAGCGTCATGGTGGATGATTGACATCGAGCGAACTCCGAGCTTTCTGTAGCTAAGAGCTAACCGAGCTAACCCGGAGATAACAGGAGCTAACCAGCTAACGGAGGTAAGCGGGCTAAAGCTAAGTCACGTTGTTAACCGGCTAAAAACCGCGGTTGTTCTACGTTCTTCTGACTTGAAACTGGAGATCGGGTACCTGTCAATCAAAAGGACACGCCCCTAAATATGCCTAACTTTAAGATTAAATTACTTTTAAACGGACGAGTTAGAAAAAAAATTCACTCCCCCCACAGTTGTCATGAAGGTAAACCTGACCTATTAAACCTAAAATGATCTTTGTACCAGGCTGTAAACATGTTTATTTCTGCTGTAAACATGTTTATTTCTGCTGTAAACGTGTTTATTTCTGCTGTAAACATGTTTATTTCTGCTGTAAACATGTTTTTTTCTGCTGTAAACATGTTTATTTCTGCTGTAAATGTGTTTATTTCTCCTGTAAACGTGTTTATTTCTGCTGTAAACATGTTTATTCCTGCTGTAAACATGCCGGGCGCCCGGCGCCTGGTTCCAGCCTCCTCCAGCCCGGAGAGACGGGATCTGCTGCTGCTCCACCAATGGAGCTCCAAACTTTTCCTCTGAGCTCATTAAAACGGTGTTTTCCATCATGGTGGACACCCTGACATTTTCCCAGACAAACGGTCCGAGGAATGCTAAGCAGCTGAAGTGGACTGAAACAAATGGAGGAATTACTGTAATGCAGTGGCGGGTGACCCGGGGTGTGCATTCAGGTTAAACAACATGTCATCAGTAGCAGATGATCCATAATGGAGCCGCTCCCCCTGCATGTTTGAGCTTCATATCTGGCTGCCTGCGTGTCCTGAGTGGAAGGATTACCGTGGATATTCCATCTGCAGCGTCTCTGTGTAAATCAAAGCACATCAATATTGATCTGAGCCCAGCTTCAGTGACTGTAAGGGTCCATGTGATGGATGGGCTCTGATTCATCCTCCGCAGTCAGCGAGCAAGATGGAAAACTTGCCGCCATTAACTTCCAACAAGCCGCGTGGGACTGTAGAACACCCCGACGCGCAGCAGAGTGAAGTACGTTATAACTGCTTAATGCACGGCTCCTGCTAATACCAACATGTTCCCACAATGTAAACATTTATAACAAATGTTGATATGCCGTTGTTTAGCTACAGCGCGTTGCTATGGTGACGTCGGTTTCAGAGGGATACGGTCGGTCGATCAGTCGGTTCGTTGGCATGTCAGTCGGTCGGTCCGTTGGCATGTTGGTCAGTCGGTCGGTCCGTTGGCATGTTGGTCAGTCGGTCGGTCCGTTGGCATGTTGGTCAGTCGGTCCGTTGGCATGTTGGTCAGTCGGTCCGTTGGCATGTTGGTCAATCGGTCAGTCGGTCCGTTGGCATGTTGGTCAGTCGGTCCGTTGGCATGTTGGTCAGTCGGTCCGTTGGTATGTTGGTCAGTCGGTCCGTTGGCATGTTGGTCAGTCGGTCCGTTGGCATGTTGGTCAGTCGGTCCGTTGGCATGTTGGTCAGTCGGTCCGTTGGCATGTTGGTCAGTCGGTCCGTTGGCATGTTCGTCAATCGGTCAGTCGGTCCGTTGGCATGTTGGTCAGTTGGTCAGTCGGTCCGTTGGCATGTTGGTCAGTCGGTCCGTTGGTATGTTGGTCAGTCGGTCCGTTGGTCAGTCGGTCAGTCGGTCCGTTGGCATGTTGGTCAGTCGGTCCGTTGGCATGTTGGTCAGTCGGTCCGTTGGCATGTTGGTCAGTTGGTCAGTCGGTCCGTTGGCATGTTGGTCAGTCGGTCCGTTGGCATGTTGGTCAGTCGGTCAGTCGGTCCGTTGGCATGTTGGTCAGTTGGTCAGTCGGTCCGTTGGCATGTTGGTCAGTCGGTCCGTTGGCATGTTGGTCAGTCGGTCCGTTGGCATGTTGGTCAATTGGTCAGTCGGTCCGTTGGCATGTTGGTCAGTCGGTCAGTCGGTCCGTTGGTCAGTCGGTCCGTTGGCATGTTGGTCAGTCGGTCCGTTGGCATGTTGGTCAGTTGGTCCGTTGGCATGTTGGTCAGTCGGTCCGTTGGTCAGTTGGTCAGTCGGTCCGTTGGCATGTTGGTCAGTCGGTCAGTCGGTCCGTTGGCATGTTGGTCAGTCGGTCAGTCGGTCCGTTGGCATGTTGGTCAGTCGGTCAGTCGGTCCGTTGGCATGTTGGTCAGTCGGTCCGTTGGCATGTTGGTCAGTCGGTCAGTCGGTCCGTTGGCATGTTGGTCAGTCGGTCCGTTGGCATGTTGGTCAGTCGGTCAGTCGGTCCGTTGGCATGTTGGTCAGTCGGTCAGTCGGTCCGTTGGCATGTTGGTCAGTCGGTCCGTTGGCATGTTGGTCAATCGGTCAGTCGGTCCGTTGGCATGTTGGTCAATCGGTCAGTCGGTCCGTTGGCATGTTGGTCAGTTGGTCAGTCGGTCCGTTGGCATGTTGGTCAGTCGGTCCGTTGGTATGTTGGTCAGTCGGTCCGTTGGTCAGTCGGTCAGTCGGTCCGTTGGCATGTTGGTCAGTCGGTCAGTCGGTCCGTTGGCATGTTGGTCAGTCGGTCCGTTGGCATGTTGGTCAGTCTGTCCGTTGGCATGTTGGTCAGTCGGTCCGTTGGCATGTTGGTCAGTCGGTCCGTTGGAATGTTGGTCAGTCGGTCCGTTGGCATGTTGGTCAGTCGGTCCGTTGGCATGTTGGTCAGTCGGTCAGTCGGTCCGTTGGCATGTTGGTCAGTCGGTCCGTTGGCATGTTGGTCAGTCGGTCCGTTGGCATGTTGGTCAATCGGTCAGTCGGTCCGTTGGCATGTTGGTCAGTTGGTCAGTCGGTCCGTTGGCATGTTGGTCAGTCGGTCCGTTGGTATGTTGGTCAGTCGGTCCGTTGGTCAGTCGGTCAGTCGGTCCGTTGGCATGTTGGTCAGTCGGTCCGTTGGCATGTTGGTCAGTCGGTCCGTTGGCATGTTGGTCAGTCGGTCCGTTGGCATGTTGGTCAGTCGGTCCGTTGGCATGTTGGTCAGTCGGTCAGTCGGTCCGTTGGCATGTTGGTCAGTCGGTCCGTTGGCATGTTGGTCAGTCGGTCCGTTGGCATGTTGGTCAATCGGTCAGTCGGTCCGTTGGCATGTTGGTCAGTCGGTCCGTTGGTCAGTCGGTCCGTTGGCATGTTGGTCAGTCGGTCCGTTGGCATGTTGGTCAGTTGGTCAGTCGGTCCGTTGGCATGTTGGTCAGTCGGTCCGTTGGCATGTTGGTCAGTCGGTCAGTCGGTCCGTTGGCATGTTGGTCAGTCGGTCCGTTGGCATGTTGGTCAGTCGGTCAGTCGGTCCGTTGGCATGTTGGTCAGTCGGTCCGTTGGCATGTTGGTCAGTTGGTCAGTCGGTCCGTTGGCATGTTGGTCAGTCGGTCCGTTGGCATGTTGGTCAGTCGGTCCGTTGGCATGTTGGTCAGTTGGTCAGTTGGTCAGTCGGTCCGTTGGCATGTTGGTCAGTTGGTCAGTCGGTCCGTTGGCATGTTGGTCAGTTGGTATGTTGGTCAGTCGGTCCGTTGGCATGTTGGTCAGTTGGTCAGTCGGTCCGTTGGCATGTTGGTCAGTCGGTCCGTTGGCATGTTGGTCAGTTGGTCAGTCGGTCCGTTGGCATGTTGGTCAGTTGGTCAGTCGGTCCGTTGGCATGTTGGTCAGTCGGTCCGTTGGCATGTTGGTCGGCTGGTTGTTGTGCTGCTCCTTTGGCTTGGCTCAGTCTGAAACAAGACATTAATCCCAGCAGGACGACTGTTAAAGAAAGGTTAAGTAGATAAAACGTGACATCTTCTCCCATCAAGTCTAAATGGAAAATCAGCTCCTCCTCCTCCTCTTCCTCCTCCTCCTCTTCCCCTTCCTCCAGCTCCTCCTCCTGCTCCTCTTCTTCCTCTTCCAGCTCCTCCTGCTCCTCCTCCTCCTCCTCCTGCTCCTCTTCCTCCTCTTCCTCCAGCTCCTCCTCCTCCTCCTCCTCGTCCTCCTCCTCCAGCTCTTCCTCCTGCTCCTCTTCTTCCTCCTCCTCCTCCTCTTCCAGCTCCTCCTGCTCCTCGTCCTCCTCCTCCTCCTCCTCCAGCTCCTTCTCCTCCTCCTCCTGCTCCTCCTCGCCGTGTGCGTGAGGTTTGGGTGGAAAGCGATGATGAACGCCGCCTCCTTCGCCAAGCGGCGCCTTAACGAGACGCTGGTTCAGGGGAAGTAAAATCAGTGCTGTGTTCTGGCTGAACGTCTGGCGTTGCAGCTGATTTGCTCATCGCCGTGGCGATGCAGACTCCTAACCTGCATCATGGCAGGTGTCACAGCCACAGCCGGCGTCTCCTCTTCACGTCCACCAGGAACCCCGACGTGTTCCTCGACATCACCGCAGAGGAGAATGTTGGGCTGTAGAAGGTCTGACTGGAACCCCAACCTGTTCACCGTCTTTTCCCGCCTGAAGCCCCGAGACAAACATGTATTTATAAACAAACATCCTTCATGCCATCAAGCCAGCCGGGAGAGACGAGCTAAAATCTAGCTGTAGTTTTAGAGCTTCGTTTTCGCTCTGAAACGACGCGCTAAAAAGCTTCATGATGCACTTTGGGCTCCGTAATGGCCAAGCAGGAACCTCCGCCGCGAGCTAAAGACTGCAGTTCCCCCCTCATCCACAGGGGGCTCCACAAGGGCTGCATGACCCTGCGTGACCCTACATGACCCTGCGTGACCCTGCATGACCCTACATGACCCTGCGTGACCCTGCATGACCCTACGTGACCCTACATGACCCTGCGTGACCCTGCATGACCCTACATGACCCTGCGTGACCCTACATGACCCTGCGTGACCCTGCATGACCCTACATGACCCTGCGTGACCCTACTTGACCCTGCGTGACCCTACGTGACCTGCGTGACCCTGCATGACCCTACGTGACCCTGCGTGACCCTGCGTGACCCTACGTGACCGGCGTGACCCTGCGTGACCCTACATGACCCTACGTGACCCTGCGTGACCCTACATGACCCTGCGTGACCCTACATGACCCTGCGTGACCCTACATGACCCTGCGTGACCCTACATGACCCTGCGTGACCCTGCGTGACCCTGCGTGACCCTGCGTGACCCTACGTGACCCTGCGTGACCCTACGTGACCCTGCGTGACCATACGTGACCTGCGTGACCCTGCGTGACCCTACGTGACCCTGCGTGACCCTACGTGACCCTGCGTGACCCTACGTGACACTACGTGACCTGCGTGACCCTGCATGACCCTACGTGACCCTACGTGACCCTGCGTGACCCTGCGTGACCCTGCGTGACCCTACATGACCCTGCGTGACCCTACGTGACCCTGCGTGACCCTGCGTGACCTGTGTGACCCTGCATGACCCTACGTGACCCTGCGTGACCCTACATGACCCTGCGTGACCCTGCATGACCCTACGTAAAAATGTAAATGACCACTTTTTTTCTTTAACTTTTCTCCTCAACAAATAAAGCTGCATTGTGTCTTTACTCAGGTCATGTTTGTCTCATGTTTATATTTCTGTCATTTGCAAACTAGTAGGAAACGAGGGGGGGGGGGGTGCTTTTGGCAGCTCTGTAGTTTTCGTTCTTCCAGCACTAAAATGTTTAATGTATTATACAGAAAAATGATCCATGAATTCTGTTTAGTTTCATTTTTATGGAAACACAAAGAGAAACTTTTCTTCTTCTTGTGAAGGTAAAACTACTTCTGAAGCTTGTTTACCGTAGAAATGGCAGCTTTACGACCGCCGCAGTTCCTTATCATCCCAAGGACGGAGACACGAGTCCAGGATGAGTCCATGGGTCCAGGATGAGTCCAGGTTTTGTAGTGAAAGGGGGAAGGGTGCAGGCTGAAGGAGGCATTAACGTCCTTTGAGGACGACCTCATCAGGCCACTGATGAGGTCAGTCAGGTCTGTGATTGGTTCGTTTCTAGACCTGCTTTACGGTCCTCGCTGGGGATCCGTGGACAAGAAGATGAAGGGAGAGGAGGGAGGATTGTCGTGGAATTTATCCGATGAGAAATAAATCCATAAATCAACTGTTTTCTGTTCAATTTTTGCTTACTGAACTACTCTAACTATGCAGAATATATATCTTGTACTACTAAAAAGAAACTTAATAAATGAGTAACATATTAAAACTACACTATATGCATAATTCCACCACATTCCCCCCCTTTTGATCCTTTCAGGATCAACACAAAAGAATCACAATTCATGAACATAACAACAAAAAAAACCAAACCCATAAAATAACACTAACTACCCAAAGAGATGCAGGAAACTAAAACTAAAACATCAGAATGGTCATTCCCGGCAGGGTTGAAGAAAATCCGTCATAAAACATCCTGAAAGGAAAAACACTCACGTGTCAGAGTCAGAATCAGAAAAGCCATCACTATCAAAAAAGAAGGAAAAAGGATCAGAGGGAGATCCGAAGCAGGAAGAGAGTCATAAACAAGCCGAGGAATGCGACATCCTAAGGCAGAGGTCAATCAGCCTAACCAACAAGGCTCTGATACACAGAACGACACAGCAAACACAGAACAAGAAGGGCAGCAAATACTGCAATGGAACCCCAATAGCGTTGACGTAGGCAGAAGCAGCTGAGTCGTCAGGATGAACAGAGTGCCTGGACCGAGTGACCGGATAAGGGGGCAGATGGGAAACCCAGCTGTAGGCAAGAGAAGGGTGACAGGGGTACATATACCAGTCCACTTCAATGGCAGCACGCCCCTAAGAACCAGACCACCGTACCACCACGAAAGGCCGGCGCAGGCCACAGAAAATTAACAGCATAAACACTGTCACACCAAGCACGGTCCAAAATCCCAACAAAACCAGAATCCGAGTCTGGGGGTGCAGAGGATGGCCAGTCCAGCCACACAGGCATGGAGCGTGTCATCGACAGGAGCGGGGAGCAGAGAGGCTGGATGTAGGACTGTGCGTCGATTGACTGTCAAGTCGGGAATAAAACATCCAACACTGATGTTAAAGATGATTTCATCCACTACAACAAGACTCACACACACACACACACACACACACACACACACACACACACACACACACACACACACACACACACACTACTTACATCATCCCCTTCAGTGAGCATAAGGCCTTTAATGAACGCCGTCTTCTTCCTCACCTCGCTCTCTCATGTTTTCCTTTCCTTTGCTCTGCCTTCCTCATCCAACCTTCTCCTGATCTCCTCCACCTGCACTGATCAGTAGTTTGTAAAATACATGTAAACATGTTAGATGTGCTCTGAACTCGTCCTCTGCTTCCAACAGTTCTTTCTAAAGGTTTTACAATTTGCTAAACTCTGCAATAATACATATTTGTCATTGAATCTCTAACCTCCTCTTCACTAAACTGTTAGAGGGAGATAATAATCTCTTTTTTCTTTCCTGGTCC